>NW_015373961.1:3963881-4465745 GCF_001272555.1 Dufourea novaeangliae
ATGCCCCCCGAGCTGCGACGGTTCCGCGGTAATGTTACGTTTCCGACGCGAGGGAGGGTCATTCGTCCTCGGGCCCCGGCGATTCGTAGTTACTACGAAACGAGCAACGACCGCTTTGGCGATTCCGGCCTGAAAAATATACGAGCGAGTTTGGACCGCTGTCCTGTTCAATCTGAATGCGTAGAATGCTTTTTCAAGTGGTCTGCATCGAACGTGAGACACGTGGTATTCGACAGAGTTGGGAAAAATTTTAATTACAGAATTTAAATCATAATTACGATGTATTAGGTCGATTCACAAGTACCATCCGTCGTGAACACTGAAACAATTATTAAATAACGGTTGAATAGCAATGGTCATAGGATTAGAGTAAAACTGACCATCAATAATTATGTTTAGAGGTAATGGGGGATGTTACAGAAATTGATATTTATTATTAAAATGCCACGAATCGACATTTTAAAAAACCAGAACGAAAGTTATTAATGATTCGACCTAATAATTGTAATGTATGTAATATCCGCTGTTATGTTTCTTAGCTAGGCTAGGGTCTTCTTCTAAGCTGTGTTTATTATTAGTAAAATAATTTAGAAATAATATGTATTGAAAGTATATTTATAAACGTATATTAATTTGACGCGGAATAGTTATTCTTGTTGTTTAAATAGTTGATATTTTTTTATTATTCGAGAACGTGGTACTATGTTACTCAGTTAAGCAAAGAATGGAGTAGAATAATTTCAATGTAATGGTTTCGATATTGTCATTCGGATACAATCGTCTGGTATCATTTATGAAAATGAGTAGTAAGATTTTGTAAAGTAAATACTTCTAATTATACGTTAATAAATATGTACACCTTGTATATATAATGTAATAACTTTCATAACTGAATCCAATTCTTCCTAAACGAAGTTTTAAATCAATGTATCACCTTTGACATCTATGTGTACATTGAAATGACGAAACTTTATTAACGAACGTTAACGTATTCTTTATTATATTATTCCTAATAACACCTAATTTCAGCCATTTAAAATTCTCTGCGCAAACACGGATGTATATAATACGTCGCACCTGACCGGGTGGAATGGACCTACAAACAAAAGGCTTGAAAATAGCAGAGTGAAATAATTGGCACGTGCCGCGAACGATTCCATCAATGTGGAATTCTACGAGGTTAGGACCGTTTGCGCGCCAAGTGGTCAACGTTTCGAAACGTAATAACAATAATCAAGCGGTCATGGTTCCGAGAAGAGTATTGCATTTCTGTCCGTTTAATGGCGTCTCGCAATTAAAAAACGGACCGAGAGGGACCGTGACCGGGAATCACGAAAAACCGGGGCTCGACCGGTCAACCATGAAAACCGAGACACGAGAGAGTGTTTCTAATAGAAGAGGACGCGCGATGCATTAGGCTAATCGTGGCCGTTAAATAATTCATCGCGCGCGGGCCATTCAAATTAATAACGTATTACCGGAATCGCTCCTCCAATCGAGCACGAATGCGGGCATTGCTTTGTGTACTCTATCATTTCCCCAGTGGTTCTCCTCTGCCTTGCCCTTCCAAGATATTTTTCTTCTTCTTTTTTTTTTGGATACATTAGCCGCTAAACATCTTTAGAAATTATATTGATGTATATCATTATTCCTCTTCAAAAGGAACCAATGGGACAGGGATTTAACGAATAATTCTAGTCCCAGTGTGCTCGATTTTTTCTTTCGATGAACTATATCTGACTCGGCCTTTACATGAAAATTGAAACTTATTATCTTTATTTTCTAGTCCTTGTTTCTCTTTCCTATTAATAAGTCTGTATTCCAATTTTATTTTCTCCTCATTTCACTATCCCTTCTGTGATAGTGACAAACTTGCACCCGATCATTTTCTAAATCTTAAAGAAACGAATTTTCAATACGGTGCATATAAACATATAAGTAAATAATAGATAAATCGTTGCATCTTCGATTAACACTGGAACTACCGAAGCAATCGTAATGCCTGGTTAGTACACCTTTATAACGATAATTAGAGATCTCTTACAACTTTTATTACAATATGAAATTGAATTTATATTACGTATATTATCAATAGTTTGTCATGCTTATCGACCCAACAGAAAAATATATATACGTTCATCGCCAGTAGTTCTAGTATTAACAATAGTAACGTACTTGTAGTATATATGTATAGTCTGACAAAAAATTGTATTCCCTTCTACCCTGCGTGCTCTAAAAAAAAATCGCCCCTCGAGGCTCTAAAAAAAAATCGCCAAATCGCTCCACAAAGCCGGCAGCAAGGTGCATGCGCACCGCTGCCAGTCCAAATCGCATACAAATGAGGAAAAGGAACGAGGCAAAAGGAAGGGTCTCGAAAAACAGAAAGACGGAGGGGGCCCTTAGCATACACGGCCGCGTCCGTCCCCGAGCGCGTGTAATCATTCTCGGAAGGGCGATTCCGTAGCCGGGGGATGATGATGATAATAATAATTTGAATCGTGCCCACTTAGCATATGTGTAATTTACCGCTTAAGATGATTTCGTCGTTTCCGCAGTCCCTTTCCCCCGTTCTTCGCTTCTCGACGCCGGGCAGAAGCTTGAAAGACGAAGAAATTCGTAATGACCGAGCAGGGAGTTGAAGCCGGAGGCGTCTGCCCAGAGACACGACCATCCGGTTGAATGAAACGCGAGGGAAAACGCGAGCAATTTGCTGCGGCCACCTCGACGGGACGGTCGAAAAATTGGCGCCCGGTGTGTCGGTTCAGACGGCGCTGGAGACTTCGACGCCCGCAAGCGCGAGCACCTTTCGCTCGATTTTACTGATCCCTGACTTTGTTTTGTAGTCGCTGAAGTTATATTGCTATAAACATTCATGAATCTGTAAATATGGCAAATTTTTTTTTCTGTTAACTTCATTTTTTTTGACGATTAATACATTCAATGCGATACCAAAAATCGAAGGATGATCCAGGTGGCGGAAATAGATTTTTTTGTAAAATCTAGGTACTTCTTTATGACACTTTTGATATTTTAGAAGATTTTAAACAGGATTAAAGTGTTTTTCTTAAGAATAAAAGCATAAGGTAGACTTACACGATACCTGCTATAGGATCACGTCTTTACGTCATGTTCACGTCACTCACATTAAATGTGTTCACTCGTAGTCTTTCGAACCACTTGGGAACAGGACGCTCGGTGTGTACAATGTACTGTGTTAATAATTTCGAAGAACATTCGATTGTTTGTATAGGTTTCATGAAATGTAGCAACTGCAGTTGCCTATTACAGAAAAAACGTACGATAGATGCAAAGCAACGACCAGATTCAAAAATGGTAATTTTCGAGTTTCCTGTTATAACGTATGAAGAACGCCTAGAGGTGCTGTTCGCAGTCAAAGAGTTAAGGGGACATATAAGTATTAGACGAATAGCACAACGACTAATAATTTAAGTCATTTGCACGTTTTTCACTTTTTTTCTGTGAATATATCACGTATTTTAAAATAACAATTAACAATTGGGCGTTGCACGTCCATGATTGTAATTGAATGACTCGTCTGAAAGCAAAATCGTTGTAAATGATCACTATCTCAAAATCTACAAGGTGGAACTTCGTCGAGAAATGTCCTTAAACATTATTTAAAGAATTATTTGAAGAACAATTTATAGAGTTGATATTTGTTGTACAATTTCGTGGAATTTTATTAAAATTGGTCAAGAAAGATCCACCTTGTTGATTCTGAGTCTAGGTCGTATAATTTTACGTAAATGTTTTCATGGTATGAATCTTCTCTTAGCATTTATCTCTTAATATCCATGAATTACGAGTATTTGGAGAATAATAACTCGATTGTTATGCAGATTCACACTGTTACACATTAGTTCAACCTTTATGTATCAAAAACAAGTTCATTTTTTCATAGTTAGGTAATCTGTATCGAGATTATATAAGTAGCGCAAGAAATATTAGCGTGTGATTAACGTGAGATAAATATAAGGAGAAGATACCTACAGTAAAACGGTATAATTTGCGTAAATATAACATGTCGAAACACATATAATTTTCGTGGCTCGTTCGTCGCGCACATTAAGATTTCCACGAAAAGCAAAATTTTTTACATCTTTAAATATGGTGATCAGAAGTGCGAGCAAAGCTTCGCGTGACAAAAAATGATAAACAGTTCGCCGAGAAATTAAAAGCTGAAGAAATATGGCTTGACTATGTTAGAAAAAAGGAACTGATTATGGGTTTGCATTATTATAGATATTTTCACTATAATATTTGCATGAATTCATAAGGGAATAACCGTCGCGACGTTGATTTAATCCCAGCCGCGTTGCACGAGCACGGAAGATAGGAATTGGGGAAAAAATGAAGAAGAAGAACCAAGAAAGCATGCATAAATTCCGAGGATCTCAAAATTACGAAAGTATTATACAATAATAACAAAGCATTGTTGTAAAATATCCATGTAGGTACTTTCGAGTTCTATAAAAGTTCCATTTATGGAAATCTAACTAATCTCGTTGATGATAAGCTGATATTTATTTCTCGTGAATTAACGTTTCATTGTCATTCTTCGATCTCTAGATCCTCAGGATCTTTTGCGCCTTAGCTCGCAAGGATTGCGATTTGACGTGTAAATACCGTGGACTACAAATACCGGTGTATGATTGAAAATCTTACGTTCATTAATTTAATATTGTAAATTTCAAATTCTTCTAAGATCACGAATAAAATATACAATTTGTTATGATCTATGTTCTACTATACATTCATTTAGCTAAACACAAATTCTCCGTGGCGTGCAGAATCAAAATTTATCTGCTCAGGTGATCAAATACAAACTTTCTTTATCTTCCAAAAGACTTACATACATCGACTTATTATTAACGATGGAAAATCTGTTCTATACCTACGTTATTGTGCTCCTTGGACTCTTTTCTCATCATCAATCTCACACTAAAAGAATAGAAATACGAAGTTCTCTAAAAATTCAGACTTCCATGAAGATGCTGAGACCTCTAGTTGGCAAATGTTGAACGTCATCCGAGGAGGATACCCAAAATTCATAAAAATTTGTTCATTTCCGCTTTGATTTAAATAAAACTTACAAGATCCAAATTTTTTCTTTTTCTTTTTAGGTGTTTAACGTTGTCTCGATTTCTTGGTCATTAGCGACTCCTTAGATTAGATTATATTTCTTTATATGTATAGTTTGGTGCCCTTTAAGCATTTTACGATGTCTGTTATGTGGTCCTGTGACGTTAGGATTGAAGGAGACCTTAGTTTGTATCGCGCTCTTTGATTTTGATATTTCTCACGCGTGAACAAGAGGTGGTTGATAGCATTTGGTTACATAGATTACAAACAGGTGGTTCTCTTGAGTAGGTGTTCATGTGTTATTTTGCTGTGTCCTGTTCTGAGCCTTGTCATAATTACTCCCCCTTTTCTGGTCATTTTCTCTGCGAGCATTTGTTGAAAGAAGTTCCGTACAATGTTGTATGTTTTAATTTTTCTTGTCGTGGTTCATATTCTATTAAAAAATTTTTTGATCGCTCAAGATAAATAATCATATGAGCTGCTAATTTTTTATTCCGAACTACTTCACGACGTTGTTTCATTACGTCCACCATATTTCCAGTAGAAAAGCCATGTCACTCGAACGCCGTGCTACCTGATCGTCGAAACAGCGAACGGGCAATCTCCGTGTCGTAATTAATCAGGGTCGATCACGATCATTGCAAGCCTTGTAGCCGTGGGGCGAGGGTGGTTCCACGCCATAAGTCTTTGTAATAGCTAATATCTCACGGGAGTCGTACAAACGCGAATTGGTTACTAGTTACTACTTACACGAGAGCTCGCGTGATTTATCGCCGCGGGCCAGCAGGCGGAGGCGGTGAGAAGATGGTTGTATTCGAATGGACAGCGAAAGGGGAGCAAGAAAGAGGGTGGATAAAGAAAATAAAGAACTTCAGGGCGGCGGGAGGACGATCGACGAGCAGGGATGAAAGAACAAGAGTGTGAATCTCTCGGGAGGCTCTACCGCGACCAATTAAGGCCCAGTTTTAATCGTTCCCCGTCTAATTGCTGACCCATTACATTGTCTCCCCGGGGTAAATACGTCCGACTAAATACCCCCGTCAGCGGAAAGAATCCCTCGACCCTTGGAAATCATCAACGTGTAAACATTGGCTGCGAATACGGCTCGGAATTAGCGAGTCGCTGTTGTTAACTGCCATCCGTCCTTGCGACTCGAGGTTATTAATAAAATTTATGCGCTGGCTACGATAGTCAAGGGGAAATGCACCACTTCGTACCATGTACCTGCGACCCGTTCGACGTGGACATTAATATAACATGGTGTACAGTGTGTTTCAAAAGCTACGGGGTATAGACTGTCGACAAACGTGTCGCTGTTAGGACTTATTGAACAGAAGAAAGAGGTTTTGTAACTTGCGGAGTCTATAAAAAACACGATCACAGTCGTAAAAAGTAAAATGTTCAGTATTTGAAAAACAAATTTTGTGAACTCCCTCTCACAATACACGATCCAAAGTTGAATATTCTTCTGTTCTGTAATCTGTTTCTGAATCTTTTTGTATTTTGAAAAACAAACTTTGTGAACTCTCTCTCACTATACATAATCCAAAATGTAATATTCTTCTGTTTTATAATCTGTTTCTGAACCATTTTGTGTTTGAAATACAAACTTTGTGAACCTCCTTTCGTTATATACGACCCAAAATTTAATGTTTTTCTGTTCTATAATCTATTTCTGTATCATTTTGTGTTTGAAATACAAACTTTGTGAACTTCCTTTCGTTATACACGACCCAGAATTTAATATTCTTCTGTTCTATAATCTGTTTCTGAATCTTTTTAAGTATATTAGACGTTCGTAAGTTTAACGAACGTGAAATTTTTAAAATCTGTTCTTTTATGGTTCAGACCGTGATCTATTGTGTTGGGTTCTGATCATTCTTCCATTGGAGAAATGTGACACTGATCGTTCTTTCTGGAACTCAGGATTTTTTGACCCCTAATTATTCTGGCCTGTGCCCGTTTGTTCCCTTTATTATACTGCAGTCCGATAGCTTTCCCTAAACCTATGCTAAAGTCTCAATTTCGATTTAGAATGGACTACCATCGTTGTTCCCCTGGTCTCTTCACTTGTCAGTGGATATATAGGATATTGATAAAAATGTGGGACACCATCTCAGAGTGGATTCAACATGCCAATCTGAGCTGAAAATGAGGAGTGACGAAACTGCGTCCGAGACTACGTTTCCGAATCATTAATCCTTGAAAATATGGGCGAAATACGCCTAGTGAAATTTAACGATTGGAATAAAATGAAACGAATGAAGCCTACTCGTAGAACACTTGAACACCACGCCTTTGAAGTAGAATACCTCGCCACAACAGACATATTCTACGCATCTTTCGCCCATATTTTCTACAATTAATAACTCGGAAACGAAGCCTCCATCGCAATTTCGTCATTCTTCATTTTCGTCTCGGTTTGGCATATAGAACACCCTATGTAAATGCCCCAGATTGACACCCTGCAGGTAGGCAAATCAGATAGCAATCCAAATGTTCTATTCGTGAATTATTTATTTCATGATGGCCCTTTTTGGATGAGATGTTCAAGCAAAGAGGAGCAGTTAGAAATAAGAGAAAGGTACTTCTTACCAAACGGAATGTCACGAAGCTGTTTCTAAGGTATGTCTACGTGTCCATGAAGTAAAGGCATCGACCACCACGCGCGGTGTGCCTCTTTCTCTAATCCGAGTCCCTGACGCTCCCCGGTTGGAACCGGTCGCTCTTAATAACCACCCTCGCACATGGCCTAAGGATCACCGTTGCTACCTTTAATCACGCCATAGACAACTCGCAGCGACTCGATCATTATCACGGCCAATAATCACCGGGACGTATTCCGCTAAGTGCTCCCCTCTGCCACGAAGTCCCTCTTTCGATGGCCGCCCCGGTCCCATTTCTCTTCTTCTTTTCCATTTGCCCGTCTCTCCCCCCGTTATCCCTCCGACCCCCGATACCGTTTTATCTCTCTGTTATTTGGCCCGACGACGAGCGATAATCAGGGAGTGGGATCCGCCGGTTGGATGGACGGCATCGCTAATTCGGCCCAATTACGCGGGACGATTAAAAAGATTTAATTGTCCGACGCGCCGAAACCCCTCCAGCGACTTCTGCGCTCGTCTGCGAGGGAGGAACGCAGTTCGGTGGGTTATGAGATACGTTTCTGGAATCCGAGGCGTGCATCTAGTGCCTAACTATTATAGTAAGTATACGAGCGTCTTCCATTATTGAGTTTCATCGAGATTGTGGTGGACATCGAAATGCAGAAGAACGAAGAAATGGAACGCTTTTATTTTTACTAAAAATTACTATAATAGTGCCTAATTATTATAGTAAGTACACGAACGTTTTCCATTATTGAGTTTCATCGAGATTGTGGTGGACATCGAAATGCAGAGGAACGGAGAAATGGAACGCTTTTACTTTTAGTTTTTGATTCTATAATATCGTTTATGCAACGTTTGCTTTGTTTAAGCTGGAGGAAGGATCGTACACTGGATAGGAGGATCGTGGAAATTAATCCTCTGAAAGGAATATAAAAAAGAAGATCGTCGGAAGATAGTTAAAGAAGAATATTCGATACAAACTCCTCTCGATTATCGTCCCGAATTCGGATCCGCAACGGGACAATAATCTTATAGGGAGCAATGCTTCAGAACCTCGTAAATTCGTTTTTTTTGCTCGTAACCCAAGTCTCGGGGGAAAAAAGCGGACACAGTATCGCATGAACGACTTTGTGTCGCGAGATATTTCGTACATAGCATCGCATGAAAGACATTGCGTTGAAGATATCTCGTCCAAAGCATATCATAAACGAAATCACGTGGCGAGATATCTCGTCCTCCGATGCGAAGTGGTTAAATCAATGTAGCTAACAGAAACACTATAAATAAATTTTTTTATCAAGATCCACAAATGGTCCAATATAGGCAACTCTCCCTTAAAACTAAAATCTTACAAATGAACTATATAATAAGTTAACCAGCCTGGAAACCATAAAAATTCCCCAATTCACCCTTGGAGACAAGACGGAGCAACAGTCCGAGGACCACGTCTCCTCCCGCGACTCCGGCCCAAAATTAGAGAAATTAGATTCGCCGCGGGATTCTTTCGTAAGGGACGACGTCGGTCGAATCCGGGAGCTGTCCCGCGCAGGATCAGATATCGTCCAGCCGAAGATTCACGCAGGGGAGAGAGGGGCGAGGGGGGGGGGAGAGGCGGCTCCTTCGAATCATCTCACAGAATCTCGTCTCGTCCCGTGGTCCCAGGACGTTCTCTCGCGGCGGGACACCGTCGCTGTGCCGCTCGTATCCGCGCAGGAGCAGTCGTTTATAATCAGGATCAGCCGCCGTGTCCTTTTTCGCGTCTCCTCCCGCCGCTGGGGGACATCCCTCCCCCCTGCCCCCCCCCCTTCCCTTTTCTGGCTCCAGGCGTCCCGCTGCTCCTGCGGGCGCGCGTATCTTCCCGGGACACCGGGGACCCGGCAGTAACCTCTAATTAAAATTAACGATAATAAGGACCGCGAGGTAGCTTGGCCACGTTACCCCCCTCGAACGCTGCTACTGTCAATTAAGCCGCGGGTCGCGGGGGATTACGACGTATCTCATGCTGCACTCCCCTACCCCTTGCCCGTTGACTATTCGAAAGACGTCGGAGGGTTCTGTGACCGTGAAATCTTGGTGATCGGGAAGAACGATTTTTAGTGGGGGAAGCCAACGTTGGGATTCTAAACCTTGAACCTCGAAGCTTTTATTGGGTCGTTCGGAAAATTCGTAGCGTTGATACAGTGTGTTGGTTATATTTTTACTGGATAAAGGAGAAATTGTTGTATTTATCAGGTGTGGATTGGATGTATTTGATGTAGATGTTACTGGTTGTTTTTTTGTTTGGTGTGAGAAACACTGTCGGAATGTATGAATAAACTAGAAGTTCATTACCATTATGTTGTATCAGAGTTGTAATGAAATTACATTTCTATGAATGGGGAAATTTTACAGCGTTTATGCAAGTAGTTACTTTACCCTAACTGATGATTGTTTTTTTAGATCGCTAGAATATTTTGTATTGACAAAGGCAATCTAGAAGCAGGTTGGAGGGTTTTTTTAGTTAATATAATCGAAGTTGTACACAATTGGTAGAATAAGATTGGTTGAAAAGTGTGGAAAAGTTGTTAAAAAGTAGTTGATAAAAACACAACATACATTGGAAAATATAGATTGTAACTCGGCCCATAAAAATGCTACGAATCTCCCGAATAATCTAATGTATTAGCTGGTTGTATGATTATTGGATACGATATCAGCCGACTGTGGCTTTTTTAACGCTGTTTTGATGACAAAACGCAGAATTGTTAAATGTATTGACAAACTTGGAAAAGGTACAATAACACTTTAGAAAATACCCTGTGTGGAATAACAGTAAAATCACCCTAAAATTTTCCATCTTTATGCAATTGTGGTTGAAATAAAAATGAACCCAGTATACCATGTCTGACATCATATTGAACAGTAATGTTTCTCCAGAAAAGGATAAATTACATTCCATAGCAAAGAAATGGTTCCGTTTTATTTTAACCATAATACATAAGAATTGAAAATTTTAGGGTCGGTTTTATAATTATGTCACGCAGTGCATGTGTCCAAATTGTGCCGAATAATCACTGTCTGAATTTTCCATTATTTTTAAGTATGTCCATCACAAACACTATAATAACATAGGTTTCAACCTCAATAAAAATAATACTCTTCTAAAAAATTACGTATTTTCCTTCAGCCATAATTTTTACGAACGATTACTAACAACATACATCACACGATACTTTAGTGATCTAGGCCAAAAAACAAATAAAATCAACTTACAGAAAACCAAAACGTCTCATCACTATTCGCTGAAAATTCACGTCCAGTGCGCCAAGCTTCCAAAGAAAGTCGAAAACCACAAGTTATCCGTTCGCGTTAAGAAGATTATCAATTAACGATTCAGGACAGCACTCGGTTGCGATGAATTCCCGTGGTACAGTGGAAAACGTACAGGAACACGTAGGCCGGTTGTAATTAATGACAGGTGTCCGGGGCGTTTTAACGAGCGGAGCCCGAAAATGGTGGTGGCTGTTACCCTCGCCTCCCCCCCCCCTTGCCACCACCCTTAGCCTAGTGGCTGGTGTCGGCGTAAGAGGTTTTCAGGATGTCGCAGCTGTACGAGAGAAGTGGCTCGGCCCGTTTTGTTCCCAATAAATTCTAGACACGGCCCCGAACGAGGCGCCGTCCTCACGTGGGCCTCGGTGTGCGTATTATCGCCTTGCCTAATAAACCTATAAATTTCCCTCCCTCCCTCCTCCTACCTCGGTGAATGTCGAGACGTATACGCGCGTCCGTGGAAACGGCGAGCCACTTTATGACACGCCTTCCACACGGGACAGGGGAGATATAAGGCGCGGGTACGAGCGTAAAATCGAGACCGCTGCGCGCGGCCGCGTAATTAAATGACGGAGTCCCACGCCCCACCACTTCGCTCCTCACTACTACTTTTATTCATTTTTTTTCACGCCGTCCTTGGACAGCTGACGAGGCAGGCTCTGTTTTTTTTCGAAATATTTCGTGCCGTTCCTGTCGTCGAATACCATGGTGCCGCGGGCGGTTCGATCTTGTTTCGATCTTTCGATGACCTGTCCGACGCGTGTGTAACGCGCGAATGTGGAATGGATGTCTTCGACAGGTTGACTGCCACGATTTTTTGCTCTTGTAATACCAATATCGTGATAGAATGTATGTTTGCTTGAGGTTTTAATATTGTGTTTGGACCAGTGTTGAGTAGAATTTTGTTCGAATAATGTACAGTGAAAAGCAATAGTATTTGAGAACGTCGTTCTGATCTTTAAGTATTTATGTCCTGACGGTACTTTGACATACATATTTGTATTAAGATGAAAGGCTGCCATGAACTAATTTTGTTGAGAATTTAGTTAGGATTAACAAGTGTTTACTATTGCTATGAAGTCCTCTGAGATGTTGTAAAATGGTATCCACAGTTGGAGATACTATATTCAGCTATTAAGCTGAATAAAAAAATAGAAAAAGTACAAACAATAAAGAAATTAAAAATAGAAAAACATATTTGAACAGTCGTCAAGTATTTGGAATAAAAATTGTGGTAAAAAAATAACGATAACATAATTCAGGCCTTAAAGGGTTAGGCAGTTAATGAGATTAAATAATTGTTTGCTAGGTGGTCTACTCCGTCCAGGTAAATATTGTTTTATTATGTAAAAAGGAATTTCCACATTTAATCAATTTGAAAACGGCGAAGTTACCTGTTTTATCTTTTATTCGTTATTCAAAACCGTTTACATATAATGAATTTGCCTGTATCTGGTTTGGTGCACCCCTTCTTTGGGTCGTTTGCTCTGCTATTAAATATACTTACAAGATCGTAACTATTTAAAAATAGAATACTACTGGTACTTAGTGTTAGTATAATACTACTAATACTGGTCACCGGCGACCACCGCGACAGTCGTGTTAATGGTTTATAAAAGAACTTATTGACTCGGTGTAAGATAATGTTGTGAAGCGATAAACACTCTCTGATAAATATTTAGAAATCTGATAACAGGAAAATATGAATGGAAATTTGGTAGAAATTAGTCTTGTTGTATCATAATCTAAATACTGATAATTTCATACTTTATGTGTTATTCTTATGACTCTTCGGCCATGGATTTCTCAAATGAAGAAATTGCGAAAACATTAAACTACGACGTGTATTAATATGTATAATAAATCATCGGAGTATTACGATGTACACTCCTGCTTATAAGTATTAGGACATTTATTAAATATGCAGTAAATGCTAGAAGGTAGTACGAAATTGCTGAATGCCTGAAATAAATATTGTTTAGGGGATATTAAACGTCGATGGACAACGCTTATGCTACTATGAAGTAATAAAAGTGGTCTAAAGTAGGTATATAATTTTTACGACACATCAAATTTTCTTCATACAAACAGGTGTTCTACTACTCACGTATGAGCGGTAGTATACATGAATATGGTAGACAGTTGAAGTATTGTATTTTAGATAAATGGAATACAGGAACATGTATGTGCAATACGTGGCATAACTATAAAACCACCCTAAAATTTTAAATTCTTATATTTTGTGGTTACAATAAAAACAAAGCAAGTATGCCATATCTGAAATTATGTTGAGGAATAATAAATACAGTATATAATCTTAATGTGGTAAATAATAGATATAGTAAAAATTAAAAAAATATATAATAAATAGAATCTGGTTTCTCCAGAAAAGGATAGAATAACATTCCCTAGAAAAAAAGTGGTTCCTTTTCATTTCAACTACAATTGCATAAAGATTGAAAAGTTTAAGGTGGTTTTATAGTTATTCCACGCAGTGTATAAATATACTGCCTAACTTTAATACGTAAATTCCCCAGACAATGTTAAAGTTAATAATTTCAAGTTAACGTTAAATAATTGGATTTCGGTGCGTTTTCCTAAAAAAGCGATTCGTTTGCAACTATGTAGTTGTGATTATACTTTTGAGGCGTGTAATGAATAATTAGTAACACCACAAAGCGGTTGGGGCTCGAAACTCGAAGCAACAGGTGCCTCGTGGTTGAAGGAAGATGTAGAACAGAGAAAGAGGGAAAGTAGGGAGATCTCACGCCACTCTGTTTTCCTTTCCACCCCATTTCCCTTATCCCCCAATTTCAACATTGTCCTCCAACACCGAAATTGTTTCCTCAAGCATCACGATGTTTGTCCACCGTGTCGGAGAAATTTGCTGACGCGTAGAAAAAAGAAGATCGTCATTAGCATGACGGAGTCAAGTTCGCAACGTGAGATCGCAGAAAATTCATGATCGCCGCGGCGACGATGAAGTACGAACGACCAAATACGAGGATGGGTGGGCCGGCCTCGCGGCGGATGGTTTAGCATAATCGCAGAATTTTTTCGTTGAACGACTTGTGTGGTCATCGAAGCAATTAACAAGCACTGGACGCACAATGTAACCGACGATCGACGACCGATTATCGGTGGGTGTCTTTGCGATCTTTCTTGCGTCTTGTTTTTTTCATCATTTTTATTAATAGTGAAATATTAACCCTTCATGGTTCTGCATCAATATTTAACTCTGTTACATGTCAAATACACTCATTGAATTTTATGACAGTGAACATGGAATTGTTATTTCTAACATTACGAATTCATGTAAATAAAATGTAATAAGCTGATTCATTGCTCCCAATTATGTGGAAGAAACTGAAACCCTGTAACTACTTGCAAACAAAATCTCCACTGGAGCACTTTAACTCTGCTGTCCTCATTACTTATTCTTCACGTTTGTCTCCTTTCAAATACAATTATTTCAAACTTTTAAATGGTTTGTTCTTAAGAAATGGGAAGTACACAAAAAGTAGAGATAAAATTTAAGTACGTTCGATATTAAAAAGGAATGTTTAGGAACATAATACCTATTGAAATATAATTTTCATTTCGGGTCATGCAGACCCGAGGATAACAGCAGGGTTAACATTACCTACGATGATCGTATATATTTACTGTGAGTTCGATAAAAAAATCTTTCTAAAAATTTACAAATTAATAAATCGACTAATTTCTGCACTTCAAACTGTTGTAATGTTACAACATTCCAACAATTGTTATAAGAGTTCACTACAGTACGGAGTTACAATGTTATAAATTCCTGGACAAGTATCAGGATATAAAAGACAAGCCACGTAAAATATTATCTTTAAAATTCCAGCGGTAAGGTGACGAAGAAACGACGAGTCTGTTTAACTGTGCTCGAACAAGTCGCTCGGAAAACTTGATTTGTCGCGTGCTAAGAAAATGACACCCGCCTGCTAGTAGTTCCCATAAACGCTCCTCACCGCAAATATCAAATTATCACGGAAGCTTTCTTTCCACCTGATGGAGTACACATAGTACCGATTTCATCTCGAACAGCGTTTCTCAAACCTGAACCTCTCCGGAACAATAGTTCTCCTTTGGCAAAAATCAAACCACATTTCCGATACACCGAAACTAACCTACAACAATCAATCATTAAACAGACGTGAAATCTTTCTGTATAACACGAGTCTTTTTTCTTTGGATGTCTACAGATAAAAGCTTCAAACTACAGAAGGGTTTACCGACTCCCAAAATATCGCCTCTCAGTCACAAGAATTCACAGACTTTTATTAATACGTTCGTAGCTTAAACTTCCCCCTTTAGGCTGTTTCATATTTCCAATACTGCAATATACATAAACATTTGAATTTCAATGTGAGTTTATTGACGTACTCTGCATTGAAGCAGAGAACGGTATAACCTATAAATATCCAAAAATATATTATATAATCGTGGATGTATGTCGAAATACGATACACATGATAGTTATTACATCGTAGGATGTCAGAGACCTTCGACCACCATCAAGACGGTAAACCTTTTTCAGATGTTCTATTACGTTACCTCCAATAAAATGTTATTTTCGATATACCTGCTGTGAATAGAGGCAAATCCGAAAGAGTAGAGTTTTACAGTTTTACAGTTTTACACTTTTACATTTTGGATATACATCGTGGATGATTCACCCTCAATCCATTAAACTCATCAAACGTAGAGACTAGCCCTAATTTGTCCACTAGTTACTTTGGATGGAACACAGATGAAAAAAATCACACCTCTCAGTGTGAACGAATCATCCACGTTCTACATCCAAACTGTAAACTTGAAATTCACCTTTAAGAGCAAGGTGGAAGTTTGAGAGACGCTGCCCGGAAAGGGGTAAATAAAGAAACCCGCGAGTAGGCCTAACAACCGCAGTCCATATAAAGCATCCTGTCCCCGGTATCGGGCCCGCGCTATTACGAATATCCTTATTCCCATCAGCGTTTCGAGAACCAGCCTGTCGACAGGTTCACCGGCGGATCGTTTACGATCATGTATTATGCGCACGTGAGGCTACCTGGGGGACATTTACGCCGCGGCGTGGATTGGATGTCTCACCATTGGCGAGTCCCTTCCCGTCCTGGTTACCTCGAAATGGACGGTGTGCAGCACTTGGTACAGCGGACCAAACGATCCGTATAGTAAAACGGGCGGGGGATGGGGAAGAGAGGATCTTTCCTCGTCGACGCGGTTTTTCCGAACTCGAAGGATCGTAATCTTGGTAGGCGATCGCTATGCAAACTGGCGGTATTTATAGGCGCGAACTCGCGTCAGCTGCTCGGGATACTCGGGTGTCTATGGGGAACGCGGCCGATTTCTTAGGGCATGATTTCCGTTCCGTTTCGTTTCGCGACGATGAAGATGAATGCGTTGTTACTGGAACGAGAAACGATCGATCTTGTTGATCGATGACGTCATTTGGAATCGCGATTTGGTGTCTTCCCTTCGGGTATGTTCTTTGAGCAGGTCAGGGGTAACCAGTCATCAAGTGGTGAAAAACCCAACAGATTGGAAATAATTCTAGAAATGAGTAGTTAGCGGTGTTTTCGATTTTTAGCGATTATTGTATGCGAGTTGTAGAGTATTTGAAAGTAATTAAGGTAATGAGACAAAGAAAGGCCCATTTATGATTTTTAAATTCATCTTCTGTTTTTCGGTCTAAAATTTGTTTTTTATTATTTGATGCAGTGATAAAATACAACATAAAGTAGTACCCTATACTTCCAGTTTAAGTAAATTAATCGAAAAAAGCGTGCAGACTAACCACCAGCAGTTTAAAAATTTTTCAAAGAATCTGAAATAATGGAATGATTTTTTAAATTAATTTAAAACATATGCCTTTAATAACACATCTTGATTGTGTTGTTTTATTCTACTTGAAGTACGCAGTCTTCAACTCTCTCTGGAGTTGGTTTCATGCGTCACAAAAATATTAATTTTACTGGGTTATATTTGTCTCTGGTAGTACATTTGACTATGCGAGGTCCGGTCACAGGTCACGATTGATCTAGTGGCAGACATTGACAGTCCGTACCGTGCTTCAAAGATTAGGAAATAGTTGGAGTTCTTCGGATACAGTATTTCTACTGTTAAAGTTTCTGCGGTTTATGGGGACTGAAGTGCCAAGTGGTTTAAGCTTCAGGCGATTTGGGACGACGAAGACGATATTTACTGGAGGACCTAATTACGAAGGCTTTTGGAACATGTTAAGATGAAGATTTTGGAGCGGGCGAAATTAGGACAGGTGTATATACGACGTTAAGTATAGGGAATTAGGGTTGCATTAGGGGAATCGGGGAACTTAAATTAGAAAGAACAGTATGCACGACGTTCGCGTTGTAACTGTGTCTGTGCAAGGTGAATCGCCAATTATTGTTAACGAAATTTAAGGTTGGATATGGGATAAGTATCACCCTGTATAATATAGATTCGATACATTATAGAAACACTAGGGCGTTTAGTTAAATACTTCCGCATTATGTAATAAACGGGATTAAGGTAATGCAATTCCGATTCCATGGCTACCGTGATACCGGATCAATTATCGGGAAATCACAATTTACACATCTGAAACAACAGGTATAAACCCTAGTCTGGCGTAACCGGAATCCTGTTTCCACAACTGGAACCACCTCGGTGGGTTCTGTTTGTGCAAAGTCACGGGCGGACCTCTTAAATTCAATTAAGCGACCCTCGAAACCAGTGGAACCCGATCCCAGATCACTAGTCATCTTCCGCCCTTTCCCGCTACGTTCACGACACGATTATAAAGTGTAAATGAAGTAATCCCCCTAGCAGAGCCGTGTTCTTGCACGGTATTATATACCGGGTGATCTGAAAGTAGCATTAAACGTTGGATTATTAATATAAAGAAAAAGTAGCTTAACGGACGCTGTCCTATCAAACGATATTCTCTGTAATAATCAATCTTGTTACAAAAAGAGATTCGGAAAAGGGAAATACAAGTAATTCTAAAAATAATAATAATTAATTGAGATTGAATTAGCAGAATCCAGTCGTCTTAATACCTGCTATGTCATGTAATTATGTTATAAGCAATATGATTCTCAAAATCAATGGTTTTTGCTGTGTTCAAATTTCACAGGAATGTTTAAGTGAAGCTTTTTTGGGTTGTACAGAACGGAAAACCAAATATTTTTATGATCTACATGAAATTGGCTACAAAAACACGTATTTTAAAATATTGTTTTTTATAGAAACGGTGGACGTTTGAAAAAATGTTTCATTTTCAGCAAAGCGTCGGGTGAAAATCGACTGTCGGATATCACTGTGACAAAATGTGCACGGAACTTTTACATTCAGACGAACGTGTACAGTATGCGGCTGCTCCAACTTAGTTGCAGAACTCTGCGTGAAAACGTCGTGTTAACGATATTTGAGTGTATCGAAACGCAATGCGATGTATGTGGACTGTATAAATTTATTTGCGAAACAATCAACAAGTCCGTACTATGGTTGTATAATAAATAAGTACAAGAATCTCTACGTCTATCGGAGTTGACGTGTACTGGTAAATGGACAGTGTTGATCCGACTAGAAACTATAATACCAAAAAGTCTCTCGGTGAATGGAAGAATATTTTCATATTCTTATTAGCTAAAACAAGCTACAAGCCCTGTGATTGGTGGAAAGTCTTTTTCTATTGTACTCGACGGCAAGGTAACGCCACATAGCGAACACTCTTTGCCTGACTCGAGGCATAAAGGGTCGTAGAGCAATTAAAGAAAGCCTGAGTTTCTTAGTTTGGAAATTAATGAAAAAGTCACGTAGCAAATCCTACCCTCGGTCTTAGCAGCTGTTAGAAAACCCAAAGACGGTAGAATGACCATCATGGTATTTCTAAAAACTATACACGCGACGCGACAGAGCGTGTAATACCCGCTGCGACAACGCGCGACAAAACTCTGCATTGGGCCTCAGTGGACAGTAGGCCTAAGTAGGTACGCTTCGCGGCTCGTGTGTACACGCGAACAGGTAGCTCACGGAGCAACAGGTTGTTGAACGCGGGACAGTCCGGCTTCACGTTCGACTAGCCGGCCAGTAGTCCTAGCAAGGCCGACCGGCGCCGAGAAGCGCTTATTAGAAAGTCCCAATGCACCGGCGGTATGCGATTGTTCGAAACGATTGTGTCTTATTTAGATTCCTGCCGCATTCCCGTCCACCCTTCTCGGCCCTGTCGTCGGCGAACCGCGCCCCCGGCCGCGCGCCGCTGTTTTCAGCGAGACGACGACAAGCGTTTTCGTGACACGCGCGCGCTCGGCCACGATCGTAACGGAGACCCGGCGCTGGGACTTATATTGTAGTCCCCAGCCTGGTCATTGTGCCGGTGTCGACCGGCCACTACCACTAGGATTGTACACTTCTCATTCTGTTCGATCTGGCCGAACAGTTTCGTGCCCCGCGCCGCCTGGGTAAGTGCACACGTGCCGGTCGTCGTGCTTCTTACGCTCGGCGCAAGGACTCGTACTTTTGATCTCGGTCTCTAGGACGCTCGTGGAACGCTAGCGCGTGGGCGATCTCTTAGAGGAAACCGGATATTTGCGGATGAACTTAACAATTGGCAACGAGAATGTAGGCGCTTTCTTCTGGTCTTTTAACTCTTTCGATGTTTTATTATTACATGGATGAAAGTTCCATTTGTTACTATTGACACTGGAGTAAGGAAGGAAATTATAATTTTTGGCAATCTTATAAATTATTAGGAAAGCAATATTTATATGTTTTGTAACTGACAGAATAATGATTTCTTAAGGTTTCTAGTCGTTTTTGAAAGTGTCTTGAAGTGCAAGTGGATAATCGTATACATTTTTTGTCTCATTTGAGTGTGACCCCCTACCTGAATATCTTTTTCGTAACGTAAAAAATATTTTATACGTATTTTGAATCGTATAAAATATTTTTTTATTTTTTGCGTTGTCATAATTGAAGAAGATATTCGTGTATGTCACACTTAAATGAGACACCCTGTATAAGTTCAAGTCTCCACTAACTTCTTTGGTAGTTTCCTTCGCAAGTATAGCGTCTCGTGGATTGGTGAACACTTACGGGGAGGATGAAATTTCGTGATTACACTTATGATTATTGGTGATATTGGCTGATCAATCCCAGGAATGTAATGAATTGAGTAATATCTGAGTTACTTCCAATGAAGATAATACTTGGCGAGCTCAGTAGAGTTACTAAGGGTGTCTAACAATAAGTGGACCTATCCTTTAAATTAATAGAAAGAGATGATAGTACTCTGGTAGTGGATGTAGTATCAACGTTACTACATACAGTCGAAGAAAAAATTATTCACATATTAATGACGCGTATTACGAATTCATAATATTCTTTCTACTACAATATCAGATTACGAATGATTTACTTACTAAGTATATATTAAAACCAGTTAATTTCATATTAAATGTACACTAAAAACAGTATTGTCAGTACGATAAATGTCATCGGTGTATGGATACATTTTTCTGCCACTGTATTTAATAGTCACTATGAAATTCTACAATATGTGAATATGGAAATACACTAAACCATCGATGAGTGTTCGAAGGCTCCTCGACACTAAGTGTTTATACGTCATCCCCACCACTGGAGGCTTGACTGGTTCCACGGGTGACTCCCCGCGACCAAGTTAAATGAGGGTGGGGGTCGTGGAACCAGTTAAGCGCCTAGTGGTGGGTTTAACGTCTGAATACTGAGTGCCCAAGAGCCTTCGAACACTCATCGTTGGTTTACTCTATTCCAACCGTAGGAATCGAACCTAAATTGGACTCTTGTCGCTTTCTAAGCAACAATTTTTATCAGTTAAACTACCCCAGCTGTCAATGATTCTCCCTAATTCATGTAACCCAAATATAAAAAAGGATAGCTGTCGCGCTCAATCACTCACGTTACTGTACTGAATCTTAGACAAACATGTCCAGTATAAATAAGTAATATTTCTATTCGTTCCTGTAACGCTGTACCAGGGAGACAGTGGTATCAGAAGGTTCGTTGGGTCCTAGAACACGGTATCCTAATGCGCCATTCAAGAAACACAGAGACTTTAATTCACTGCCCACGGGATACGACGTCGCGTAGGGAGGAGTACGTATACCCACATGCAGCGCGTCCCATCCGTTTCTTTTTTCTTTCCCTTATTATATCGGCGATGATGAAGTGCCGGCCGGGTTACCTAATGCTCGCACAATGGCGACAACGGCGCGTTCCATACGCGGCGAATAAATCACCGAACAACGGGGACCGTACGTATGTGTGCCGCGGCCGTGTCGCCTATACGGACGCCGGGCGTTATCGCGCGATGTATCGCGCCGCGCAGCTCGCTAAATATGTTATAAATCCTCGCGTGATACATTAGGGAATGCTTTGAATGCGCCTAATGCCGGACGTTGACTTTCCCTTCGGCCTGGACGCGACGACCACCGGCCACCCTTTACTTAACGCTGCATGACCAACGAGATCCCGATCGATAATGCTGGAATTTCCGGCGATACGTTGATCCATCCAATGAATAATGGTCGGTCCATCGATGAGAATGTTGTTTACGCTCGGCGATTGAAGGAAGAGATCTTTTTTGTGTTGAGGAACTGGGAAGGCTGTAATCGAGCTTGCCCCATTTCTTAGATTGTGTGGTTAACCCTTAAACCTTATGTGGGCAATTAAAATATGGACGGTTATTGAACAATCGGAATACTTCTATTCTGACAGATTAGATAAACATGGATAATTTTACTTTCATACTTTTCCGAAACTTAGTTTTCCCTTCTTATAATATACTATGTGCTGTTTTAGATAAGAACATAATAAATTGTGAAAGGAAATTTCCAAGTTGATACCTGGGTGCCCGGTTGCCTATACAAGGGTTAACACGGGCGGTGAATACACCACTTCTTTCTTCGTAATAATGTTATATTTAATATTGTTCTATTTTTAATGGTAGATAATTCGGATGAAATAAAATCATTTCATTTCGTCTCAATAAAATCATTTACACACTAATTCAATTTGACTTTTAATAACCACAGGAATATGAAAATTGTTGTAGCTGAGAAATTCGATCAAACGGGGCACACATATAACGTAAACACCCTATATAATATAAAATATTAAAATATAAATATGATTTACATAGTCTAAGTTTTTTTTCTATAAAGTTTATTAGCTTCGAAATTCTTTATTGTTAGACATTATAGCAGTTATATCCTGGAATCCGAAAGGATCTAGTTTGTACAATATCAGCATTTCTTTAACAGAAGGTGATTCAGCCTCGTTCAGTGCCAAAAGAAATCTTTTTCGGGACGATTCAAACACGGTGTAACCACAAGTCGAAGCTCGTGTTTCTCAACCGCGACGTTGTTGAACACACATCCCACACACGGGATCCCCTCCTTTTTTACAATGCGGCTGGGCTCCCAGCAGCCCAAGGTGCGAGCACTAAAATTCGTGAAAAAAAAAGAAGAGAAAAGAGATACGCTCGGACGTGCACAATGTCGCCTCCCGACGACGTCCCCGAGGAAAGATTTATTTATGAATACTCGCGAGAAGGATCATTTATTCGCCACGTATAACGGATGATTTAAAACTTGGACATTTCCAGGGAAATTTATAACGATAATACGTCGGTGGCTCGGGCGACACGGTGTGATCGCAAAACGAGCAAGATCGGCACGTAAATCATTACTTTTTGCTGGTAATTGCGCGAGTTACTGTTTCGTCGCTGCGTGGCACCTGCGTAAATTCCGTGGAAATATTTCTTGAATATTCCTTTACGTAATACAGTTGGAAATAAACTACACCGACAGAATTTCATATTTTTTTGTCTTCTCTTCTATTTCAACACTTTCGTCGCTCAAACTCAAGTAGTACAACCTGGTAGAATGTGATTCTATGAGAAAGAATAAGTCGACAAAAACAGAATAAATCTTTTCGTTTCCGAGAACATTGGGTTTCAATATTCATCTAAAACGCGTGTAATTTGTCTCGACAGTAAGTAGAAGCAGCTTGCAATGAACAGACGCGTGAATCAAGTCGATATTCTATTCGTCGTGTATCCAGCAAATCTTCAACTTCACTTATTATTTCTTTTCGACTTATTCTTTCTTATAGGATCACCTTTTGTCCGGTTGTACTACCTAACCCGAGACTTATGGGTAATACCGACAGATAATGATGAAAATGATACCCTATCAATTAGATCGATTTCAGCCCGCAAATTATGATACCGTATTGAACAGTATCAAACATGAAGGTATAAAATGTAATCGATACCACTTTGATACTTCCACGAAAGTATCTATATCCGTATGATACTTTTACGATACATAATGATCGATACCTTTAAGTACTTGGTTTCAATTTTCGATACCGATAACTCTTGAAGCGAGAAATGACCAACGTAAAGTGAATGAAAAGTTTTGTGTCAGTCATTCGTGACCAACGCAACGGTAAATACGTTAAAATTTATAAAG
Source organism: Dufourea novaeangliae (assembly GCF_001272555.1). Classification (NCBI taxonomy): domain Eukaryota; kingdom Metazoa; phylum Arthropoda; class Insecta; order Hymenoptera; family Halictidae; genus Dufourea; species Dufourea novaeangliae. The sequence continues at coordinate 3,987,454 of NW_015373961.1, forward strand.
TATCAAACGGGTATCGATAATTTCGTTGGGTACCAAATTGATATCGATACATTCGTGAAGTATCAAATGGATATTGTTTTAGTATGTAGGTACTGGTATCTATGTAGTATCGCTGTAAGAGGTACGAGTATCGAAAAATGATATCAAGTACCAAAAATTTTGATACTTTCCAATACTTCCCATTGAATACTTTGATATCGAATTGTTCGAGTATCCTCAATATGTATCGATATCGGTCACTACCGACAGATTCTAGAAAGTAGTCTTACCTGCCTACGACTTCGATTGTCATTCTACTGCTACGAAAATTCAGTGCATTAGGAGACAAATAATATCCAATTTACAGCCAATAAACAATATTAAAATAAAAAATAGCCACATTTTCTACTGTTATACGTACCTTCGCAGGAACGTTTAACCCTCCACAACCCAGTAGCGTTCAATGGACACATTTTCACATTGATTTACATACAGAATCAAAAGTACTGAGTTGTTAAGGGTTAATGCGACCCATGTAACACGAATTACACCTTCTCCGGTACACTAGGAATCCATCAAACCGTTTTGTCCCAACACCCTCGACCCGAACTAGGGTTGGGACCAAAGGGAACCTGGCTCGTCGTGTGCATCTAGCTTCCTCCCTCCGTTTGTCCCGCGAGTATAATGGGCTGTAAATAACCGTTTTCTCGGTTCCGTGCTACGGCGGGAGATATTGTTTGCGATGGTAATTGTAATGTTTCCCGGATCTCATTTGCTGGCTTTCAACCGTTAATATACGACGGCTCCGTGGCGCGGGGCCACGGCCCGGTCGTAATTCACTGAAATGCAACAACAAACAGTTCATCTAGACCGGTGGTCGCGTGGGTGCCGCCGCAAAACGTTTCACTTTGCTGGGTTCTGCCCCCGCGCTCGTTTTCCTCCCTCGAGAAGACGACGATGTGGCGGACCCGCGCCTCGGGTTTCTTCGATTCCCGCGCGAAACGTCTTAAACCGGGTCCAGTTACCGTCGGGGCCGTTTTATAGAGACGTCCGGTGATTTGCAATTGTCTCCCGGCGATAGGGGAAAATTGATTCGTTCCTTCTTCTTCTGTTTTTTCGAGTCTTTTTTTACGTGCCCTTATGTTGATGTTGATTTGTTTCTACTCCGCACTCGGTGACGTTTCGTTTCATTTCTCGGTGTGCATCTGCATTTTTTTCTGAATATTTATTGTTGAGTTTCGTGGGTTGATAAATACGATGGAAAGATTTATTGCAGTGGCTCTTTATATTTCATGGATCTGTTTTGTAATAGCCATTTCTGTTGATAGGTCTTTTTTTTAATCACTTACATTCACTTCTTGGGAAGAGTTCTGTTCAGTGTATGTATGATTGTTGAATTTTTTGTTGATTGAGTAGGGTCCCGTGTATATTATCATTTTTACAAAATGTTTTAATGGCAATAATCATTGAAGTATTTACTTCGGATTAAAATGGGTGCTTGAATGTCTATAATTATATTATAGCAGGTAATTTCTTTTTTCTCTGGGGGATTAACGGGAGTCGTAATTCCTCGTTTTGCACTAAATGCACTAAAATGACTCTCAGAAAAAGGGGTTACCAATTATAGGTCCCAAAACCGTACAACCGTACGAACGAAAACCAATTTACTAAGGCAATCAAATAAAATAAATAACTCTTTATGCATGATTCCACACAAAGGACGTATACAAATACGATATCTGCCATATTTATAAATTATTTCAGAATATATATTGACACTTAGTGATGTGTCAAGTTCAATCAAGTCAGTCACGAGTTATGCCACGCCAAATTCAATTTCCAATAAGAAACAATAACTCCTATCAACTTTTGATCGTACTTCGTGTCTGTCAAACCTAATTTGTAACAATTACAAAACGAATTCTGTCAGAATTTGTGTTTGTCATGCGAACATACACGTCTTAACATTGTCGAGGCGCGTAGAAACGTCGATAAATTCTTCGATTAGTAATTAAACGGAATGTTAATTGAAGTAACGGTACGTGAAACGCGTGTGCGGCTAAACGTCGCGTACAATCAAATTGATTTCGCATGATAGTACCGCGGTGCAAGGTATTTAGAACAGATACGAATCACGTTTCAGAGTTGAGCGCTCTCACTGTGCGTGAATTTACGTCAACGAATTCCCTGCGACCGAGCCATTAAATTAGTGTTCCTAGATTGAAATTCTTCTCTGCATAAAAAATACACAGGATAAAACAAAATTACATAAACCTCATTAAGATAGACCATGGCGTCGTTAAAATCAGGAACGCACGCATGATTTGCAAGTGTAATGTGTTTACTTATGAATAAATTAAAGGGTAATGAAATTCGAGATTGATACTTGCACCTACGCCAGCAACTTCTACCTTCAAGAATCTCTTCTGTCGCTATTTTCTTTTTCGAGTTGTTTGACTTTACATTTTTTTATCCTTCAACTTCGAAGGGAGATTTCATCTCTCAGAAAAAGAATCTTGTCAACTATTTTCGATTGCTTTACTTCTGTGCGAAGTTTCACCAAAATCGTCGTACATCAGTTGCGTTGTGTTCCTTACATGATAATCACTATGCTACGATACCAGTTTAGTGGAAATTTTACAAAAGTTCTATTAATTATGACAATTTAACAAATTTTTACTAGTATTCAAATTAAGAAAAAATGATTGACAGGAGGATTAGGTGGTTCAAAATCTTCGAACAAGACTCTTCTTATCGTTAGGTACAGATCTTTGGATCATGGCAGCTACGCTGTAGTCATTTTTTCACATCCCACTTAACAACACCGGAAATACTTTAGATCTTCACAATTAATCAGACACTTGGTAATACGCCTTTATCAGCTACGGAGTTAAACATGGTATGATTAGTAAGAAGTAAATCATCTACGCTTGAATTCACGAAAAAATAATAGTTTCGATAAAAATCCCGCTCATACCCGACAAGTTTCCGTATAATCTCTTAGAAATAAATTCCCGATCCGGCTGGATCGCCGGCGCGATCAACGCCGCCCACGTTTACGCGGCTAGTGATGGGTAATCAAAATGTTCAAACATGCTCGAACTTCTGACGAAATGTTCGAACAGTTCAAACAGTGTACAGTTGTCTTAAGCGTTTGAAACATTGGAACTGTTTGAAACGACTGAACACTGTTCGAACTACTCAGGAAATGTTCAAACAGTTCGGAAGGCGTTGAGTCAGTTCAAACATTTGAAACGTTTGAACTGTTTGAAACGACCGAACACTGTTCAAACTAACTGAATATCTTGCGTTTGAAAATGTCTAAACATAGTTGGACGGTTTAAACATTTTGCGTTTGAAACTGTCCAAACATGTTTGGACCGTGTCAACACCCTGCGCTTCAAAATATCCAAAGAGGTTTGGACTGATTGTACATCTTGCGTTTGAAAATGTCCATGCATGTATGGACTGGTTGAACATCTTGCGTTTCAAAATGTCCAAACATATTTGGATAGTTTGAACATCATCCGTTTGAAAATGTCCAAGCATGTTTGGACTGTTTGAACATCTTGCGTTTGAAAATGTCCAAGCATGTTTGGATAGTTTGAACATCTTGCGTTTGAAGATGTCCAAGCATGTTTGGACAGTTTGAACATCTTGCGTTTGAAGATGCCCAAACATATTTGGACTACTTGATCACCTTATGTTTGAAAATGTCCAAGCATGTTTGGACTGTTTGAACATCTTTCGTTGGAAAATATCTAAACATGTTTGAACCGCCTTCTCACGGACCCATCGCCAGTCGGGGCCAATTGTCGATAATAAACGCGATACGATTCCGTCGTACGGCGCTCGACGTCACTGGCGTAAACAGATGTATCGGTTCGAGAAACGTATCGCGGCGCAGAGCGCGACAAGTGATTCGCGAAAACTCATTAATATGCACGGGGTCACGATAAACGATCGGGGCCGCTGTCCACGCCGCCGGGAGACGTTAATTACAATTAGAGCGATAATCGGGCCCCGGCCGCACGTTTTCCAGGGGGAACGGTCGTAAATTACCGATCTGCTGGGCCTGCGACGTTTATAGGCAATGACCCTGGGGCCCCCCCTCGGTCCCCGCGCAAAACTCTCCTCGAACCGACGCGGCGGAGCGGGGACAACAAACGCCGCTTGGACGGCAATAGACGCGCCTCGATTAAAGGTACGTCTAACGACGCGGCTTTCGTCGGCCGTAAACTAGAAAGCGGCGGGACATTATGGGCCCCGGCGGGGAGAAGAAGAAGAAGACGACAGGGAAAAAAAAAACAATCGTTGGAATAAACTGCGTAACGAATGAGAAAGACGCTCGTTCCGAAGGTAGCCCCTGTCCTATTCCTATTCGTAATAAAATTTCGATCGTGACGCGTGCGTCGCGATAAGGCCCGTCCCTGCGGAACTTAGCGAACGCTGTTAATGTTAGTTTGTCTTCCTCTCTCTCTCTCTCTTTGCCTTTCCTTTCTTTTTGTCTTTTTCATTCGATCGGATGATGTGCTGGACGAGGCACGCGTTTTTCTTTTCATGCACGAACGCTCGCGGTCGCCGTCCCGAGGATCTTTGCAAACAGTTATTTCCAACGTGGTGGTGCTGCGCGTGGAAAAACGTCTTTATTGCTCGAAGACACTCGATTCTTTACGATACGCGTGCACCGATGCGGGAAAGCGTGGGACCGGACACTTATACGTCGATTTAGTTTTTTATTTACCATGCTTTTGTTTCGATAGTAAGTACTTTGTGGTTATTCTGAACATTTTTTTTTTGAGAGAACGTGAATGTGTTGTAGCCTGTGGTAAATTCGATTCTAGTTTTTCTATGTGAGAAACGGGAAATTTGTTTGTATTGATGAATTAGTGAGTTGTTTCATTAAGTAGAATCAAGATAAACATATGGAAATAGGACTAAAAGTTTAATATGATATAAAAAAATGATATAAATAGGATAAAAAGAGATTGCAGTAGTTATACTGCTCTAGCGGCAAATTCGATTCTACTGTATGTTCTCTTAAGTGGATTTGAGAAGAGAAATAAGAAAAAATATTTACAAATAGTCAAATAATCAGTATACAAATCAATATTCACCCTATACAGTAAATCCTCGGTGAGTGTTCGGAGGATCCTCGACACTGAACATTACATATTTTATAAACTAATAGCCATACGCGGCTGAAACAAATAACATTGGCTTCAGAACTTCAAGCTCTATCACTGAACTAAACGTCATTAAAAAGTCAGCGTTACACCTGGGGACCTCTCCTTGTAAGTGCTGAGGAACATTCGAACACTCATAGAAAATTTACTGTATCCACCCGCTGTTATTAAAAAAATCTGTTTACATACCAGAAATACCCGATCACTGCACAATTTTTAAACAAACGTCGACAAACTAATTTTATCGTATTGATCACCAACATCAACCCATCGAAATTATCGTACCAACGTCATCAGTCTCTGTTTGACGCTTAACAGAACACACCCCTGTAGGAAGAGGATCGATCTGGCTACAAAGTTTCTGAAACAGAAAATTTAAAATATTAGACGACATCGATCAACAAGAAGGCTTCGACGGAAGGTGATTCGCCAGAGACCAAAATGGAATCGTGTGTCGTTCGAAGATCATTCTCCTCTGTCGAAACGAGCAACAATTCTATCCTGTTTGCGGGCAAACGAAAAGGTTAGTTGCACGAGGACAACCCGTGAATTGATTTATTCGAGCGTCGCATTCCCGGACACTATCTCACGACCTTAAAAGCGGCTAAACGATTCAATTTGTAGTAATTATAATGCAACCGGGCATGGGTCTGAGGGGGGTTCTGGCTGAGACTGGCTGGCTGGTTCGGGCGTGCGCTTTTTTTCATTGGGACCACTTAAGATGCGACGACGACGTTTCACGTGTGGGCGTACAGCAGGTCGAATCGGCTGAGCCGGGCTTCGTCTCCGACAATTTCGAGCTAATCTAAACGATATTGGAGTTGGAGCGATATTAAGCACGGTCGACGACGGAAATTTCGTACGTGAGTTATCGTCCCAGACCGCCGAAATCACTTTGGACGGAACTGTCCCGGTTGACTGTTAATTGAACGAAATTTTTGACCACTCGATTCGTGATTCTTTAATTAGTCGATTTGGGTCGAGCGTATTGTTGAGAGTGTAGTGGACGTGATTCTATGTCGTGTTGCAGTTTTACTGCGGGTTATGTTATGTTGAGGTCGAATCAGAAATGGTTTTTGATGACGCACATTTGATTGATTTTAAAATCAGAATTAATAATTGAAATATTACTTTATAGTAATACAATAATCCCCAATTTTCTAAATCTTCTTGTATAGTAATATAGTAATCTCCAAATTCCCAAATACCTTTTATATTAATACAGTAATCTACATATATTAGGTTTATACTTTGATTTTACTTTGATTAATACAGATTTATACTTTGATTAATACACTTTAGATTAGAATGCATTAAACGGAGAAAATTATATACAGTGCTCTAAAAAAGTATTGTTATTTCTAAAAGTGGTTTAGTTTATGCATAACAGATTAAAACTTGTAGTAATATCATGGGGATATCCGACAAATTATTAATCCATTACAAACAGGTTTGCGTAAAATAAGTAGTAATCTTGGACCAACAATATTGTGTGCATTTTTTTGTCATGTTCGCTAATAGAAATGCTTTTTTTCACATTCCCTTTAATAAACAAGAAACGAGTTAATGATTCACACACACATAGATGTCAGATTCAAAGTTCAGTGATTTGTATTTTACTAAAATCTTGACATAAAAAACAATCTCCTCAAGCAGTAAAATTGATATTGATTAGAATGGTAATATATTTTATTCCCCTGCTCTATTCGGGTGTATTTGAGCGACATTCAAACTTTAAATTTTAATTATACGTTTTATCAGAGAAACTTGTAAATTCATTTGACACCAGCGAGCGATTTGTAAGTACATAAATAAAATCATATTCGTTAATACGTTTGTATATATATTAAAAAGAATATAATTATAGTATATTATACAAGATGCGGTGTTTAAGTTAAAACATAGAGGTACAAAAACAAAGCATTTCATAAGATAGTATTTTGGACCAAAGTTGTTTGGTATTGACGGGGAAAGTTAAAAAGTTTAAACGTTTTGAAGGTCATTTGAAGGCCAACTTCGTTTTTTTAAATGGATAAAAACAATTTTGATAAATTGAAATAAAAAGACGTTTCAGACAAAAACTGTTTATAGTTTGCGTGGATTAATGATCTGTTAAATATAGGTATCCATTAAAAAAAACGAAGTTGACTTTCAAGTGACCTTCAAAACGTTCACCAGATTAAAAATAAATAATATCATTCCCTTTCCCCCTCAAACCCGAACAAGTTTTTCTCTAAAATACTTTCTTATGAAATGCTTCGTTGTTATGATATTTCCATGTGTCAACTTAAATGCCGCACCGCGTATATTCTGTTTTACTCTAAACGTTGCAATTTCAGAGACTTACTACCACAACTACGTCACCTAGTTGCAGCACAGGAAATGCAATTCAAAAACCGTCGGCTCCTTATGCCCGTACCCTGTATATTTCCTTAATTCCATTGTAGTTTAAACAGAGTACAATTCAAGGAACAGAAATGCAACAATTTATCGACCACTGCACAAGAGTTGAACAATCGCTATAAATCTCTATGCTCCCAAAGAAATGAATAAAACTAGAAACTTCCACACACCCAAATTGCAATCGTACAAAATCTGCTTTGTGATATTTCCTTTGTTAATAACACCGGCCAATACGGATAAAGGGTTTACGCGGTCTACAGCCTCGCCAAAAGATAGTTTCATCAGCTTGACACAGCTTTCCTGGCTGTGATAAATGCGGCGGCGGCTTTTCAGCGAACGAAAATAAAATCTCTTCCTTATTGCAGGGGGTGCGCTCGCGCTCGCTGTTACGTGAGAGAGCGGATCCCGTTCGCTACGCAGGTGGTCCACGGCGATAATAGTAACAATAATCCTTGTGTTCATAACCCGTAAACCGTGAAATACTAAGCAGCCACGGCTGATTCAGTGGTCGATCGGGTGCATATCCGTTCGTTATTATCTGACGGCCATTACTTCCCGTTGCCTCCCACGCCGTGGCGAGCCGTTCGGGTATACGTATAAGTGTACCTGGCAGAAAGTCGGCGGGAAAACATCGACGGAAAGATCGATAAGCATTACTTATCCCACACGAGCGCTTATCGAGAAATTATAACCACGGTGGTATCACGAGAGAGGGGGGGGGCAGAAAAAATCGTAATTACACCGATTCCCCCGGTGAGGAATGAGTTGCACAGGCCCCGTGTCACCGTTTCCCTTTTGCGCCCCGAACCCGTACTATGTTCTGGAATGTGGTCTCTGGGTGTATCTGACGATGCCAGGGAGAGAACAGTCTCTCTGGGGCTTCTTACTTCCTGGAAATTGATCATCTTAGGGAAAAAGTTATCGATTGTTCGAATGTGTATAGATTTTTTTTAGACGTTACGTGATGTAACGTAATAATATTGTGTAATACGTATTGTATGTTGGAACAGAGATGTATGGTTTTTGATGATCGGCGAAGTCGTTAGTTACCCAGGGAAATTAAATATGCGAGACCGACGGCATGGCTCACCACCTTGGAAACTAGTTTACCGGCGACAACATCATAAAGCAAACGTTTTTCTTGCGCCACGGGACATACCACACAGCCAGACGGACCCACTGAAACACATGTTCGTTCGATCTGTTGGCAACGCATCGATCTTTCGCGTTGGAAAAACGATTCCGTTTAGGGACGACTCGAGGTACACGCGTCTTCGGGAATTAATCGACCGATAGCACCTGGAAGTTTTCTGTTCGGTTGAGATCACGGATATAGATAACGCGAGTTTACGAAAATTATCTTGTAGAGCTTACGTGGTTTGAAACGGTGTGTAGTGCATAGGTATGTCTCGTAGATAACGCGTGGCTGAATTTATGTGCATTCGGGTGTTGTATTCTATTCGTCGTATCTATCAGGTTATCGAGTCACTGAAACGATTAAATCAATTTATTCGTCGGTAGATTTATGTTGCTATGGGAGATTGATGGAAAAATATCGTTCGTCAGGTGTCGTAAGTCAGCACATTGTCGACATTCAGTATATATGTACTGCTATTTTATTCATTGGTCGAATTACAAGAACCTTGTAAAGTGCAACCAGTACACGTTTCTTTGGACATTAAAACCTAATCCTAAAAGCAACACTTAAGTTTGAAAATTACAGGAGTATATGACGAAAATAACAATGTCGTATATTTCACTGACAACATTACAAGGTTAAATGAATTCGATGTGAAAGCTCTAGTCCACCAGAGTTAACAGTACACGTCTGTTAAAAACAAGGGAAAAAAAAATTCTAAGTCTGTACGTAAACCAGACGTGCTCTCGGAATGTACCAAATCGATCTTCTTTTATGCAAGTAGAGGGGTTAGTCGATGGAAGAAATATTTCGAATCGAGTATTCCATATCAATAGAAACCAGAAGTGAATTTACTCACTGCTTAATACCACTATACACGCGTACTAATCGAAAGAACGATTTAGTTTGTCACGGATGATAAATCGCGATCGTGAACGCGAGCAGGAAGACAGACGGTTCCGCGGTAACCACCGGGAGAAGTATGCCGGAGGGGCCCTAAAAGAAGGAAATTTATATGTCCGTGGACGTCATCTTCCACCCCCCATTTCCGTGGACTTGGCGAATTGTCGTAGATACATCTGGAAATAGCCTTCCCGGAATAGCGAAGAATTTAGACCACCAACGCGCGGTCTCTTGTCTCAATTAACGCTTAAAGACTCGTCCACACGAAAGCCACCACCCACTACGCCGCTCGACACGCCGTGTTTGTTCGTAACAAGAGTCCCGCTTGTTATCTTATAAGAGTCGGTGACGATACCGATCTTGATTCATACGCCGGCGCAGAATAATGCTGCGTCCGTGTGACGACCGCGAGAGGCTGTAGCCCCAGCCGGCCGTAAATCACAGGCGGTCGTGGTGCTCACCTTCGCGACTGGAAACCAAATTTCGCCAGTGGTACTCGCGATCGTCAGCCCAGGCCCCGCCGTGATACCATAAGAGTGATGACGAGTCGGATCTAGTATCGATAGCTAAAGTGATAGGAAATGATAGGACTTGTTCTTTTGTAAGTATGGTACTTTGGTAACAAAATTATTGCCAAATCTTACTGTGATTTTGGATCACAGATAAGAGTCTATAGGATATGTATAAAAATGAAAGTCTATTGATAAAGGGGGATTTATTATAATTAGACTACGGAAGTTTATGCAAATTCAAAATCTGAGATATTAATATCTAGGAATGAAAATGGGGTAGAATTTCGTTTCTGTACTAGAGGCTTGATCGCGTTAATAATAATACGTAGGTAGTATTGAACTTTATTTAAATTTCCATTTTCCAAATTAAGGGATGCTATAGATGCATAAATATCTGCAGTCTAATTACAATGAAGGAGAAGAAATGTTGAAAATTAGAGAATGCAGTGTTAGAAATGGAGAGATCGTGGTAAGATTACGTAGTGAGTAATCTTCATTAATCTTTTTCATAAAAGGTATTATAGAATTATTTAAGATCATTGTACTTGATCTTACTAAATCTCTTGATTGTCTTCAGATAATGAGTTGGTGACTTTAGAATGTATAATCGCGAAAAGATTAATGAAGAAATAGGAAAGTATTAGAAACAGATTTTTGGGTATAAAATACTTCCATTATCCTTGCTGATATTGTAAATTAAGCAGAATTTTCTTTAATTGTTTTTGTATATGCGATACCATAAATGTATTGTACTTGTAAATATGATACCATAGATGTAAGTGGAAAGTGAGCATTTATTTCCTACCAACATAATAAATACTGTCTATACCAGATTGTCCGTGGTATTTAATTATTTTAAGGGGTAACATGGTAGCTGCAAATAGTACCAAGAAGGTACTATAACACCATGTTCGATCTGCTCCCATCTTGCAGTACAAAGTTTTTAACAGTGTTAGAGACCATTTTTTTTCCACTTAGATTCCCTACCAACTCTTAAAATATTGAAACGTATACAAGGTATCTCATGTCGAATGATACAATTAAGCAGGAAGTGATTCTAAAAGCAAAAATAAGTCGAAAAAGAAGAATAAATATTTTTGTTGAGGTTCCGTTTTCGAGGTAATCGAATCTGAGTAGCGCGTCTGTTCATTGCATTCCGTTTCTACTTACTACCAAAGCGAGTACACCCGTTCCTCGATTTACGCGGAGTGTTCGTTCCAGTTAGTTTTCTTAAAAATAAATATTTTTATAACTTATACTGCCTTTTTTCTTGAGAATTCTTTTTCCTACAGACTCCATTTAGACGATTTTTATCTGCATAAAGAAGAACCACATGGAGGAAACACTCCGCGTAAATCGAAGGACGGGTGTACATACGTTTCAGATTAATTTTCCAGTTCGACTTTCTCGAAAACAAAACCTGAAACAAAAAAATTTATTCCTGTTTTTCAACTCATTTTTTCTTACAGAACCACCTCCGGTTGTATCATCTGACCCGCGACACTCTATAGATACCTGAGATGTCCTCTGTGCCCAACAGTTTTCACGTCGTACAATCGAACATACCAACAATAACACAATGCAAATTATCCACTTTCCCCTCAAACCATTCCCGACACACAATTACATTCCACCAGTCTCGACAAACCACATATTCACTGCACTACACGCCCAATTCCAGCCTATACATCAAAGAATGCTCTTTTTAATCGACGCTCGAAAGACTCCCTCGCTATAAAACAATATCATTATCATTACATAATCGTCCAAGGAAACTGCGGGTGCATGGAAATGGGAAACCAGCCGTCGAGTAAAATTTGATACGCAGGGTCGTGTGCATACGAGTAACCGGTAGTTTCGTGGCATCAGTTTATTGCGAGACCGCAAACACACCGAGGCTCACCTGGCCGCAGTCGCTGCCTCCATTGAGGCCTCCCCGGGACCTCGGCGCGCAATCTGCGAAAATCTAGGCATGCCCGGAGTGCCGACTGAAATCTGCCCGCGTGGCCGTTTGAGTTTCGCAGCAAAGTGGGGTCAATTGGAGACGAGGACCCCGGCCGCCTCGCTCCCACACTCCGCAGAAATTTATTCCGTGGCTCTAATCGAGACACGAGCGCTACACCGTCGTCGAGCTGGGCCGGGTTTCGAGGGAAACCTCTGGCTCCTTCGTCAGAGTTTCGTCTCGAAAAATTCGTCGAAAAATATTGTGAATATCACTCTGGTATTCGTGTAAATGAAATTCATAAATACAGTAATGTCTCGATGAGTGCGACGAACGTCGGGTCCACTTCGAAGCATTCGTGGCAAGGTAGAAAGGTTTTCAGCCCCTCATAAATTTGTTTTTTTACACAAAGCCGATCCTCTGTTTAGTTTCTGTTTACCCTGTTTTGATTAGTTCCAGAAGGGGAACACCCAATGGCGGGGATAACGCCCTTGTTCGTGTCGCGTTTATCGACGAATCACTGTATTAGTAGCTGATGCATTGGTATTATTCGGTTATTGGTGCGATCCAAGACAGAAAGGCAATGGTCGCAACTTTCGTCGCGTTTCAGGCCGTCGACACGGTCAGCAAACCGTCATAAACGGGGATTCCTGGAGAGCTGCACGTGACGTGCAAAGCACTCGCGGTCCTCAAGACCGTTCTTTATTATGTTTCGGTGCTGACTTCCAGGAATTACAGAAACAATACCTACACCAAACCCCACTTCTTACAACTTATACAACCACGTCTTGAAGAACCTACACCAACCGAAGTTCTGTATTTTCCACCAATCATGGATCGATCCGTTCTAGCTAGCGTCTATACATTCATTCATCCGCTAGAACACTCAACCGTCATCATTTGGGCAGGTGTGTGGTGTGATTTTATATGCAAAAATAAGTCGAAATAGAATACGTATTTTGTTGAAGTTTCATTTTGGAGGTAATTGTATCTGAAAATCTGCTGGTTACGCGTGTCTGTTCATTGTGTTCCGTTTCTACTTTCAACAAGAACGCATCGGTCAGTCAGAACACAACCAGTACATACATCGCATTGTTAGGTTTATATTGAAGCCTAAGTGTGGTACTAAATTATGTCAAGTCATTTAAATCACAATCACCACACACCATCACATCATCTTTCGAACGAGGTTCCGCGGTATTAATTTACTAACGAGCAGTGGAAAATTGCGAGTACGCCGCACCAGTTATAATTATTGGGTTGATGGATAAGACACTGAGAATTTTCAAAGTGATATCTTTGCGTTACTGTCGCCACAATTTTCTGAAGACAGATCGATTGGTTGAAGTGATATGTTCTACAGCACATAATGGAAAATTCATAGCTGATTAAATACATTGCTTTCATGTTTCAATAAACTGTTCTGTTTTCATATGGAGAAGTTCTTATTGTTTATGCATCAACTTACTTAGTATTCTGTGTATCCAGACATTGAAGTTTATGTTACTGTCACATGATAGATGCACGGGATTCTATCTACGACTTAGCCTTTAGCGATCTAAAGTATTCTTGCTATGTCATAGAATTAACTAGATTGCCATAAGTCCCCAATTGAGGAAAATGTTGTACCCAGAGCCCGTTGTTTATACTATAGTAGAGTAAACAAATGACGTGTTTGATTTAAGTAAGTGATAAACTTAGAAGCGAAGCCGAGCGCGACGATTCATTTCTCATTACACTGTGGAACAATATTCATTTCACTTACAGAATTATTATAAATGTAAAAATTGTTTGTTATGTTTAAAAATCTTTTAAACAGTTTACCCCGTGGTAATGTTCATAACATTTAAGAAATATCAGGATGATTTTCTCACTTACGATTCACTAAGACCAAGTTCTGCCTGAAGGACATTAGTAAATACTAACCACAGTGCATCTCATTTTAAATAATTTATTTGTTTCACAGATTAAAGTTAACTAAAGTCTGCAGCGTATCTTCTGAACTGCATACAAAAGTTGGTCTTCAAATAGAAATAATATCGAGACAAGGCTATCCTAAACATATTTACCCAGTACTATACATGTGCGAACTGCAATAATTCGTAAAAGCTATAAAAATAACCAAACCCTGTACGACGTACTTGCAATGTATCCCAACGGACAAACTTGTCAAGTTAGAACTAATACAGAAGCGATCTATACTACCCATTCCTGTATTATTGCTCGCAATCAGCTCGAGTTTCATTGCCGGTTTATTAGCCATTCATTATACCCAGGTTTCTCTTTGTAGCTACGTGTGCCAATCAAGACGGTCCTCGCTGGAAAAAATCTCAACCGACACCCACATCGAAATGTAGGCAAACTGGCAGTTTCCTTCGACAGTATCAAACAGGCAACGACCTATTACGCGTTGCATAGTCGATTCTCCCTCGCGGGGCACGCTAGAGACATCCGACAGGCTGTAAATCAAGCATCGATCCGCCAACGCTGCACGCCATCAGCCACCGCAGCTCCGACCTGTTGCGCAATCGATCGCAACCGACGATCTTGCGTCATCGTCGTGCGGGAGAAGAATGCGAAAATAATGTATTCGTTCAGTTTGCGAAACGGTTAAAATAAATGACACCGGGGGGAGTTGATGAATTGGCGATGTTTTCATTCACCTATGGTCACTGGAATAACAACCAGGTGGAAGAGGGCAGCTAACTAAAGCTTTTTGTTGGTAGTGTATGTGAATTTTAGATAGGAATGATAAGTAGGATAATACAATTGTAAGTTTGTTAGTCTTCAGATGTTTAGAAGTTGTTATTAAAAAATTTGCCAGTGAGTAGAAAACTTCAGATTTCCTTCTGTATCTGTAAAAGTACACGTGATAAGATTCTGGTGAAAACCAGATCTTTAAACAAGCGATTCATACGTACAATATAATTATTCAATTACGTAAATAATAACTAATTGTAAGTCAGAGATTTCATTTAAATCTGTATTAATTGGGACCTATTAAAAAGATTTTGAATAACTTCGTTCCTCTTATGCATATAAAAAACGTAACAGAGAATAATTCTAGATTATAGTCATTTTTTGAAAATGGAATCACATCTTGTAGCTACTAGAGGCACAAGTTCTTCTGGTGATTTTACCTCATTTAATACAACATCGAGAAAAACACTTTCTACGGTATATCTGGAAACACTTCTTTGATTAATGTTCACGTCTGAATGTGATTTTATATAAACTCGTTTTAAAGTATTCGACGAACGAGGTTCATCGATGACGTTATTTTTCATATAATAACTAATACTATAAGGTTTAAAAATAAGGATTAAGAGTATTATGTTTAGAAAAAGGGGTGGAAACTGAATGTTTCGGGCAATCTACGAGCGTCCAAGGAAGTTCGATAAAGAGAAAACCTGGATCAAAATGTAGACTCTGTTTCTAGCTCTGTCTCTGCGATTGCGTGCGGTTGCACGTCGTTCCCCGCGTGTACGCGAAAGCAGGAATCGCTATGGCTACCGTTGGAATTCGGGCTCGAAGACGGAAAGGCCTCTTACCTGTCCAACTTCCATCTGGAGCAGCTACGCCAAGTATGACGCGTGTATGACGCGTACGTGGGAGACCGGCCCACGCACACTATTCTCAGACTTAATACTCTTTATGCTCAGCGAATGCGAAGTATGCCTTCGTTGACGTGCCAGCGCGCTGAGTGCCATTTTGAGGCGCCCTTCACACCGAATCATTTTGCTTATTATTGATCTTATTATACTTATTGAAACCAGTAGGCCACTGGTAATTATACTTGCCAAATGTAAACGTCACAATTTAAAAGTTGAGAGGCCTTGAATACAAGCTATCCCGTAAATGGTACTACTTCACTTCAGAGACTCCAGAGACTCTTCTCAGTGCTAAACTATCTGGACATCTGAATCCTCGGGACATTGTAACATCCATACTTTCCTTTCTCATCGACTGAATATTCGGATTTATAGTCCCTAACATTTCTGTACAGCTAATATTCCCCTCTTCTCATCACTAGACCGCCTGAAGACTTCAACGCTTCTTCAGCGAGCGCATCGAGGCCCATTTCCAAAATCAAATCCCGCAATTATAAATGCAAATGTGATTCTTTATCGAACCAGGATAAAGACTTCATGCATACGCGAAATCGTTCCGAAGAAATCTTCATCGTTACGAGCGGATCGTTTCCCCGAACACGCTCCGAGGATCGCAGCTCCCCCCCAAAAAAAAAACCGTCGATCATCGGAGTCGAACGCGAAACAAATTTATTACCCCGCAACTGGTGTGCCGGGTCTGATTTATCTGACAAAATAAACCATTCGCGGGCTGCTCTCGTGTGTCGAAACCGAAACGATAATCGCTCGTTTGGCTCTCTCCCGATCCGTGATATCCGCGCGCGATTCCGCGGTCTGGAACCCGAGCGCCTCCGTCGAATGACTGATTCGCGATACGTAATCGCAAGAACCACCCGGGGGCCACGGCGAGCGGTTCCAGCGCTCCGGAAACCCATTTCCCGACGTTTTTCGGCTCGTTACCAAGAGCAAGAATACGGGAAGAACCGTTGGATGCTTAACGATCGTCGTACCAGGCCTGGGCGGAGTCGTCTCGATTAAATCGCGCATTCAGGATGCAACCGTGAGATTTTCGGCAAGAACAAGTCGTTTCGTATCGCGCTGCCGATGGAAGTCGAGAAAAAGATTGTTCATTAAGGTACGCTCAGTTAGTTTGTGTTGGACTCGATACAGGTTAGGTTGTATCGTGGTTTTTTCATCTTTGGTGTTCGCTAATATTGACTACCTCGTGAACGCTGTTTCGATGGAGTTATGTACTTAGACGTGCTTCTGGAGACTGTAAAAGACGATGGCGATCTTTATTATGATGTGACTTGATCTAGGAGAATATGAAGTAGAACAGATTTAAATTGAGGAAGATACGATTTGAGCTTTGGAAATAGAATATCCGGTGATTGTTCAACGCTTTTTAGGACGTATGTGGACCCAATCATATGCTCGTTTTTTAACGTTGTTAGGATTTTACATATTTTCTTGACTTAATTTTAACATCAATTTTTAAAAAATGATCTTACGTTTGCGACATACGCAAGGACATTGTTACTAATCTGCGTTTTTCTAATACCTTGACATTATTTCAAATGTGTAGCTGGACTAGGGACCGTAGCAGGTTTAATATTATGTATGAAAAACATCGACTATAACGGCGTTTCGAACGTAAACGATCACTCCGCAATTAATCACCATAGTGACTCACAGTATCTAAAGACTAATACTTTCTCTCAGTATTACGCTTAATATACAGGAAGTTCAAAGAAAAGAGTTTAAGACTGCACAGTCCTTAGTACTCATTGAGTGCAGTGAAAAATGTCCAATCAACACAAGTTCTAAAATCAATTTTTAGATCACAAAATCAAGCTTTAGATGAAAAATACAGAAGATTATTTTCATATGTCCTTCCACTTCAATACAAAACTCACAATCGGTGAATCATAGATCGATGTACATTTTCAAATATTCCTTCCGTGTATCGTATTGCCCTGAATTAATCTACGTCTGAACCAATTCAGTTTACATTCAATATGTTGAAAAGTGACTCACGACGTCCAGTGCTCGTAGATATGAAAGTTGATTTTATATCGAAAGGATTTTAGGACCTATGTTGTTCAGATATTTTTTACTTCACTGAATGAGTGCTATACTCTCCTGCAAAGGCTAATTGACACACCTGCAAAAACTTTGTTTCGAGATAAGGAGAATTTAGTAGTTTCAATAATGCCAACCATTTGTTAAATCTTTTTTATAATAAATAAAGTATCTACTTTGGCTAATTTTATTATGACATAATGAAGTCATTTAAAGTTATTTACAGTATTTTAATATTTCAGCTACGTTTATCTGTCTCACAGAAACGTGTAACCAATGCGGGTACATAAAATTGTCGTAGGGACTTACGTGGATATAAAAAGTAGGTACGGCTTTTTGCTTTAAGAATAAATTAAAAATAACATTTAGTATTCAAATTGCTCATATCTACCCCGAAATATGTCAGTCAGCAGGGCAGTATAAGCCTCTAAAGTCTTAGATCTTCTTGAACACCCTGTATAATCAATCCAATAACTCACAAACTATAAATTTCTAATCCTTCGCCATTGTCCAACTGTAGTCTTTTTTCAATTAGCCCTAAAATGTTTTACAGTCCAATATCCCTCAAATTACAAATTTCTAATTTTTCAGCATCGGTAGATTCATTCTATTTATCACGAACGAAGCTGTAGTCGGAACAACCTAAGGAAACATCCACTTCCTTCTTCGCCTCCTTCTCTAACAGTAAACCAACGATAGAATTCGCGTTTCCATAAAATTTTACAAGCGCGGCGTATTCGCGTCGACGTAAATCATCGACGTGGTCGGTCGGGCGTACTTCGTGGCGTCCGTAAGTTCAATTAATGTACAGAACGCAGCGAGCAGCAGCAGGCTGGTCCGTGGAGCTTGATTTTAACGGGCGGTGAAATCGATTTCGACCGCCAGTGAGACGATTATCCGAAGGAGCGATAAACCGATACCATCAAGATATCGATACTTTCACTCATAACTTGTATCGAAAAAAATACAATATCTACTTAGTATCGTATTAAAAGTATCAATACTTACTTGTATCGAAGGAAAATGAATATAAAGTTCTTCTTTATTAATATAATATATTTTAATCAGAGTTTAGCAGAATTTTATTCGAATAATACACAGTGAAAAGCTGCAGTATCTAAGGTCACCGCCCTGACCTTTAAACAGTTAATGAGATTAAATAATTATTTGTCAAATGTCGAGTCATTCAGGAAGAAGTATCATTTTGTTATAAAAATTGAATTTTCACGTTTAAAGGATCAAAAAAGAAGTACTTATTTATCTTTTATTCGTTATTCAAAACTCTTTATTGAAATAATGAATTTGTCCATCTCTGTTTTTAACGAAGATATATTTTGTTAATGAATATTTATTAACAAACTAATATTTTGTTAATAAACATTTATTAACAAAGTAATATAACTAAAGAACAACCACCTATACATTCATTAGCTTTTGCATCGATTACTCGCTCCATTCGATGAGTACTTTTTTCGATATCGAATATATATCGCAGCCGAAAGTAATGATACTAAAAATACTCGGTATCGAAACGAAAGTATCGATTATTAACTTGTATTTACTTGGATATGTTCGTCCCTAGCCGCGACGCAATACGGTACAGTGGGATCCACAACGACGGGAGGGGAGCCTTTTATCGCGCGAAACCACAAAGATCCATACGCCGCTGCGATGACGTTCGTTCCTCCTCCTGCACCGTGGAAAGAAACAAAACGAGCAACGACGGAAAAAGAAGAAAAACGGACAAGAGGGTGGGGGAACTGTTAACGGCCGAGTTATAAATTATTAATGCGGGTATTATCCGCGTAGTCGGACTGGAGGAAAGCTTTTATGGGCAGAGCGCACGCCTTCGTTCTTCGTTGGTTATTGTAGTCTTCTTCATCGACTTTGGATAAGGTTTAACTGCCTGTACGCGCCTGTATAGGGTGTATCGGGGGACAGACGTTCCCGTCCGGTATACGGATGATACGATGATCCCACGCCACCGCGACAGCCGTCTTTCCATTTCTAGAGTAAACGCCTCTGCGAGTCGTTTCGCTTTTGAGAAATGTCGTCGTGGAACGTAATGATGATTGTACTAAGATCTGTCATACGGTAATTACGGTGAAATGGTACGTGGAGACAGATTAATTATTGGGTACGATTCTTAGAATTCGAACTTGGCTGGAGTCTTGTCTTCGGTTTATTTGTGTTGCTTGTTAATGACATGCTCTTGGTAGAGTATTGATTTTTTTTTTTAAATCAATCTTAGACTATGATTAATGTGTATGATTAATTATTTTCAGTGGACTCGCCGTTATCGTATAAAATTATTTGTAGTACACTACATTGACTCCGTACCAAATATTATAACTATTTCACGGTTAGGTTTGCGATAGTAGCAATAAGAAATTAATATAATGAATATAGTCCTGTTTCGTAGGTTTTGAACATTTTTACTACTGGAAAGGTAATATTTACACGAGTTTGTTTGTGACATATCCTGAGAAAACTTGGTGGGTAGTACTAGACTGCGGATTTATGTATTTATAGCAAGCACGATTATCTGAAACTGAGTACTGTGATATGTATAACAAATATTAATGAGGCTTTTACTTTACGTTGAACCTTACAGAATCTTTAATAATGAAAACAAATTCTTTTTGGACTCCAATTTCCACAAACTAGTCCACGAAGCTCTATATTTGCATAAAAATACACAGTCTAGTAACATCTTACTGTAATCACCGATATATAGGAAAGGTTTTTCATTCAAACGAACTGTTCAAATAACGGATTTGCTACCTATCACGCGTCGAATTCAAGAATCCCAATTACACAATAAAATCACGCAATTTTCATAAATAAATGAACACTGTAATCTGTTTAAATAAACGAGAATTAAAATGATTCCATTCGTCCTCGTCGTTTTAGTCTGAATAAACCTATACCGACCTCTCATGAAAATTTATTAGGGGAGACCAGCCGCAAACGTAACAGTTCATCTTTTTGAGTCTGTAACTATCAAATTTTGTAAAATTTTTAACGAATTCGTACAAGATAACAAACCTTGATTATTGGACAACATAAACAAACCCAAAAATTTGAAACATATAACACCAGTTTTCTTTTAATTAAAACTTTCTTTAAAATGATTCATTAAGGACGATTGTAACATCGTATCTAATTTGAAACAAAAACACAATTAATAGAATGCTACTTCTAAACAATATTTTCATTTATTCCATAGATAGACATAAACACAAATATAAGCATAATATAATTCCAAAACTTGCAACGGATATTACGGAGTTAAAACAAATATACATAATTGAAAGATATATGATCCAAACTTCCTTTTGGTGTATAAAAATGGAAGGAATCGATTCTTGGTCGATCGGAATTTGTTTTCTAACAATTGTTACATTCGTCCCGTCTTACATTTATCCCGAGTCTCCCCTATTGCATGGTTAATCAGGTAACAGAGTGCAACAGATTGCAATCTCTACAATATTATTTCTCTAAAGGTCCGCCAGAAATGGAAGAACCTGTACCATCCGGACACATTGTGCCTCGTGGCCCCGGCAAGGCACTCCGGCCATTAACGCTTTTTGCTGGCGGCCGTGCGTGTGTCATTGACGCTGCTTTTATTGGTCGGGCGCATAACTTCCTTTAGCGTCGCTCGTTTATGAGCGAGTAATTGCACGACGATTTCGGTGCCCGGTTGTGTGTACACCGTGTAGAAAGAGAAAGAGAAAAAGACAGCAAGATCCTCCGCCGCGCAGCTACGGAACGCGAGGCGGGGGAGGGCGATAATATGGAGCATCGATAATGGCCCCGCGCGGAGACCACCACGATTACCGTAATAACGCGGCAAAAAAGATTAGGTGCCGTTCCCTCCGACGAGTCCTACGAGCGCGCAATTTTCATGACCACCTAAAATTCCAGGATGATTGCCCCCGGTTGGATACGTGGAATTGATTTCTGAACAGGAAAAGATGCGTCCCGTGACGCGGGAGAAAAGGTAACGCCCCTCCTCGAACGTAGTTCCTCTAGAAATTATATTTAGGTACGTCATTTGATACGATCGACTTCTCTGTAATCCTTTAATTTGTGCGATTACATAGATTTCTTATGTCTCATTGTTATCTTCATCTCATGAATATATTCCTTATTTTTAATAATATCAGAAATGTTTCAAATACAGTTTGAATTTGTTGCGGGATATGTGAAAAAACAATTTATTTTTGTAATCAACAAATTCCAATAAAAGAAGCCATAATATACCGGTGATTGTCTTACGCTATCATTGCTTTTGTTTTCTATGACAAAAATAAAAAAGCAAGTGGCGTATCATGTACGCTCTACATACATTTCATATAGGCATGTTAGAGATTTGTTGTAAGACGCTTAAATTCAAGTAACTTCAACAGAATGGTCTCGGAAGTAATTCATTATTTTTTCAATGTTCAAGTTCGCCTCAAGGTCATAAGGAATGCATCTTAACACCTGCTTCATGATGTAATAAAAAGAAAGTATATACGGTTTGGCAAAAAATACCGGCAATCTAAAAAAAATTTGAAAAAACTGTTCCATGTACGATATACCCTTTCTAAAACCGTTCAAGTCTTGATTGAAACATTTTTTATACCATTAAAAAAAAAGAAGATATTTGGGTGTTCGTTCTTAGGTGAGACATCCTGTATCTACATATATTTATTTATCTATAATAATTATCCTCGTACAGAGAGAGGACTATCTTCTAGTACTTATAAATTCTTCCAATCTTCAAGTCCCATTACTTGATGAAATCGGGGGTTGTTTCGGGCAATTTAAAAATATTTTTTATATACGTTGGACAATTGGATTAAACGAAATATTGGAGGCCGTGCAGTTTGAATGAGCTAGTAGCAGTTGCTTAGCCATTTAATGTATTTACAAGAATCGTTTTTTTTTTTATTCCTAGTTACCGTGAATCCTCTGACGCGCGATACGGAAGAAGATGGACGGGACAGGTAATGGATTGATTCGCGGAGAAAATATTTTCACGTGGACTATCGATGATTACGCGCGACGATGCATGGGATGCATTAAAAGTGATTTATCTCGTTCGTGACAAGGAGATAAATTAACAGCGTAATCCGTTCTTCTTCTAATTACGCGCACGTAAACAGTCCCCGTCGTGTTTCATAACATCATCGTCCCCCGTGCGCGTCTCCTCGCAGAAAATATGGATAACTAAATAGCCGTGGGTATCGGCGCCTTCGGCGAGTACACGGTGGCCGACGTGTTTCGCGTAATTAAAAGACGATTAAGATGAGCGAAGCTCGCATCGCGAGACGCAGACACCGAGTATACCTTAGCTGAAAACGTCGAATACGATGAATGGTGAAATTGTATTAATACGTGGCGCTATAAATCATTTGCAGATTTTTTTTTTAATAAAACCACCTTTTAATGATGTTTATTTAATCAGCCTAAAATTTTCAATCCTTATGTATTGTGGTTAAAATAAAAACAAATCACTTTTTCTAGGGAATATAATCTATCCATTTCTGGAGGAACGATATTTCTCAACACGTTTCAGACATGGCATACTTGGTGTGTTTTTATTTTCACCACAATTCATAAGAATAGAAAATTTTAGAGTGGTCTTATAGTTTTGTCACGCAGTGTATAACATGCATTATGTTTTTAAGAGTATTTCTGTTTAAAGAAGAACTTTGTAATAGAATTGAACAATTTTATGATTACTTATGTAAAAAGCTTTAAATGACAAATCACCGATAAAACCTCGAGGGTCATATTTAGTCATACGTGCAACAGGGCGCATTAAAGACATATAATACGGAAATATGGGAAAATAAATGTCATAATGTAAAAAATAAATATTTCCGAATACAATAGAAGAAATAGGTTTAGAGTCTACTTGAAATAAAACAGGAGTACTTTGATAACTTCTGAACGTAGAAGCACATACTGTAATTATTCATAATTAATTTCTAAGTGGAATATATTCGGTAATAATAATTCTGATCAGTTTATCCCTGTTCATGAAAAAGTTTCCTTAAATTATCCTATTTACGTATGCACTGACTAGTGGTGCACGATCAATAGCACTTTAATTACGGAATCGTGGCGGCGTTTGACGAATTGCCGTGGGTAATCGTCAACGAGACGCGGAAAGCGCGCCGAAGTCTTCTGTTTGTTAGGCTTTGCTCAAGACCACGCATCTATAAATTCTCGCCGTGTTATCCTTCGTCGTGATAGGGAGGGGTGCAGCTGCAAGACAAACACCCTGAAACTGGATGTTGCAAGGCGAAGTAACTTTCCCTCGGCACGCCCCGTCACATTGTTGCACAATGTGTCCTAGTGCACTACCTACGCTGGTTTAAACGTACGCACTCAGTGTTCGAAGTAAATTTTTCCAGCATACTGTTGTTTATATTCACAGAAACATTTAATTAGAAAATGAAAGGAGAAAACTGGGATCAATGTTTTGATATCTAAGAAGAATATATTCATAATCTTGTGGCTCTATCATTTAAACCTATGGCTTCTTATAGTAATTAAAACAAAAACGTTTTGATCTTTAAATACATAATTTAACTCCTTGAATTAATGTTTCTAGACGTTTAGAGGACAGATCGGTTTGATATAGATTTTTTATATTTTAAAGAGAAACCATTTAGAAAATTATTTAACTTGAAGTTAAAATTCATAGAGAAGATAACATTTTATTAAAAGACGGACTAACTAATAAAAAACGTGTAAAGCGTTGATTATTTATTAGGTGTGAAAATTAATTCGTGGCCCTGAAAATTAATTATTGACTCAAAACCGCTATCATTTTTTCAAGGGGGTATGAACCAATTGCTCCAAAAATGGCGTAAACATTCAGAAAATGATGGGGAATATTTTCAAGACTAGGCTGTATTTTGTTTGTTTTTATTTTTGTAAGTAAGCAACAAATCTATGAAAAGAAAGCTTCGAATTAATTTGTGCATCTAATGATTTCCTATGCGTAAATGCAAAAATCTACTAAAATAGTTTAATATATTCCAAGTTTTCTAATGACAATTATTCATGTCAATTACTGTACACTGAATAATATATCCAAATAAATCAACGAAAGGACATTATATTCAAACTTACTCGAGTACCTCGAAGTGTATCGTCTAGATAATTACATGTTAGATTAAGAGGGACACAGTAGGGGTAGGATCCTGTAATCGTTCCAGCGCATAAATTCGCGAAGCATGGGGGAAGCAGGGTGGTAAAGGGTGCGACACATTTTTCCGGCGACCGCGTCGTAAACTCACTTAGCCGAACGAGCTTCCCCGAAAGCTCGATTTACGAGACGAGCTCGCCCACACGTTTCGCGTCCGAGGTCCGCGCGAAATCTCCGGGGACCCTTAACTCTCAACACCATAAATCCAGCTCGCGCGGCGTCATTAGCACCGAATAACGAGGGCGATGTTATGGTTGCTCCAGCTGGAGTCCTCGGCCGCGCGCGGACCCATCGTCCGAAATAACGACACCCGTCACCGGTGGAACCATGGGGTGCGTCACATTCCCGGAGATCCCAAAATAAGTAGTTTCGCCCTTCTTAACGCGCGGACCCCATTTGTATGGAGATACCACGGGGGACACTCCATTCCTCCCGTGGATTCCTCCATTGCACGATGCATCCCCTTTCGCCGAGGTGCGCTAAATGTTTGTTGACACTACCAACCGTGAGAAAATCGTCCCTTCTAGTCGCTGGAGATTTTCGAACAGCTATCATTGACATGTTACATTTTTTAGCTAAACTGAAAAATAAAATGTAAGGTCAATGTCCCTATTTCTAATCACGTCCCGATTTCTGCTCAGTAGGTATATTTTTTATTTAATAGAAAAAATTAAATAATAAAATAGTTATACAAATAATTATTTTAATTAGTTCAGTATTTCTGTACAAAATGCTACAGCCCGCTGTTTAATAGATGGCAGTATTTTAGTGGAAATTAATTTAATAAGTGTGTCCTTTGTAAAGAAACGTGATTTGAGCGGTTCTGTTGCGATTGTGAGTTACAAGGGGACGTTGCGTTTTTAGTAATAAAAAACTTACGGAATCTTTAATATTGTTCGCCGAAGTTTGGTTTTGACACTTCCATTTTCGCTGAGCAGAAATAGGGACACTTTATACTTCATATTAAATTAACTATTTAATTATATTAATTATAAAGGGAGGTTTAGATTTTATATCTAGTAATTTTTTTGCAGATTGTTGCATAAATAAATAATAAAAATCAATTTCTGTGATAGCAGAACTCTTACATGATCAGAAATAGGAACATTGACCTTACATGATAGTTTTCATTTCGCGTGGAAGTGAGATTAAAAATGGAGGTGGTATCCAGATGAGGAAGAAATGATCCCTAAATAAAAGGTAGAAAATAGAGGATGTTTTGTTAGATTTTTGTCGAAAAAATAAGACTTCTGTTTGTTGGAAAGAATGATTGGGTGTACGGGGGACTTGTACGGGGTGTAAAAAAATTAATGGTCATGACTTCAGGGGATGAATTTATACCCGTGGATCGGTGGACATTTGTAAAAACAATTTGCCGCAAAATTGTTTACAATATTGAAAATTAATGTTACATTTTGTTCTTACATCAACGTATTCTGCGCACTGAGGAAAGAACAAGTTTAGAAGAAATCATATGTTGCAAATGAATCGTTCTTTCAGAAAAAATTGTTGAAGAATTCACAGAGATTTGATTGTGCAGTCTTACACGTAGATACATGGGCCTACCACTACTCTGCCACTTTGTCGAATGAGTTCTTAAGTATTCTAATTCCATTTTTCAAAACAATTTAGTTAATCAATCTACATCACCAAAGCCTAAAGAAAATTGAACCTATGTAGTAACAACAAATATTCTTTTAAGTCCTAACTCGGAAACTTTGACATGAGTTCTTAAGTATTCTAACTCCATTTTTCAAAACAATTTAGTTAATCAATCTACATCACCAAAGCATAAAGAAAATTGAACCTATGTAGTAACAACAAATATTCTTTTAAGTCCTAACTCGGAAAGTTTGAAAGTTTCTGTTTTTAATGGTTGTATCTCCAAATACTAACAACAGTTAAAAATTTATGTTCATAATAAGATACAATTCTGTTAAATATTGTAATAAATAGCTATTCAGTAGATGATATTATAGTGTGTGTGATTATTTCACTACACTCAGTTTAGAAACTAGTGGAGATAGAACACTTAAGAATTAGAGCGACGATTTGGACGTATTTACCCGAAAGCGAACGGTGGGGCCTATCAATGCATTGACTTTTCTTACTTTTCACTATTTAAAATATCATACATCGATACTAATACTCTAGAGCTGGAAAGTTATACGCAATGATAATATATTTACTCACCGATTCGATGTTTAATTCTTTTCTAATCAGCCATAATATATATCCCCTGCTACGGTATAAGTTTTGTCGGCTGCATGGTTAGCACTTGGCACTGAACATTCGACGCACATTTATAAACGTGCACTTATGCAGAATTATTTATTACAAATTATTAACAAAGTCACTGGTAAGTAACACACTATAAAATAACACTAACACCAACAACAAAACACCACCATTCTACAATTAATATCATTACCAACATTATTACTACGATAAATAAGAACAAAATGAAGAAAAACACTAATGATTATACTATGGTAGCAACTATGATAATAATGGATATATGATAAACATACATAAAACGTAAATACTTCGCGTGAGACTCGAAAGAAATTAACAGTCACTTGGAAATGTTTTCGCTGTCGTGGCCAAAACGATTCTGACCTTCCGGAACTCTTCGAAATCAGTTACAAATTTTGCGTGTCCTTTTCCGAAAACACCCTTTGCGAGGATAGGTAGGGACAATAGAGAAAGTGACCGTGATTCTAACCCAATGTTTTCACTTACTTGAGTCCAGATGTTCACACGTTCGTTGCAGATGTTAGAAAAGCACTGTTCTTTTCTATTGTCCATTCATATCCTTACGAAGGAGTCTCTCTGGGAAATGGTCACGCAAAATTTATAACTGATTACTATCAAATCCGAATTTCTGGTGGGAAACCACCACAGAATAGAAATATTATAAATTTTTTTTAGATCAAACTCTTGGTTTCTAGGATCTTTCGAACTACTCTCTTATTTTTCTTTATCTAGTTGCAGCGCATTTTCCTGTATCTCGGTGTTTGGAAAACCATTGGAAAAGCTCCGAAAGGTCAGAATCGTGTTGACAAAGAGATCGAGAACATTTCTAAGCGACTGTCAATTTTCTGCGAGTCTCTTTGGAAAATGGGAACGTGACCTCCATCAGCTTCAACTCAAGGC
The DNA here is from genome assembly GCF_001272555.1 of Dufourea novaeangliae. Classification (NCBI taxonomy): domain Eukaryota; kingdom Metazoa; phylum Arthropoda; class Insecta; order Hymenoptera; family Halictidae; genus Dufourea; species Dufourea novaeangliae. The sequence continues at coordinate 4,015,555 of NW_015373961.1, forward strand.
TTTCTAGATTCGAAACAAAATAAACCTGTCTGATGAAATCATTAACCATAGAATATTTTTTACCAATCGTATCAGTATACTAATCAAAACACGAATACCTGACTAGAAATACTTTCAATTTGAATTAAGCAACTAACTTTCCTGACTCAAAATATTTTACTGCTATCCAATTATTACAGTGATATAAAAGTTTATATTTTCTAAATTTATTACCTTGATTGTTATTATATGATACGTTCAAGAATGAACATCACTTTTCTTTGATGCGATATAACAATTAGCCGCAATTTGTAATTACAGGAGCGCGATCATTATCCTCAGGAAAACCACTTGCTAGGGAATCGTCCGCGAAACTTTATCAGAGAAAGACCAGGCAGTAGATTAAGCAGGCTATCGGCGGTACTCGTTCGCGCGCTTGTTACCCGCTGTAAACATCTCCTCCCTTATCTTTGCAGGAACTGGAGCTCCGCCGCGCTTTATAACTCCGATGAAAGGCGCGGAAGGTCGAATACGGGGAGAATGAAAGACACGGTGGAGGAAATAAAGGGCGGCCCTCTTTGCGTCCACCGTCTACTCTACATGTTCCCCTTTCTCATCTTTGTCGAGAGTTTCTTGTCAAGAGGCAATTTTGAAGGTTTTCTGGGTCAACTGATCAGCGTTTTATGAACTGAAGTTGTTTCTTGATAATTGAAGAGTAACTTAAGCTGCTATATAAATTCTTATAAAGTGAAATACGGTGTTTAATAAAATTTTACAAGATCGTACCGAAATCAATTTTTTTTGTGATAAATAAACAGGATCTTATTCATTTAGTGAAATTCTCTTTGAAAGTACTGTTCAAGATGTACCAAAATGAGTTGACAGATACTTTTTCTTAAGACATGACTTCTATGATAGTTAAATATTTTTTAAATTAGTGGACTAAACAAGATCGAGTATTATAATTTGGAACTATTAACTCTAAACCTACCGAATCCTTCAGAAAAGTAGGAATTAGTACGCCAAAACCGGTCATTTTGACTGTTCGTGATATGTTTAGTGTTAAAAAACGTGGAACTAAGATCACGTCAGACCTGCGGCACAGGTAGAGACTTAACCCTCATTGTGTTAATTCACCACATTTTTCTCCTAGGAAATAATGTTATTCTGTCGTGTGTAGGTAAATTTGAAAATTTAACTATTTATCTTAGCGTTATATTAATTTTTTACCACCGTGTCAATGAACACCGAGGGAAAAATTCGATTGTGCAAATGAGGGAAGGCCACATAGGCCAAAAATCGGGCGTCAATGAGCCCAGAGTTATAGGATACCTACATACTTTGAAATTTCATACAATCTAACATTACAATTCAAATCCATATACAAACTTCTCATCCAGATTCCAATAGAATAATTCGGATTTCAGTGGACCGAATACATGGTCGAAGATGACCAAATTCTCGTGACGACATCAGGGGCGCATCTATCTCCCAGAAAGTCCAGGGTACCAAGAAAGGACTGTGGTCGACGCAGGATCGAGCCAGTCTCATTACCGTCATGAACCCCTATTACCGTCGATGACGTATAAAATGAAGTGATTAGTCGCTGGTTACCAGATTCTCGCTGAAGCTCGGCATCCGAGCGGCAAAAACCGAGGCAAGGGGGTAGATTCCGAGGAAACGAGACGAACGTTCGACGTCCGTGTCGTTGGAATTGCTTCGAGACAGAAACGAGACGAGGACGGAGGAATATCGGAACGAACGGGACGGAGAGAGACGAGCAGATACAGAAAAGGAGAAAGAGATATCCGCCTACGAGCCGACTGGATTCCATGGAAAGAGGGTCATTGATTGATTCCTAGACTTCCAGACGAGTGACTCGAGCGTTTCGTTCTTTGTTGCCTTTTCAACCTCCTCCGACTTCTTCCCTGGTAAACAGCTACCGGGTAAAAGAAGGTACCGTTTCCGTGATCGAAGCGATGGCTATAAATCGGCTTAAACAAGCTGTAGATCGTTAGTCACTCTCTGTCTCTTGGAGATATCGTCTTTAGGATCTGGAATATTTCGGTGGGCGTTTTCTCGATTCGTTAGCCCATAGTTTGATTATCTTTGCCGTCTGAACAATTAGGAGTTTATGAATTTTCTGGCAGTAAAATCTAAGGGAATAAGAGGATTCCCAGTATCGTAGATTTAAACAGACTACATTTTTGGGTTTAATTAGACAAGAAAATGTCCCGCAATTAGTATCAACCAACTGTACAGTCTAATTAACGGGACACGCATTCTTTAGAAGGAACAAAATATTTTGGTTGGATCTTTTCGATTTAATTGTCGCTCGTCGTTGTCGCTACCAAACATCTTTGCCACGATTGCATCAGGGGAGACCGTAAACTTTGTTACGGGTTTCCCCTCGACCTAATGCACCTCACGACAATCCTCTCGGTAATTAGCATCGCGTTTTCTGCGACGTTTTCGCAATGGATTATGAATTGTAGTTTGAAATTCAGGACGCAAGTATGGAAAGGTTCACACGATAGAATATATTTTTACTACATATTTTTTTTGTGGTGAAGTAGTTTAGTTGGTAAATGGAAATGGAAAATTAATTGTTGAAACCGTGCAGAGACTATTGAGAAGAATTTGATAATAGCAGAAACATTGTTTTCCACAATTTAGTTTGAGACATCTGAACAAATAAATATCATCGATGACTTCAGATGTATATTTTATATTATAGAAACACAGTTAAGGAACTTACAGAAAGGAAAGGTGATCTTTTCGTTTCCTTTTCTGATTTAGAATATTCTTGATTACAGTTTGGTTTCGGAACAGAAACTTTTGGAAATATTCTTCCTCAACTTCTGTTAATACCACCGCAACTTTTGTACTTTAAAATGATATTTTTCTAAAACGTTGATTTCATACAAAAATTCTACCATGTTAATAAGAACTGACACAAATGAAACAACAGATAAATCTAGTTCCCTGGGTTTCACTTCCAATTCTATTGTACTCACCTGATTTATTCCGTGAAAATTTCAACAGAACAATACAGCGATCGTAACAAGGGGGAAAAGACCGTAACAATGACCCCGTCAGTGGTCAAGTAACAGGTGATCAATAAACGTCGGTACGTTCGATATTGAGCTAGTCACTCTCGGTGCCGATTATTATTGTACGCACAGTTGAAGCTTAAGATCGCGAACGAGGTAATTGAAACGAACCCGGAATTATCGTTCGCGGGGCGTGTTCGCTGCGATTTAATCGCGCGAGAATAATTGAGCCCGCTGACCTGACGAGAGGAGAAAATTTCTATTGATTAATTGAGATTTCGACTCTGCTAATGAGATCGGGACACGAGATACAGCGGCGTAGAATGAACTTCTAACGAGGGTGGAACTGTGATTCAAGCCGTTTGATTGAGGACTAAAAGCTATACGAGACTTCTCATCGTTAGAACGAAAATAATACCAGAATCGAAAATAGAATATCACTGTTACTTCATAATACCAACAATGCGATACACTCGACTTTCACTTTCCTAGATTTTTACGTTCACGTTTCGGATTAGCGGTGCCACTCCCTGCGTCGAATAATGATCGCCATATTTTCCGGTCATTTGTCACTGTTTTCCTTTTCGCACGAGGGGTCAAAGGCTCTTTAGTATTCCATTTTCTTTATTAACCACTTTTACGACGCATGGTGTTTAAATACAGAGAGATTACATTTATAGTAATTTTCTGTTTCTCAATTTCTAACGCAATCGATCACGTGTATCTCGTACACATTGACGACGCGTAGCGTGGAAAAAGTTCGTGTAATTTATTCAACCGACACAAGCTGAACGTAGGGGAGACCGGGGTAAAAAGTAACAGTTTTTGGTTTTCATGAAATAAAAATGTCTATATTTTAGCTAGACATTTACTGTTAATTTATACGGATAGGTTGGAGATTCAAGATTAGTTCTATAGCGATGTAATGTTTTTAGATTAATTGTTAAAATTATGAAGACCGTGAAAATTAACCGAGCCGGATTGTTCCTATTTGTCCCACCTTGGAGTAAAATGTAACAACTCTGGGGTAAAATTATACCACAAATAGATTAAGCAGGATTATGCACAATGAAAGACAAAAAATAATTAAAACTAGCTGATGATTGCAAAGAATCAACATAACATTATAGTTTCATATTTAATTGGCTCAACACAATATTATTCCTTAATCAATAGGTACTCAACATAATATAAATTGTCTTTTTATAATTAGCATAACATAACTTTCCTAATGAGATCAATTATTATCATAATTTATTGATTACTTGCTATCATAGTGCTGCCTCTTTTATTTATAAAGTTGTAAGACTTGTTACAACTTACCCCCGTTACTTTTAACCTCGGTTTCCCCACTCTATTTAACCCTCGTACAGCGAAAGCAGTGTCATCAGTAGTGTCAAAACATTTTCTTAGGCTATGTACCCGAAAAGGTTGAACGTTCTTGTATTTTAGGCCTTAAATGACTTCTTGTTAATAAGAACAAGCATTAAAAATCCGTACCCTTCCCAGAGACAAATACGTTCATCGACAACCCCATTGGAATATCCCGTGTTTAAAGGGCCGAAAGAAACCGCGAAAAAAAGGGTATTAAGTTTCACCCACGCCGCCACAGTATGCATCTCGGATCTCGATGGAATTAACATTCCGTTGGCGGACGGTCCGCGACTCTCTCCCCCTCATCCTGTGGGTTTGTTTAATGACCGCTGTGACACGATACTAATATGTCGTCGGGACGCGATGTCGGGCGGTGTCTTTGAGAGCTTCGGCGTAATAAATTAATCTATTAGCGCCGCGGCAATCCGCGACCCGCTGTCCAACCGGCGGATAAAGGATAAAAAAGGGAGAAGAAAGTCGACGAGGAAGAAAAAAGGGGGGAAACGGGGACCGGGAGGATCGCTGTAATCTCCAATTAGGCCCAAATTGATTAGTCCGGATTACTGGCAACCTCGTTATTCCTCGGGCTCGCGTATGCGGAGCTGAACGAAAAACGTTTAACGGATAGGATAGTTCTTTTTCCATCGCGAAGCATTTTTCACGACCGGTGGGTTGGTAGTGGGAAAGGAAGGGATGAGAATTCCTGACAAAATTGAACGTAAGATTTAAGATATTCTATTAGATTGTGTATTTAATAGTGGTAGAAAAATAACTATTTAAACGTTGCCAAAAATTATACAGGGCGTGAATAATAGTGGGGAAGGAAGGGATGAGAATTCTTGACAAAATTGAACGTAAAATTTAAGATATTCTATTAGATTGTGTACTTAATAGTGGTAGAAAAGTAATTTTAAACGTTGTCAAAAATTATACAGAGCGTGAATGGTAGTGGTGAAGAAAAGGATGAGAATTCTTGATAAGATTGAAGGTAAGATGTAAGATATTCTTTTAAATTGTGTACTTAATAGTGGGAGAAAAGTGACTTCAAAATTTGCCAAAACTTATACAGAGCGTCCCACATAAAACTGGCCTGCCTCAAACAATTAATTTTGATGTTTTGTGTAAGATCAACTTGAATGTAATTTCACGTGCAAAAAAGTGCACAAAGACACAAGGAGGCTTGACTTGTTACTAAAATGGGATAAACTGTAAATTTTTATTTTGTTAATGATAGGTTAATTTACGAAATTGAAGAAATTTGTTTTGAATAAATGGAATATTTACAGAACGAATGAGGAAAACAGCAGACTTATACAATATATTGGTTCACGCGATATCAAGTGGTATTACAGTTCTTATATGAACGTAAGATGTAAGGATAATAAAAATTGATGGAGATGTAGGTACTATATACACACACACTTCTAAAGTTACTTTTCGAATCAGACTGTAACCGATTACTTTCTACTTGAGCATGTATAAAAGTCTTCATCATATCGAGAACAATAAGAAAATGCAAATGTTGAAAGGAAATATGGTTTGCAGTCGAAAAATCTTTCATCAGCTGACTCAAATTCGTACTGACATTTAACACGGTCTTTCACTATCTACCGTTCGTACCATTCATCATTGGCAATCGTCGTGATTGATCACCTGTCTTCGTAGAAAAGAAAGAATTGTTCGTACAACGCCGGGAAATCTTACGCATGCAGTTGCTCTTTCGAAAGTTAAGAATCGGTAAACGATTAGTTCAGTAAATGTTTCGAACGTTACAGAAAGAAAATATCATTTTTCAAACGGGATACACCTGAAATTGATTTACTATTAAATAGCTATTACTAGCGACAGGATACAAGAATGCATATGCAACTGTTTCTGATTAGATTCAGGATTGAGTTTTTCATCGTAAGAATTGAGGTAATATATCTTTTTTATTCTTATACAGGTTGATAGGAAAAAGGTCCGATACTTATAATAAATAATATCTAATCAACGTGGGTACTAAAATGAATCTATGAAGAAAATGATTAATGTTCTATAATCTATATCATAACTGGTTTTCTTCGCAACAAACTAAATTTATACCCTTCATAGACGTAATTGTTGTTTGTTTTCATTGATTTGTGTTTACAACCTTGTGTTTACAACTTGAACTAATACTTCCAACTTCTCTGTATCGGATGTGAAATAATATGATCATGATATAGAACACGAATAAATAATAAAAGTTGATTTTACAGGGAAATGATTGCTTTTAGGACCTAGGTTGACTAGACATTTTTTTCTCGTCTTGGTGAGTACTATACGGTCTATAAATATCGGACCTTTATTTTATCAGCCTGGATAGCTGTTACCAAAACTACGAACAAAATAGTGCAATTTACCAGCAACCCTATTTTTTTGTATTTCCCTTTTCACATAGAAAAGATATTCGACAGGCACAAACCGAACCAACCCAAAACCGAATGACTCCAATTAGATCACATCAGAACTAACACAGTTGGAATAGGACCAATGCAGAGCCGAGAGAATCGAATCAGATCAACAAGGTACTAAAGGACTTGAAGTGGACCAACACAAAATTCACAGTCAAAGAATTCAAAGCCGTGATACTCCAGGCCCATGGTCCCAAACCCAAATTTCTGGGACCTAAGAACTTAAGTCCAAGGCTTGTCGGATCTACGAACCAAAGCCTGAGACCTTTCAGATCCAGGGGCCCAATTCAAGGGACCCAGAGGAATCAGAAGATCTTGAGTCTGGGTTCTCGAGTCGAAGAAATCTCAGGCCTAGGTCTTTGTGTCTGGGAGGTTTGGTACTGAGTTTCTTGGCTTAAGTTCTTGGTCTGAGGGGTCTCAGGCTTCGATTCTTGAGTACGGAGAGCTTCCAACTTGAGTTCCTGGGTCTGAATGGCTACGAGTTTGAATTCTGGAATTTCAAGATTATCAAATTGGAGTATATCAACCCTGCGTTGGTCTGATCCATGTTTCTCGATAGTAGATTGATAGATCAATGCTACATTCTTTCCTTTAAATTGATTTAATTTGAATCATTATATCCTCGATTGGGTCGATGCGAGTCCATCTCATCTGGATCAGTCTAATTTGACTTTCTCAATCCTGGGTTAGTATGATTCGAATCTCCAGGTTCTGAATTTATCCGATTTGAGTCTCAGTCCTGAATGGGCCCGATTTCCTGATTATATGAAAATTCTGTTTGATTTTACAGTCTGGTAGATATATTAATTGACCACCGTTTATGATAAAGAAGATTGCACCATTTACATTTTTCTAAAAGTAGTAAGGGCAATCATGTGTTCTAGCACAGAAAAATCATTACCAGATAGGAAAAAGACTGTTACTTCCCAGAGAAATTTCGCCAGCATAATATTTCATACACGAAGCTCAATTGTCAGGGTGTAATTACTTTTTCTCGAGAAATCACTTCACTTTCGCCCGCCTCTAAACGACGTATCACCAATAATAAATCAAACGGCCACGCGGCGAAGATTAATACCAGCATCATCCCGATCATTTCTCTTGAATTACAACTAATTACCCCGAACTTCGTGACCGGGTGAAAACTCTCCTTACTCCCTTCCTTTTCCTCTCTTGCCTTCCATTCGACTCCCTGTGTAAGTAGCCTAGACCAAGAGCGCTCCTCGACCCCAGCGACTCTCTCTCTACTGTTCACGGTTGGCCCCGGTGCTCGGGCAATCTTAATTGCCCGAATTAGTCAGAAGCTTGACTAATGGTGCGGTTTATATTCACCGTGCTACGTCAGGACGTGGGCAGAGGGGGTGGAGAGAAATCTCGGAGCGTGGAGCGAGGGAGGGAGAGAGAAAGAGAGAGAGAGAGAGAGAGAGAGGGGGCGGGTGGTTAGGCCAATTTGTCGTAGACGGAGGAGAAGGTTCTTGGAAACGTACCCGGCTACACGGACACGGCCGCGGTCCAGGAGATCACGACGATGATTCACGTTGAGTTAGTGTGTACACACCCACCGTGCAGACGATGCTCCGCGTCATAATTTTCCCGCTGGTTCTTTACGACCACGGTTTACGCGAAAATCTGGAAGTTGACCCAGGAAACAGGTCGGAAGAAATTATCTATCGTTTGCGATTCCTGAAAGATGTTGCTTCACGTAAGGTGACTCATTTCTTTTTTTCATCTTTCGTTACTGATTTATAGTATAAGGAGATTTTGAACTACATTTGTTTCACATGTTGTGCCTTCTGAACGATGATCGGTACGACTTCTATGTAATGTTATATTAAGTAAAGTCAACAACTCGATCTGGATACAGAAAGTTTTCACTAACACTGATATTCTACACACAAGCATCGTTGACGTATTATAGCGTTGTCTCGCCACTTGTTGCTGTTACAGCCAGTGGTATAGATAAGTAACGTAGTGTTGCTATTTCTATATACAGTAAAGGCTCCATGAGAGTTAGATAGGTAGTTCCTCGTAAGAATTCCTACTTCATCCCCACCACTAGGGGGGGGTGTCTGTCAAACGCATAACTTATGGCCCCCTTCCCACCCAACCCACGCTTTTGTTGCCGAAGCTCGGGCAAAAACTAGATTTATGAGGTGTTGAAACGATTTGCGGTGCACCGTGAAAGTTTTGAAGCGGTCCCGAGTTTCAAATTCTCATGGAGCCTTTACTGTACATGACACTCATATTACTACTCAATATTCAACACAAAATCACGTTACTTCTCACGCCTCTTAATACCAAACAACCTCCAAAAATCATAACATTCCTACCTCATCCAGTCCCAGAAGAACTCAACTATACCACACTCAGCTGCACACTCGATATGACCCATCATAAATCTCTCTTCTCGAAAGGATGCTAAGTCAAATGCCGAAACAGGGTTCCTCCCATCTAAAAATACGACAGGTGCGAAGTCGAACTTGATTCCAGAAAGCAGCAACACTCCTGCCCTGCCCTTAATTGAATATTTACCGAAGTAATGCATCAAAAGAAGACAGTCAATTATACAATCATCCCACGGAGTAATTTCCAAATCCCCTGGAGGACCCGTATGAATAAGAAATTCCCGAGTGCAGTCGCTAAACTCACAAGCGTGGAGGGTTAAAGTGGGAGGGGCGAGGCAGGGGGTTGAAGGCGTATTACACGGGCGGCAGGCCCCCGGTATTCGAGGGGTTTCGCAGGTCCGCCGCAGTCAGGTGAGCCGAGGCGCCCGGAGCGCCGCTGATCACTTTGACCCGTGACCCCATCAATCATCGCCAAATCATACACCACTTATCTCTCGGCCGCGGCACGAAAGCGGGCGCACGTTCCCGTAATGCACGTAACGGGGCAAGGGTGCGCGCACTCCACCTCCTCCGCCTCCTTCGACCGTGCCCCTCTTCCAACAGGCAGCCTTTTTCGTTCGCGTTTTCCCTCTACGCCCACACGATACCTTGCCCCGGCAATTATCGTTCAACGATGTTTTTCTTTTGTTCTTACTTTCTTTTTCCTACTCGCCACCCCTTGGAGCCGGCGTCGTGATCGCGTGTTACCGCGTATCGCGTTACATTAAGGCAAACGGTTCCTGTAAATGCATGGGTTCGACCGGTTAGGCCGAGGAACCGCGTTCATACTGGACCTCGACGCGATTGTTTTGGGAATGATCGATAATTGAATACCGCCGATGGCTGCGGGCAAGGTGCGCCGATGTAGGGACCAGGTGGGAAGTGACGTTGGAGTTTTTGGGTGAGACATTGTGGTCTGAAGGTTTATTAATGGAGGTGTATTTATGAAATATTTATCGGAGTCACCGATGAATGGAGCTTTGAAGGGTTTATATAATATGGTTTGAATGTGAACAATATTAAGGACTCGTGAAAATTGTGTGTATAGAAATGTATACATAATGATTTGTCACTATTATAAATGCAATATAAGAATTGTAAGAATTATATAGGACATATAAATTGTGAAGGGTAATGTAATAACGTATTTGGTAATAGAAGTATAACTTTTTCTGCTCTACAAGATTGACACATGGTTTTGTTTAGAAGTTGAGGTGTCGAATTTTTTAAGTTAATCATTTTGGAATGTACCAAATTTTCAACCATTAAGAACATAATATGTTCCCTTCCTCTCTGCTCTAACGAATAAGAATTTGCAAGCCCTGAACATTCACAGTACCCTGCAGTGTGTTTGTATGAAGATTGCTACAGTACGGTTCAATCTCTTTAATTACAGGCAACTTTAATTATACGTTTCCCATACAATGCAGCCGTTATCTCTAGTAGGCGTTGATATTCCTGTCAACGTCACTCCAACGATGATAGAACAACACGATACAATCAACGAGCATTGAAACGTAGATGCAAATAAAGTGTAAAGTGCTATCCTGATCGTGTTAATAGGATTTAAATGATTACCGACGAGTCTGTACACATCGTAAAATCAACAATTATTACAAGAATGCCTTGAACGAAGTAAATTACTGTATAAGTAAAATTCAATAACACCGATTTGTAAAGTTTCTAAAAACCAAGAATCAAAGACATAAAAGAGTTGATAATATATTTCGTCGATTCAGCTTTATCATGTTTCATATATTCGCGTATACCATAAATGGATAAAGTTCATAATTTATTAACGACATTCGAACGAACCGTGTTAGGGTGACCCGCGAACGGAACGTTTCGCTAAAAGAGAAAAGCTGGAAACGAAAACGAACCGCGAACGAAGAAGGTGGAGTCGAGGAAGATGATGGCAGAGTCTTCTCCACCTTTGGCTCGGCCGTACTGTTCGTTTTCTAGACCCAGCAATTTCTCTTAGACTCCGTACCGTGACTCTCGAAGTCCCGAGCAAAATGTACGACGAGAATATAGGTGGAACGGTGAAAAGCAACTTCTCGTAATTGGCGGACAACGAAGCGTCCGTGGTGTGTCTGCGTGACTGAAGAATTTTCAGCGGAGTCTCGTTACTTTCTTGCCCAGCCCCTTTAAATTATTCAGGAACAGGCATTAAATTGCTTTCGAGATTTTCTTCGAGAATCCAACGAAAGTCTCGTTTTAATTGTTCCCCCCCCCCCCTCAACGGCCCATCGTGCAACAGCGCTGAACACCACGACCTTTAAACAAACATTAGAAGTTCATTAATTATACGCGTCCCGAGGTGGAAAGCGGCGTTTGAAATATTAGCAGGAATCAAGATCACGCCTCGGCGAGACCGAGAAAGACGAATAAATCCTTGGTAACGAGCGACGTATTACACCTGTAATTATAGCCTCTCATCTTTCAAGGTTCGTTTCTGCGCGAGCTACCAATAATGGCGCCGAGTTAATGAGAGAAAATATGAAATTGGCACTGGTCCGGACGCGCGCGCGATGGCTTGCGTTCGTTTAGAAACTTGAAAAGAATAAAACAAAATGCCAAATACAAAATGAAAGGGTTAACTTCGTCGCCATTTAGTACATTTTATACTATGTTGAATCATTTAGTTTTCTACCACTCTTATGAATCAGCAAAATATGATAAAAGTCTTTGTACTTTACATCTACTAAAGTTACATTCTTATTAACGTTATAGTATACTGAAATGTTTTAGATACGAACGTATTTGGATCGAGTGATGTAGAACGACCCCTAGTAGAGTTAATAAGGCATGGTTGTTCAACCTTAAATAAAATGGATACGATAGCTTTGAAAGAAAAGGTGAATATGACCAAATATTTTGGCATTGTCAAATTTTTGCATTGCCCTTCGATATCTCTACTATTTTGTTAACAAAATATTGAACGACAATTACTTACATTTATTATTATACAAAATTACATTATTATACAAAAACTTACATTTATATTTTAAATAACATTTTGTATACTATTGTTTCGTGCCAGAGATGAAGTATGACATCTACCTACTTTTTTTAAATAAATAGATTCAGGAAAACTCAGAACACATCAGACTATTCATCAATTCGTTTGCCCAAATCGAAGGAATGACCTGGACTATAACGCACTGTTACGTATATTTTCTGAAATGTGGTGAGTGGGTCACCTCACCCGGATTCACCCCATATAGAATCTATACATTTTTACTCGGTGTCACTTCAGTATCTAAAGTACTAAAGTGTTTTGTATTAAATTAAGTAGATTTTGGAATCTAAATAAGAAAATGCATAGATAATTATATTTTTAAGTGCGCTATAACCTACTGTAAAACAAAGTTACTATTATTTTAATTCGCAAGTTTACCGATTTTCCTATACGTTTTTGACTTCTTTTCCTTACAATTCACTTCATATTTATGTACACTAATGGAACATCACATTTCTTTAACCCTCGAATGGTAGGTGGAATCGAATCTAACCTGAGCTCTTTTATCCTACTTTCAGATGGTTAAAAAAGTTACTATCTTGAACTTTTATTTCTCTTTATTTATATAATAACGAATAATAAATGAGTGATATAACATATAATACTGTAAGTATTAAATGTATACTAAATAATAAAAAACATGCTAAAACGAGAATAATAAAATAATAGTAAAAAATTGAGTGAGTACAGCACAAGAGGAACTAAAACATGAGTCGGATACGACCCGAACCGTACCATTAAAGGGTTAAGAAATAAATAAATTATTACAACTTCGCTGAAAAAATCCCCAGTCACTCGCCCCAAAACTGTTTCAATCCCCCAAATCCTTCGTTCCTACAAGGACTCTTCGACAAGTCATTCCCGCGAAAATGCATTTCGACTCGATCTCGATCTCGATCGAGCATTACAAGACCACGAACTCCCTCGAGCCCTTTACAGTGGAATACCGATCTCGACGCACTCCGAGCATCAGATACATCGATAGCTCGAATGTAACCCGCGGCTCGATGGCTGTCACTGTCGGAGGTCCAAGAAAAATCGATCCGCGTATCAACGATCGCCGCTACCGACACAGGAATACTATTACGAAGGGTTTAGGCCTGGCCGAAAGACACCTCGGGGCGAGTGTTTCAACCTACGTGTCCATCATAACGGACACTTAACGTCTCCTGTTGCCCCTCACCCCTCCTTTTCAACCCTCTCGCGTGGGTTCGTGTTACGCGGGCCACCGATCCTCGATTTTTCTTTCTTATCCGTCCGAGGTGGTTGATTTACATGTGAATACCGGGCGTTAACAGACGCTCCTCCGGTTACTAACTACACCCATCTTCTGCTGCCTACTATCGGCGTGGGCCTGTCACAGGTACCTCTTCTTTCGGGCTTCTTTCGCTAGACCATTAACCTTCGTCTACTTGAAAGGGTCTCTCTCCAGTCACGCTTCTCTCTTTTTCTACCCCCTTTGCCCTCCAATCGCAGCCGCCACGCAATCGGTTCGGACGTTGATGAACAAACCGAGTTAATTGAGTCCCATTAATCGGTAACGTGTCCCCCTCACGAAATGAATCGCGCTCGGCCACAAAACACCTCGTATATGTATCGTGCTTTCGACGGCGTGGTTTGGGAGAGGGGAAGGAAGGAGAATGGGAGAGTTTCCCCTTTTCTTTCGCGGAGGGGAATTTCTAATACCGATAAAAGCATTCTTTATGCAAATATCCTTAATACAAGTCTGAGTGATCGAGCACCCTAGTTAGCTTTGATTTCTGTTGCGGCCTCGGCCGCTTGACAGCCTTAATGAGTCGTCGAGATCGTGGGGGCCCCGGTGAAGCCGATGTTCGAAAGGGCCGAGATAAAGGAGGAAAGGGGAGGGGGGAACGGACCCCGGCGAAAAGGAACCGCGAACTGTGAAATCCGCGAACGATCCACGGAAGCGTTTTTTCGGCACCATGACCTCTCGCGGCGATGCTTAACGAGCTGTCCCGTTAGTGGGATACTGGGAAAGTTTCTTTATACAACATAACTTCGAAATTACATAAATGTTATATACAGGGTGTCCCATTTCAATCGATCCTCTTGAATATCTCCGAGCTTATTCATGATATAGGACAATGTTCTGAACAGAAGTTAAATGATTTTGACAGGGTTTGTTGTCAATAGTTTTTCTTAGGTGGAAACGTAGAGGACATATGAAGGTCAACTTAATTTTTTTTAAAGGAACTATGCATTTGTTAATATATTGAACGATGCAATGTAACATTCCCTGGAAAAAATTATTAACCTATTTATATCGAAGAACTGTGTGTTTAGGAAATATTTTAATCTTTATATTACAAAATGGTACTAATAGAAGCACAGGATGTTAAATTTCGTGGGTATAAGACACTGGAATTAAGCGCTATTTCGCAATATGGAATAAAAATTAAAATATTTCCTAGACCAATGGTTTCTCGATATAAATAGGTTAATAACTTTTTACTGGGAATGATGAGCTGCATTGATCAATGTATTAACAATATAGAGAAAAAAATAAAGTTGACCCTCGTATGTCTACGCCACCAGCTAAAAAAAACTACTGACATCAAATTATATTCCCCTCGGAACCCTTTAACTTCTGTTCGAAACATATTCCGATATCATGAATAACATCAAAGATATTCTAGACGGTCGCCTGAAATGGGACACCCTGTATATGTATATAAATTTCTAGAGTATAAAAAATAATTTCATCTATCCCAATTAATGCTTTCGAATAACACCCAAGAAAACTCTGTACAATTCATAACGTACAATTATTCCAACGCGATTTAATTAGACACCCTGAGAATCACGCCTACGATCGGATCATCGGTAGGATCCATCCCACACGATGATCTCCAGCGTGTCCGGAATCAACGAATTCACACGATGTCCCAAGGTACCTGATCTCCAGAGTCCGACAACTCCGGTTGACGGACGCCCAGACGCCGGGCAATAAATATCTTTATGCAAAGCCCGCTAATAAACATTGTCTTAATGATCGAGGATCTCTCGGATCTTCTGGTCGCTGTCTCGACCAGCCTGGCAGCACTAATGAGTATCCCGTGGAACCGGGAGATCGTTCGGATCCAAGCGGAGATCGGGAGCGAAGCGACGAGGAGGAAAGAGAGGAACGAGGAGGAACGGGACAAGAGGGATGCGGAGAAAGGGAGGGAGGGGGAGATGAAGAAAGAGAGTCGAACGAAGGGAACTCGAACCGATTTGTTAAGATATCTGGCTGGGTTCGCGGCCGTCTGTGAGGAATGTCGGGTGTACGTGGCCACGGCAAGAGACGTATTATGTACACCCGTCCAGTCCCAATTAAAACTTATCGGGCTGGCCCGGGCTCCGCCTACCGAGATCTACGGTTTCTAATTATCGGGTAAAACATTATCCCCCCACTAACCCCTCACCCCCTTCTTCCCCCGCGCGATAAAACCAGCCAGGGGGTGGGGGGAATCAGTTGGACCCGCGCCAATAATGTATATTTAGGCGCGGGACACCTAACGCAGGGTATTAATAACTTCGATATCACTTAAAATATCGTGCAACAAGACTCCGTCTGTCGTCTGGCTATTATTTTTGCCCGGGCACGAGCCACCGCGACGCTGGTTTTTACTATTTATGTGGAACCGACGGACGCAGCACGGTTCGATGGTCTATCTGCTACCTAATTATCGGCGACCACGGACATGGTCCTCTTGAGCATTCTCCATTCATCTATCGGCTGGGAGGAAACGCGAGAGGGATGGAATAAAAAGGTTCCGGAAGAAGAGGTTTACGATAATAGACTTCAAAATTGGGAATGGAAGCTTTTCTGGAGTCATTCATTTACAGATACGATATTATTGTATCGTCGAAGAGAAAGGTATTGGTAGATTCGTGACGCTTATTATAAATTGACAACGCTAGTTTCACTATAATCAGATTTGCTACCACACTAGAATTAGCGAAGATAAACGTATATATTTTCTATCGAATCGATAAATATAACAAACTTTTGAAAATATACGAATTTATAAATTAACCCACTTCTTCACCTACATATTGCAATAAATGTTGTAAAATATTTGAGAAAATGCGTTGTTGTATTTTGAACATCGTTATGAGAGTAAACTGCGTGGCATAACTATAAAACCACCCTAAAATTTTCAATCTTTATGTATTGTTGTTATAGGATATAGGTTAAAATAAAAACCTTTTTTCTAAGGAATATAATCTATCCTCTTCTGGAAAAACATCATTTTTTAGTGCAATCTTAGTACGACCTTGAAAAATCATGAAAAAAAGGAGTTGTCAAAGAATTTGCTATACCTGATAAAAACATTTTCGATCGGACTGCTAATAACAAAGTAATCTATACTGATCATGATTCGTGGTTCACCCTGTACATGAGCAGTAAGTCACGCAAACTATTTCCTGATTGAAGAAAACACTCTCAAGAAAAAATTGTGAAAACTTTTTGTGTTACAATCTTCTTCGGTCTCCTCTACTGCATACCCCCAGCGATCAATAACCAAGTACAGTAATTCCTCGATGAATGCGGCATGAGCAACGATGTTATTCCCACCACCGGAGAACTCCCTTTCTGGAACCAAGCAAACCTAAATAAACAGAAACTAAGCAGAGACTCGGCTTCGGTCAGAAAACAAATTTACGAGGGGCTGAAAACTTTTCCGCCATACCACGAATGCTCGAAATCGGACCCAAATTTATCATCCTCATCGAAACATTACTGTAACACCATAAGGGGTTAAATCGACCTCATAACGAACACATCAACGTCGTTCCAGTACGCTACACTGTTACCACAAGAGTCTCAACGGCGAGAAGGAAGAGCGAAAGGGAAGAAGGACAGCGACAGGAGGTCCAGAGCCTGAAATTTCCGCATTGCATTCCCATGAGATTCGTCCTCGTCACACGGCGCGGCTCCCCCGTTGTCTTCGCTTCGACCGGGCGAAGCCGCGATTCATAAAGTTGCACGCGACCGCGGAATCCAGCGTTCTCATAGACGAACTGAGAAGAAGTTTCTTTGTATTACGTTGGTCTCTCGTTATTATGCTCGTCTGGATTCGTCGTGAAAGCGACACGTGCACGGCGAGGTAACAAAGATCCAGCGATAACGCTCGAGTCGCGGATTTGGTAGTTGATCCCTCCGCCTCGCGAGAAGCGGAAAGTGTTTCTCGTCTTATTATCTCGGAACTCTAGATATGTTTCTTGGGCCGGTCTCGGTTCGGCTCACCGTCCGGCCCGGTGTCTTTCTCTCTCTCCTTCCATTTCTGGTTCCGACAGCCACTTCAGGGTGTCAGGAATGTTTGACTCGAGGTATGGCATCCCGCGGAGTTGGCAGGGACCGACGATTTAAGGTGCGTGCACAGTGACCGCTATTTTCGAGCACGTATACACGCACACTTTCTCTGACCCCGAAGAACCCTTGTAATTATGTGAACATCGGGCTCTGGGCATGAAGAATTATTAGAATGTTTGCTCGACTTGATCACAATCCTTCTTTAGATTTGCTTTCTTTCATCCACCATCGAGACTTCTTATTTTGTAAGTGTAACATGGTTTTAGATAGAATTCTAATGTCTCTTTTCAAATAGCCCACCCCTTCTTTAGACTTTTCTCTGTGCATCAACCCATCGGGATTTCTTGTGTTTCAAGTGTAACCTGATTTTAAGCAGAACACTGGTGGCTTATTTCGAGCAGCAGAATTAGTATAGTACGTAATCATTTTTAGTATACTTAATGCTTCAGAAGTAGCATTAGCTTCAGACTGCAGTTACTAAAAGGAAATCAGTGACTTTTGTGTGTGTGTGGACACTGCTGAAGGATAAATTACAGTTATCAATAGATTGTGTCTAGAAGGTCTTACTTAGAAATTGTATATTGATAAATATTGAATTCCTTAACCCCTTAAGTGACTGCTAAAATCCTGGAAAACGGTCAAAAAATACTTTTCTTATTTCTTTTTTTTTATTATATAAATGTTCACAAACTTGTACGAATCACTAATTCTCGAAGAAAAACTGCTATTGTGCAGGTAGAAATAAATTATGTAGAAGAAAATGAAGAAAAGCTAGAGAATTCGCATAAAACAATACAATATATAATAATATGTGATAATTTGTCGAACGTAATATAATATTATGTAGGTGAAATTTTAGGACCGTACGCAACAAACGTAACATTATGAGGATGGCGCCTAAGGGGTTAATAGTAATTGTAATCATACATGTATTTTCTTGAACACATCACCGAACGGTGACATGAAAATCACGGGTGCCGTTTTGAAATCGAACCACCGCACGGCAGATACAGAGGGTCAGATGCCTTGGCATCGATACAGAGCCGCGATTTAAGAGTACTGAATGCGACTTAAGTAGTCAATGACGACGGGGGGTCCAACGAGGTGGCTCAGGTGTGTGTGAGTGTGCCAGAAAACAAATTGGAGCACTCGAAGACAGTCGGGTGCCATTCAGATAGACATCGACACGGAAACCGTGCTTCCAGTGGCGCGGATCACGTCGAAAAACCGCGTTGTGAAACGGTCTCGTTATCTCCATGCGATACCTGATCGATACGCGATCGAGATCGACGCAGATGTAATATGTACAAACAGCCCGCGGGTCCGAGAGATCGATAAGATCACCGAAACGTCCAGCCAGCGAGGCTGAAACGATCTTAGGAGACTCGTCGATCTAGAAGTCATAAGGTTTTGATAACTTTCGAGAAACGCTCGATCGACACACGATAGACGTCGAATGATCGATGCGCTCCGGCGGCTCTGGCCGTTTCTTCGGCGATCCGTTTTACGCAACCGGTCGTGAAAATGGGCACCCAACAGGTTGCCGTGGGTGACGGACGTGAACTTTCGCGGGGAACATCGAGCTTGGAATGTCGTCGAAGCGTTCTCGCCTCGGGACCCACTGGTACACATGTATATTCTACTCCACTAATCATTCGAAAGAATGTTCGCGCTTCGGACGTGCAAAGATTAAGAAGTCATCGGTGTCTATGGAATGACTTAATTGACAGGGAACACAGACTCAACGTGAAACGGGGCCCTTGCGTAATGGTGTAAGAGACACTCTTGTTGGAGCTGAGGATCTTTCACTTTGAGGCTGTCATATGTGCGTTAGATTCTGGAAATCGTTACAAGTGTCTTTGAAATTCGAGCAGGTACAAAAGTGAGAAATTTTCTGTGATTGTAACGTGAATAGGTGCTAGGGAATCGTCAGCAATGTGAAGTGTTTACTGGGCAAGCTGTCATCGATCAGAGAATTCGAGGTGATTTAGAAATTGCTGTGCGAAGACAGTCTGTGTATTCCATTAAGAAACTAGTGTCTTTTATATTGTTATAGTATAACTTCACAGACAAGATATGTGTGACAAAGCTCTGCGATTTTTATAATTCGTCAATATTGTACATTCACATAAAATTTCAGATTCTAACCTTAACCCATAAAATATAACACAGTGCAATAAAATGTCACTCTATGAATTTTAAACATAAATAATTTTAACATTGGTGTTTATTAGAGATTTATTTAATAAGCTTCTTAAAAATAACGATTAACATTCAATAGACCCAATAATAAATTTTTCATTTCCAGTGGTAAATTATAATCCAGAACCAGTAAAGCAATTCGAGTATCAATAATGCAACAATTTCGTCCTTAATTCTTATTTAATAGAAAATTAATAGGCTTATTGTCAGTAAGTATACCGATATCAAAGACTCTATTGCTAGGTGTTAGGACGAAAAAGTGTCACTTTAAAATCTCTTTATATTTTCTATAAAAATTCTAAAAATATGAATCGCGAGATGTAGTAACCACTGATACATACTCTGCTATGTTTCGAATAATTCGATTGAAAATTCTTCACCGTACGAGAAGAAGAATTTCCCAATTCTACGCAGCTTCCAAGAAACGGTCGCCACCGCGAAGGCAGAACACGTCACCGTGAAATCAAGGCGGCTGTCACCATCGCGGGGGTTAGCCGATAACGCGTTCGACAAATTCCTGGCCGAGTGCCAAAGATGAGGGGGGACCACGCAAGGCGAAAAATTACTTATTCATGCGAAAGTTTCGGCGCGAAATTGATTACGTCCGATAAATCAATCAGCCCGCGGAAAGAAAGGAAGAAGGGGCCACAGACCGGTGAAACACGAAGAAAAAGGGGTGGGGGGCATGATTTTTGCGTCAAAATTAATAAATTGATTTAATTGATTTAATAAGTCGATCGATTTATGGAAGCAATCAGTGTCGCTCGGCAGATTTATTGCCGCATAACCGTTTCTTCGCGTAACGGTCCCCCGAGCGTCGCGAACCACGAATTTATTTTCTGCCTTTTTTCGTAAAGAGACCACGACCCCGGGCGTTTCTAGCAAAAAAGAATTCGCTAGATTGTCCTTCCATGAGCACATCGAACGCTAACTTTCGCCTGTAAACAGTGTCACACGGTTTTCACCAATTTACTACACTTTTTTAGACTTTGCGGTTTGTCGAGAATGATAAAATGGTACTTTTCGTGGAGACTTCAATGCGCGCGTGAAGGGTACATCGGAGGCTTTTCCTTGAAGTTGAAGATCCGTCTATTACAACTTCAAACACCTTTTTCAAGAAAACGAATAAAATTTGAAAAATTAAAAAAGGACTTTGTTAAAGAGCAACAATACTCAGAATAATTATTAAGCATATATCTAAAGGAAAGATTCATGAGCTACGTTGAAATCAGTACTGTATTACACACACTCACTCTTAAGCAGGCGCATGGAGTAACAACAACTTCAATTTATTTATTTGATTTTTGTTTCTCGTAAAACAAATAAACGTTAATTACCAAACTGATTCGTTTTTGGTTTTCGTTACATTGAAAAATAAATTTTGTCAGTGCGCCTCCTTAATGATTAATCAACATGACATTCCTTACAATATATTTCAATCATACCACTTCTATATTCGTTTAATAGAAATAGAGGTAACGGTACGTTTCAAGCAGCCATTTGTTTTCTTTCAATGAAACAATTTACAATTCATCGTAACCAACCACCCCCTTGATTGATTTCCTCGAGTCCGCTGTCCACGCTAAATTATCCACTAAATGTCACATCGTATCGTATCCAAGGGCTGGATTGGCCGGTAGAGGGGCCGTAAACGATTGATCTAGCACACGATCGAATTACCATCGCGAGCATTGTGTCACGATAAATAATAACGGCTGTATCCCGGAGCGTGGATCGGGCACAATCGTCGATACGTTTCAACGGGCGGCGTAAGAATAAATGAGCGACCGATCGACCGGCTTATAAGCATTTATATCCACTCCGTGGGACGACGTGCGCTTGTGCCGCGGCCGTAACGCGGATCAGGGATACATGTATGTAAGAGTACGGGCGCGGGAAAGAAGTCTTGAAAACGCGCGAAACGATACGTCGAAGCCATGCGCGACACGTGATTGTATGCAAATAGCTCGAGCTGCATTTGCGGTAGTGGAGCGCGCGCAAGGGCGTGTTGCGTTGCGATCGGGCGATTATTAGACGAGAGATATATACGTGACTGGAAACACCCGGCACCGTTTCACCGACCAAATAGAATCCTAATGGCGTCTGCGATACTCGATAAGCCGGAAAAATTGACCCGTGATTTCAGTTACGACTTACCCGCTGATTGAGAAAGAAACGCGTCAGCGCTTATGGAGATATTCATCTGCTCTGGATAATTACGGTTTTGAATTCATTTCGGATGCTGTTGACAAACTGGAAAGTTTGTAACGTATGAGATTCATGAGTGAATGATGCAAGTACACGAGCTTGGAACATACATTCCCGTTCATAGGTATTAGCAGGGCCGTGCCTGGGTTGTTGGACGCCCGGGCACAAAAACAGTATCGCTGCCCTTATTAATTTAATATTATTCAATTAAGAATTTCATATGCAGTGTTTACTTTTACTATTTTTTAATTTTTATTTTCATAGAATGAATCAAAGATCCTTAAAACATGGATTTATTTCAAATGAATATTTTATTCCACATATAATTACGAAACTTACGCATAATTTTTGTAATAATGATGCTCTGGTTAATAAATAACGACTATTAATTACCTACAGGGATTTAATCCACTAAATATGGCTAAAAAGAGTCTCCATAAAGAGAGTTCCTTCTAGTATCTACTATACTAGTACTGTTACAAATATTACATATGCAATTAATTTGATTAAATTCTGTCGGTCTAAAATGTTCATAAGCATCGGAAAATTTTTTATTATTATTCTTACTACTCCAAGTTTTACGTATAATAAACGACCTGCGGCCACGCGGGATGACTCGATTATCAATACACAAAATTAGAAATTTTTAAGCTGCAAAAATAATTACGGACAATTCTGTAAATTGTTTCGTCACTTACGCTTGCATCAGTGTACAGAATCTTTCAAAGTTTACACTGTTTAGTTAATTACTTGTCAAACGCTCTCCCCACTTCTCAAATCGTGTAATATCTGCAAATTCAAATTTTCCTAGTGAATAAAATATACCATCATTCAATCTAATAAAAAGTTACTAAACACAAAAACGTTCCTTTCATTTCTGGAATAAAAATCATCCAGCAACAAGAACCGTACAATCACACGTTTCACAAGACCCCATAAATATACTCGTCTATCGCGATACGTTTTTCCGCGTGAAAGTTCTCTTATCGAGTCCCCAGTCACATTTATCCTGAATGACTTTACGAATCAAGATACCGTCCGAAACGAGACTTAATTAGAGGCTTACGGTAAAACACACAAGACCATGAACTAAACTCGTTGTTTTCCTGGAGAGAATCGTGGATTCGAGGTATCCACATACGAAGCGTGACTACATTACCGACGAAAAACAGCAACATTTGCGTCCTCGTAGAGACGAACGATGTCGTTCCTTAAGTAGCTGTCCTATTAGAGGTGCCACAATGTTCATTCGGGACGTCATCGGCGGATAAGTCGGCGCCCGGATCGCAAACAAAACTTAACGACTACAAATTTTATGGCCACACAGGGGTGGGGGAGAGAAAACGTTACTCGTTTTTCCGCGGCGGCGTATACCGCGCCGCGTTATCTGTCCGTGGTCCGCGGCGAACGCATTAATTCAAACGGTTTAATCGGAATCGTTATCATCGGAAATGTATACGGACCTAACAAGACAGCTACCTGATAACCGGCTCCCGATGTTCCCCCTCCCCCTTCTGACAACCGTTTCTCCGAGAAATCGTACCAGTTTGTAATTATAACTTTGTGGAGAACGCAGAAGCTGGCGATCGACCGGAAGCTCGTTACTCCCCGAGATCCAATCGCGAGAATAGAATCCGCTTGTCCCGCGCCGTGCCGCTACACCCAACCGCCGCACCGGTTTCCGGAAGCCTCGCGAGGCTCCTACGGTTTCTTTCGAAAACGAGGAGACACGTAATCGACGCTCGATCTCGCAAACTTCTCGTTCTGGCCGCCATTCAATTTTGACATGCGGAGAGGAGCAAAACTTTCGACGACGACGGACCACGCCGATTGGCCGCGATCCAATTACGCTCAATGAAAGTCGCTCGAGGGATTTATGCCCTCCGATTCTGTCCCCGTCCCGTCGCAAAAACAATGATCCATGGATCCCTTTTCCGGCATTCCGTGCACGCCGATACAACGAATTCTCTACCTGGTTCTGTTTCTTTCTCTTTTGATTCGTGTCTCTTTCTCTTTCGTTATGACCAGGTGACGATTTTTTGCTGGGCAACTTTTGGCCCGATACAATGAGAAACGAGCCGCAAAAGGAACACCGCGATGATCGACGAGGTTCCCGGACTTCGGAAGAATATAAATCCGCCGAATGAAATCGCGTTAGACCGCCGCGGTGTAACGTCCAGGTGTCCATGAGCTTCCGTGGCTTTTTCGAGAAGATGATCGCGTACGCGGCTAAAAGCACGTCGTAAATACGTCAGAGAGGCACGATAACAACGGAACTTTATTCTTGCGTTATTCTGAATGTTTTTTCTCGCGATCGACAGGCAGCTCTCGCGTAACGGTATCGTAAATCAGACCGATTCATCGGAGGGTTCGCTATGTTATTGTATTGGTTTGATTACCTTTGTTCATTACTAAATGGACCTTCGCTATTATTTGTGAAATCGTACAAAAGAGTTTTTTATTTACTTTCTTCACCATTATTCCTTACTTCAATGATTTGCATGGTGTATCAGGTTCTTTTACATCGTGACTATCATAAATCAAGATTTTGTATTTTATAGTTCACATCTTGTGAAAGGTAAACACGTAGTCTTTCTGCGTCCAATTATTGCGAAATTATACTGCTGTCTACTATAATTACACTGAAAATAAAAAGCAAACTAGATTAAACATTCTATGTTATTCTATGTTATTCTCAATGTTGGTGGTACAAATGCATTGGAGTTGATTCCTTATGTACAAATAAATAAAAAATATTTTTAAGAATCGCTACAATCGCGTTCTATTCAACGTGACTTGATTAGCGTGTCTGTCCCCTTTTTACTGTTTCTACTGATTGTAGGTACTAATGACCAGACTCCGGATGTTTGTGCATTTATACTTATACTATCACTTAACTTGGAAAGTGCAATAAAATAATGGAATTCATAAAGTCCAATACCATTTATGTGTTATTATTAACGTAGTATAGCTTCTAGTAAAGAATTAAAAATTCTGTTCTCTTTTAATGTTTGCAATCTATCAATGACTGTCAAATGTATATATTACAATGTACGTATTATTTCGACTCATTTGTACACCAGGAATTACCTGACGTATATTTGTAACATTAATACCGGCACACCCCATGTATCTAATAAATGAAAAGCTATCACAAAGATTACAACTTCAGCCCTCGTAAGTCACCGTTTAATAAATATTTATTATGTACGAAATGTGCATTCCACAAGTTAGAATAATTACTTAATTCTCATTAGTTCGTGTTTCCTTAATCCTTTGCCTTACAACACCGAGTCAGGTATGTAACGACGATTTTAAACTGGATCTAATAAACTGTTCCTTTTCTTTGAATCAACCTGAAATACTGTTTTGCTAGTACTAACATTTAAAATTCAGAGTAAATTACACTTCCCATAATAATAGAACTCCTTTTGTATCTGGAAAATTATCAACGCTAAAGTAATTCTTGAGAGTTAATGTTGAATTTTCAATTTTTGAATAAGGCCATATATTTTCAATTAAAAATATCTTCCCGCGCTTTCACTGATCGCGAGTAAAACAAACTAAACGATACAGATCTTTGATTTCCACAAAAACGAATCCTAATTTCATCAAGAAATAATTACTTAACACGAACCTAAAATCAAATATTGCAATGTTATTTCATATATGCACATACAATTCTCGACTACAACTTCCCGTCAAAGTGCTTCAAACATTCTATTCCCTGATTAATGCGGTTCACCCGAAGTTACGGTACTTTTCGTAGTAGGGTGCTAATCGAGACCATTTGGAAGCCAGCCGTGGCCATTCGTGGTCGCGATCGGGCGTGGGCGTAACATAGCGGCGCCTATCCAGACGGGGGAAAAATTTATTCGTCGAAGTAGCCGCGTGTTTGGGTACCGGGCGGAGAGTTATAGCCTCGCATCTCGGCCCGCAAGAAAGAAGGTAAATTCATCGGCGAACGAAACGGCTCATGGCGTGGCCGATTGTCCATGCCAATTAGGTTAGGGATCCGAATAGCGTAACGGGGCTGGCGCCGCGCCTAATAATCGCGTTATTAATGAGCACGACGTGTATTTACCGTACACCGACGCCGTGAAAGATTCAAATGCTCACGCGTGCCTCGCCAGTTTTACTTGCGAGCCTCTGCGATCCACGTTGGTAAACAATCGGTATTTCACTGAAATAATACAAATTTTGTTAGAAATATATTCGAGTCGTGAAAGTCGTTTAAGAAATACGATCATCTTATAAAATAATTTTCAACATCGATCGACTCGCTATATTAACCCCTTAGGGTCCACCTACGTAATACATAGTATAACGTTGGAGGGAAAATACGACCCCCTTTTTTGTACCATTCACGTATTATTAAATATTGGTAAATGTGTAATAGTAAAAAGTGGAAATCTCTCCTGGAAAATTTTTGTAAATGTTTATATAATAACATAATGAAAGAAGAAACGGTGGTTTGATTTTAACATATGTTACTAAAATTTTGTGTTTTTAAGGGCTTCGTTGTTTTGCTTTATCTGATCCAGTTTTGTGATTCCATTACTTATAATAGTTGAGTCTTTCAAATGCTAAGTCTTCCTAGATCTTTCAAAATTTACCCCAAATTCACTAGAATCCACAAAGAATGACCTTAGATTAAACCTTTCAGATTCGGTAGATTTTTTAAACATATTATACACTAAAATTCCTTATGTATGGCTTACAATAAAAGTTACAATCCTATCACATTATATTAATCCCATTGAAATTCAACCAATTAGTCGCCAATACTCGGTCCGCTTCGACGACGTAAACGTATGGTTCAGCAGGTCGTTGCAACGCTCCATTGCGTTCTCGTTTACGAGTTCTCCCATTCACAGGAAACCCCCTATCTACTCCAACTCCATATCAGAATCACAGTTCACCATTATCGAAGTCGGTCGATGTTCGTGATGTAGACAGAAGTCGGATCGTGATTTTCCGTGTACGAAGTCAAAGAAAGTCTCGACGCGATATACGAACGCCATGGGTTCTGTAACTGCGAATAGAAACGTTCGTCGACCGGGGGTAATTTCGTTTCGTAGGCTCCAGTCTTGGGGCAAGTTAACTGGGAATTAAATTCTCCTGGTGTACACTCGATGGCTCCGATATGGAATCATGAAACGATCGTTTAAATTGGATATTCTTATCGCGGCACTGGTGTTTCGAGAGCGGCAGCGCGAGCACATAATAATGAACGCAGGTGCAACAGCCGTCCAGTATAGACGAGCACACGATAATTTTCGCCGCAACTCTGTAGTCAACGTGAGCACCAATCGCTCGACGGAATTGATCGTACTGTCGGAATTATGTCCCGGGGCTGACATAATTGGCCCAGCTGCTTTGACTACTGGATACCGTTAAGTGTATTCAAACTCGATACCGAAACCACGGCGTTCTGAAGAATCGAGTATTTTGTGTGGACCAATCTGCGGCACACCTTGACGAGGTGCGAAGCTTTCTACATATTTTCCTGTCTGTTTACGTGGCTGTACTGTCAGACTTTACAAGATGAAATTTAACCTTTATATCTGGACTCCAGAACCAGAGTGTATTAAATCCACTTTTCTTAAGAAATGATATGTTATATGTTTACTGGATCAAATTTTGCACTCTTCCTGACAGTGAAAATGATTTCATTAGAACTTGATTAATTTTTCCTATAATAACGTAAAAATGATATTACGTTCGTGTCTTGTTCCGAGTTAAACAATGTAAAGTCCGTCACATAGGCGACTTAATGCAATGTTTATCATTTTTACATATCGAGGCTTGCCTAAAATCCATTCAATAGTTCGATGGTAGCGATTGTTTCTCGTTGAATTCTTACCAAATGGTTCATAACCTACAAGGTTTTCGCATCTTTAATTTGCTCTAACAATAAAGTTTACAAATTTTTATGCAATTCCAATTTATGCATACTCATTATCAATAGTTCTATAATTCTTTTCTGATAAAGTTTGCCCAACTTCGAAGTAACATTCGCAGTTTGATAAGTAATTTGGTCAAATAAATGCGACTGTCTTCCGCGAACAAATTTGTGTCACTGTACATATTGTTCCACAATTTTCTTTCCCATAATATTTAACCTAAAACAATAAAGTCTCAGTGAAACCATTCAGAGCACCAACAGACAAGGAAACACTATCACATGCACAAAAAAGTATTAAAGACGTTCACGAAAACTCACAAAACCATAATAAAGTCATTCATTCCGCAAACTTTAATTCGACAGTCCCAGCAACAACAACTTCTCAAAAGAGAGAACCACCCGACATGGACGTACCAATTACACGATTGACACCGTACGCTCATCGCTCGTGCTTCACGAAACCCACGAACCGAATACACACGCGCGTGGTGCCCTCGACTTTGATCGTCGGGAAGGTACGAAATTATATTGCATTCGTCAGCAAGTTCATACCGCCTTAAACGATCCCGTCGTTATAATCAGCCTCCTCGCCAAACCCGCCTCGATGTTTTCCATAATTAAACGCTTTCACACGAACCCGCGTGCACTTCGAAAAAAGAAGTAAACCGTCGGTAGCCGTTCACTTTTTAAATGGCCGATTCGTTAATTACAAACTCACCGAAAAACGAAATCGTGCCGGGGTGTGTCAATCACGGGAAACCCCTTCGGGATGATTTTGCTCTTTTGACCTCAGGGGTAGACGAAACGAAGCAATGTAGGTACTCGCTTTTACGAGCGTAATTTCGCGGGCATTACGGGGCACGATGTGGAACCAGCCCCCCCTTCCACGAGTACATACATATACAGGGTGTAACAAAAATGTTGGAGAACCCGGAAATGGAAGACTCGCGAGGTGATTTGGAACAAGTTGTTCCGTAACAAAAATGTTATCCGAGGCTTTGTTAACGAGATATTAACGAAAAACCCTGACCAATCAGAGAGCGAGTCTGCCGGCCGAGTTCCCACGCGCTGCGATTGGTAGGCGACGTTACCGTGGGAACTCGGCTGCTAGACTCGCGCTCTGATTGGTCGCGGTTTTCCGTTAATATCTCGTTAACAAAGCCTCGGGTAACATTTTTGTTAAGGAAATACTTGTTTCAAATTGCCTTCCGAGTCTTCCATTTCCGGGTCCTCCAACATTTTCGTTACACCCTGTATTTTTCTCGGTATGCGCACAGGCGGAGAACGCGCACCGGGTAGGTGACTAAAACTTTTCACCTCCGCCTTAAACGGGATAATTAACCGTCTCGCGGCGGGCTAACGGTAAAAAGCCATAATATTTCAACGGGCGGCCCTCGCCTGTCGGTACACACCACGTTGTGCCCGTACATACATTGTGTCCGAACCGTGCCCGTTGGCTCTCTGCTCCCTCTTCTGTCCGTTGCGATGCTCGCGCATTACGCACCTTGTAATTTCGTCCAATTAAAAGCGGCCGATACAGGCGAGGTGAACAGTGTCTAGTAGACTATCCCGTGGTTCCTATTAGCGCCGATAATTGCCGCGGCCGCTCCTTAGGATGAGTAGAAAAAAATTGATCGCGCAGAGGCGAGAACGACGCGTAGCTTCGGACTGCCTAAGGGAAGGATGTTGTATATACGTATGTATGAAACGGGTAATCACTGCCCGTTTAACCTTAATACCGCGTGTTCGCGTTCCAACGGACGCTGTTATTCGCGGAAATTAAGCATATGGGGTCGTGAAGAGTATGGGGTTATTGGAAATTACTCGTTAGCGCGCTCGAGGAATATATTCTCGGTTTCAGGTGTTTGTTGAATGGACAGCATGCTTGAATTGAATTTATTAACAGGCATGATGGTGCGGTTGATTTTTAATGATTGTTTTGTGAATCTTGATGGGAGAGTATCCAGTATGTCTATGTAATCGCTACTGTCAGTAGGATGCATTTTGTTTACTGTGATAATGAAGATGTTTTGTAAGATGGATTGTCGAATTACGAAAATGTGCTGGTGAAGTAGATGTAGTATGATTTGGTAAGACATAGTGAAGAAGACGTAATTGACTTAACTGACATATTATATTCATCTATATGTTTGGAATTATTCCATTCTGACTGACATATTATATTCATCTATATGTTTGGAATTATTCCATTCTGACTGACATATTATATTCATCTATATGTTCGGAATTATTCTATTCTGTTAATTTCATAAGGGAAACTCGTATCAATCGGAACATGTAATGTGTGTCATCCGGGATAATAAGGATGTTTTGTAAGATGGATTGTCCAGTTACGGAAATATGCTGGTGAAGTAGATGCAGTACGATTTGGTAAGACATAGTAAAAACATAATTGATTCAACTGACATATTATAGTCAACTACATATATGTTTGTAATTATTCTATTCTGTTAATTTCACAAGACAAACTAATGTGAAGCAGAACGTGTAATGTGTATGTTGAGAATCGAAGTAATAAGAAGTATTATACTGGTGCCTAAGATGACCCACCCTATAAGTAGGGTAGATTTTAGAAGTTAAGCGATTATCTTTATCGTTCTCAATAAAATAACAAATTTTTGTACTGATATTCTTCGAATAACTTTGAAAAGAATCCTCAATAGTATTACGTTCCAGGACTTCATCCTGTACAATTTTAAATGTATAATTGACTATAATATGTCAGTTGAAACAATTTTAAATGTACAACTTCATTTGACCCCGCTGTTCTCACTTATTCCTCACCTGTATATATATCCTATCGGATAAATATATATCGAAGGCAGAGATAATGTCTTCTTAAGAAATGTAAAATACACAAGAAGTCGAAATACTAAAAATACTAGTTATAAATATTTAAAACATGACATCTAGTGAAATAAAATATTCATTTCGGATCACATAGACTCAAGAAGCACATCAGTGTTAATCTCATAAAAAACACTATCTCAAAGACCAGAAGGAAAAAAGACACTCTCTCATCACGGTCTCACTAAATCACTTCACTTACCATCGAGAAACATGCACCAAGGATCCATCAGAAGCGACAACTCTCCCGACCGTTGTTTCCATTCCGTTTTGCACGACCCAGCAACTAGTTTCCCCGTCACTCGCGCCGATTTTTCCCTGCTCGCTGTACACGGTAGCTATCGGGGCCGAAGTACAATCGTCGTATTCTTCTCTGCCTGAACTTTTCTACCCGAAAGGTCATCGAGATACGCTCGTTAGTTCCTCGCGGACAGTTCGCCGGTGGCATTTCTCGATTTGGGAATTTCTCGCTTTCACGGGGCCCGGCTCCCCTCGCGTCCCTTAAACAGTCACCGTCTCGAGCGTTCCATTATCCGTTGGTTATCACCGTGTGTCCGGTGCACGTCGACGGTCCAACCGCTGGTTAATCGAGGGAACCGTCCCGTGAACGACGAAGACGAACGAGTGGGATCCTTAAACGGGGGGTCGTCGTCTCTCCCGCGTCGATGTCCCTATCTGATCAATCTGCAATAGCTAGGATGCCAGAAGAGGCCGTACCTTTCTGCTATTCGAAAAAGGTACGTTCCACGGAAGAAATTCTGTGGGGAGAAATGGAAAGGGGGATTGTGAATGGGCCGGGTTCGCGACACCAGCGTAGAAAAATAAAAAATTCCCGTTATTTGCACCCCTTTTGCTTGCACAGGGATTACGCGTCTATCGGCCCTTTCATTCAGCCATAGATTATCGAATGGGGCACAATAGCCTCTGTATATACCTAGCACCCACTGGGGCTCGATTGAGTCGTCAGGAGACCACGGCTTATCGTGAACCTTTACCTTCCCACGCGTATCGGTGTAGCGCGATAGCGGCTGTAAGATGTGGGAAGCCTGGAAATCCGGTGACGAACGGGCTCCTGACGGATTTATATGTACGATGCACCCGTAACTGGGATGATTCGGGCTGAATGCCGCGCGCTGCGGTTGGAGAAGCGTATTCTGAGACTGGGTGAGTAGTCACTCTTGATCGATAATTGCTGGGTTCAGTGTAGTACCGTGTTGGAAATTCTTTAGGACTGATTATTGTGTACGGTGGCCTTCGTTCGAGGTGCAGCCTGATTTGAATTATTTGTTGAAAAGGGTATTGTTAGTTCAAAAGATGAGTTGAATGTTTCGACACTATGTGTGAGTTGCAATATTGTTGCGGAAGTATTTTTTTAGTCGGTGTATATGAATTAGTTGTATGTGGATGCAGCGATGTAAGGCCTGGATTAAGATTTTTTGTGGCCCAGGGCTATCAATTTTTCGGGGGCCCCTTTGCTTGAAAAGCGGAGAGGGGGGAATGGATTTTTTGTAATATAGCACAACAAAATACATGAACTCTGAAAAATTGAAATTTATTTTAAATAAAATTAAATAACATTCAATCGAAAAGAAATGGAAGCTTCAGAGGGGCCCCCCTGGAACGTTGGGCCCGGGGATACAGTCCCCCTAGACCCCCACCCTCTCCTTGATCGATATGTGTATATTTGAAGAATTTATATTTATGCTGTATAATTTATGTATAGTCGAAGAAAAAGGTAGTTATACAATAGTGACGCTTATTACGAATTGCCAACACTATTTTCATTGTAATATTAGGATAAAGAATGATTTATTTCTAAATATATAGAGTGTAGCATTATGGAGATCATTTTTAACTTGTTATATTAATAACACTAGTTTATTACTTATAGAAGTATTTACTTTAAAATCTTTCCACTCCTAAATCAGATTTTAACTATTCACAATCTTAATAACTTTCTGAGCCGCTACAAGACAAACGTCTGCGCCTGGACTCACCACACGACTCACTAAACCTTCCCATCGCGTTATTCGCAATTGAGACCGTCGACACGAGAACGAGTCCGAGTTCACCGACAAGACGAGATTTCGTCAAGAGACAAGTCGTCCGCGTACGGATCGATTACAGATCGGACCTGAGAGGGTGGTCCGATTCGCGGGGTTCGAGATCCAACCGAGGATTTGCAGACATCGAGACGTGACCGGTAAAACGGCCGGTCGACAGTCGAGAAATCCGTGGTGGTTGTAAGACGGGACGAAAGGAGCCGCCCTGGCGTCCATTTGTACGTCGGATTAAGACGTTTGGATTTCAGTTCGGTACGACCGAACGAAAAAGGGAGGATGACGTCGTCAGGTAGACGAGAGAGAAAGAAAGATCCGAGGCGAGAGTCACGAGTCATCGTGATCGCACGGGGACCCCGGCCGACTGCCAGATTAGTATCAGACCCGAAAAGCTTGATGGGAATTAAGACGACAGCGCCCATGTCAGAGTGGTAATGCATGGAACTGATTTTGTATCGCTGGAGAGGTGAGAGAAAGACGAAGGGTAGGAAGGATGCTTCATGTTCTTGTGCTCTATCTCTTTCTTCATCGTTCTGTGAGAACACTGTCTCGCGATCCGAACTCGCGTCTATCGATTCCGCTCACGAAACGATCGGAACCATTCGGCAGGGAAATTTGTAGGCGGTTCATAGTCTTAAGACATTGATCGTCCAGAACAACCGTCCAATCGAGTGGAATCGTTGTGTTGGTATTAGGGTAAATTTAGTGAGAAATGCCACCCTTTTTGGTTGAGAGCCAATAAGAAATTTGGCTTTGTACTAATTAGAACGATTTATTTTTTATTACAATAACAAAGCCAATAAAGATCTTAGAAAACGACAGGTCGGCAAAGTGGGGTGAGATGTTACCTGCACTAATTACTCCTTCTTATATTTTCTCTCCCACAGTTACTGCACTGTAGGGCATATATTGTGCAAACCTCATGGAGCCATTTTTAAAATAATTTTCCCAACACTTTACGCAATATTATCATTTCATATTAACCGTCCTCCTTATTTTGTGGGAGAAATACCACATGTCCAAAAAATGAACTAAAAATATATGTGTAACATCAAAAACACTGTGTTTTTTAATTAATAAGAAACCATATTAAACAATAAAGTGAGTACTACCTTTGTCCTGTATTCGTTATGCCTGTAATAGGCATTAATATCTCACACATGTATACAAAATTGTAACGTAATTTTTCGCAAAATTCCATTAATGCTTCCAGGATACTACACGCGCAGCAACAGCCGAGCAGACACTAGCTTGTTGTCTTACGCACACAAGCGGGCTTATATCAGGCCATCCCATAAGTAATGCGAATTTTCTTTAACATTTATAGGAACTAAAATACAAACCAGCAATTAAAACTATTAATCTTCCTGTAAATGTATATTTTTCATCATTTTCTACAACATTTCGTCATGCCTACATTTCAATACCAATTTACAATTTCCCTTCCATAAACATCAAAGAAAATTCCCATTACTTACGGGATGACCTAATAAAAAGACGCAACATAATTAATCCTGTACTTCCAATCGGAAGATATTACAACTCTAACGTCTCTCCTCTCGTGGCGTCACTTCAGAATTCACCCTATACGAACTATCCCGAAAGATCACGAGAACTTCCCGTAGTTTATGCCCCGTAATTATTATTATCGCGTACGCACGGTAATAACACGATACCGCGGTGCGGTGTGTACTTTGAGATTAAGCCCCCGAAATCGTTTTCGGGCTTCCCCTTGGAAGAGTAAAAACCGGGAGAACTGCTGCTCCCTCGACGATCGTGTGCCCACCGTGCTTACCCGCCGCGCCGTGTTTATCGTCGCGGTATCTCCGGAGGCCGGGAAAGGAAACGCATTCGCGTTACGAATATCGATATTATCGGACGCACACGGACGCACACACACGTGCCGCTGCTCGTATGGAAATCGGGCGCGTCAGCGAAATTCGCGGCACGTCGATCGATCCCCGCGCGATCGAGCGCCCACAGAAGCGTAGGAGTTGTTCCGGACCTTCGGAGACCGGTTTCGAAAATGTCGACGATCGGCCCCCGTTTCCACGCGAAAGCCACCGCCGGGGCCGCCCGATGGTGTGACGTCGATTGTCATGCCAGTTGTATGTATACAGGGTGTAACAAAAGTGTTGTAGGTCCATGAAATGGATCACTCGTGAGATGATTTGGAACAAGTTTTTACTTAGCAAAAATTTGATCCGAGGCTTTGTTAACGAGATATTATCGAAAACCCCCTACTAATCGGAGCATTCCGAACAGTTTGTCGGCCGAGCTCCCGCGATAGAGTTGGCTATCAGTCGCAGCGCATAGCGCGGGAGCTTGGCCGGCAGACTCGCGCTCTGATTGGTCGGGGTTTTTCGTTAATATCTCGTGAACAAAGCCTCGGATAACATTTTTGTTAAGGAAAAACTGGTTCCAAATCACGTCACGAGTGATCCATTTCAGGGATCTATAACACTTTTGTTACACCCTGTATATCTTACGCATAAACTCGCGCAGGCCACGCGAATTTCTCACTCGCGTGCAACAATACGTGAACGGGGGGGTACATACACGCGCTCTGTGGAACGGCTGCGAATGGAATTCGCGAGGAAACGCTCCGTGCCACCTCGCCTCGCCGCGGGCTCTGGTGAAAAGATTGACGAGGCTGGCATTGTTCGCCGCACGGAATATTGATAGTTGCATAACTGACAATTGGTGAAGTCATTTGCTGACTTGTGTGTAGAAGTTTACGGGTAACATTTGTTATGCTGATGCTACTGCTGGAATTTGTTATTTTGTTATTAGCGTGTACAGTCCCGCTGAGCAGTGTTAGGAGACTTATCGAATATATGGCAGAAGGTGCAAGGCGTTATGAAATTTTTGAGTAGTTTAAGATATATAGTTTTTACGAAACCTCACATTTTCTTTGTACGGACCAGGTGTTGTTCCGATCGTTGAATCTAACGATATTTGTTCATTTAATGAAAGTCCAATATTTTTTCGTTTAATCAAAGTTTAATTTTTTTCTTCTAAACTAGTGCAAAACCGAATTTTTTCCGTCCAGGGAGGTGGGAGTGCCCCTCTGCCTCCCCTGGCTACACCCATGATTGTTGCAGACGTATTTTATTAGTAGGTTGTATGTGCATACAACTATGTGTGTGTATCTCAAAATTTATATTTGTTCTGTATAACTTACGTATGTTCAAGACGGAACAATTATGTATTGAGCATGTTTCCACATCGCCTGATATTGTGGTTCAACCATACAATATTCGTTCTGAGACTTCCAAAGATAGATTAAAATTCGGGAATTTTTTTTACAAGCAATTACTAACACGAACAGTTTCGAGTGTTCGGGCGATATAACTGTAACATTCAGCTCTGTTCTCTAATTTTTAGAAAGTGAAAACGTTACAAAATGGCGGAGTTATTCACCGAGCAGCAAGTACGGGCGGCATTTGGCGGTGTCGCAGTACGTAAATCAGTAAGTAAATCAGCGCTGGATTAGAGCGATGTGTATGGCGTATACACGCGTATACACGCGTGTTACACGCGCCTCCGCGAGCGCGCGCGCGCGGGCTGCCTACCCTTTCGTGTAGGCTCGGCCGGGGACGCCGCGAGCGAGGCGAACCGAGAGAGCTATTCTGATTTTTGCCGCGAGCTATCTAGGCGCAAAAAAGGGGCATGGGTATATACCAGACAATCGCTTGCTCGCCCACGCAGCCGAACACCTATGCGAGTTGCTGCCACGCCGGATCCCTGTTCGGTTTCGCGATCGTTTCGCCGTGTCACCGGAATATTTATCTTTGTGCTTGAACGTCGCTGATAATTTTGATAATTAGACGTTCGTTCGGATATGACACTTGGGTTACATTCGGTTCCTTTTATAGAAATGTAGAATTTTTATTTTTGCGACAGGTGTTAGAAGATTCGGTGAGATAAGGATTACAAAGAAAAATTTGGTTGTCTTGAAGCTTGTTAATCGTTGACTGTCATGTTGAGATTGTGTGTACAGTCGTCTCGGGAAGTTAATGATCAAGCGTGTTTAAACATTTGCAGTCGTATTTACGTAAAACATGGATAGTTGGAATTTATTTTCATTCCAAAATCGATTTTTCTTTTTAAGTTTTTTTTTTATAAATCACCATTTTTTGCACTGAGATAAGCCGCAATTTTCTAGAATAAGTATTGACTTCACAATTCAAGATTGAAATCATGTATTAATAATGAAAGAATTGAATTAATTGGTTGTACAAGCTTCATTATGTACAAACATACTTCGCATATATACTCTGATTAACTTTAAATGAAATACGTAACACCATTAAACTGGAAATAACAACGTAAAAACGCAAGAGAAAACAGCTGATAACGAAACAGACAACCCCACTACGCAGTACGTAACTTTAAACGCGTTTAGAAATCTCAAAAGTCATTTTCGCACGTTAGCCTTTTTTTTACTAGAGCACGTAAGATATAATACCTGTCTTTATTGACACAGAGTCTATTAACTTTCAATTAGTGAGTTTATAACATGCTGCTCAAAATCAAATGGAAAAACCTATAACTAGGTGCTTAATTAATTTAAAATAAATTCTATATTATTCTACATTAAATAAATCAATGTAGGTATGTATATTTCCCAAAAAGGAAACTATGAACTCCAAAAACACCATACACAAACACGCACAAATCACCACAAAAATAAATTCTCTTCTGTAACATACTTTGTTCTACTCACCAAGTAATCTGTTCCTCTTCGTATTCCCCAAAAGTACATTACACAAATTCAGCAAGAACAAAAATGTACACCAAACCACGGATCTTCTGTATAAAAATCAAAGTCCTTGAATGGAGGACAACTCGCGGAATTGGTTACAGAGGAAACAAGAATACACAACCGAGGAGTTTAGCAAACGACGGAGGATCGAATAATTTGCGATTACGGTCGCGGTAGCGTGTAGCCCGTTCACGAAAACGGCACGAATTGCCGTCCACGGTCCGAATAGTGGTCCAACGCTGGGTCCGCTGTTGAAATGCCCAGGCTATAACGTACCACGAAACACGTGTTTACCGTCATTTTATTGTTGTAACACGGCGCACGGTGAATATGCAAATGGAGGGAACGCTGAGAGGCAGCGTGCGCGAACGGGTTCACCTCTCCTGTCGTCTGTTCGCCAGGGGCACGATCTTCGATTTTATTTCGCCGTTTCCTTAAATCCGCCCTGGTCCATCCCAAAAGATATACGCGACAAATTATCCATCCCTTCTATCTTAAAGCGAATTTACACTTTTACACTTTGGATGTGCATCGCGGATGATTCATCCACACTGAATGTGACAGATGAAAGCTGAAGTATTTATACCAGTTCACTGGTTGAATTCACATCACTAATACTTATTTAGTATTTGTTCGTACAGTTACAGTGCTTCGTAGCAGCGGTTATTATTTTCGAAAGAAACTTCAATTTAGCCGTTCAATTTCCCGTAATAATATACGCGTTTATTTCTTATCCGTTTGACTTCAATTGTGTACCTTGTGAATCTTTTCGACACCCTTATACAATGGACGAAAGTTCCAACATTTGGTCGGCACCCCGTTCGCGCAGTACCACTGAGGCGAAGAACAATATCGTCATGTACTTATACCGTTGGGTGACTCCCGCAACCTCGACGCGGTCAAACCAAACTTGGCCGCGTGTTTTTATTTATTTTCAGGCGTGCGTTCCTTTCTGAAGGAAACTTTTCTTCCACCACGAACCTCGGAAAATCCGGGAGATATCCCTACTCCTTCAGGGTTCGACCAATAAGAATCTGTTATTTAGGAAACGTTTTTGACAAAGCATATCGCCAACGAGGCTTCGTGACTTGGGTCCCTTTTGTCTCATTGCTGGTTGGATCGATCAGTCTCTACGCGTAGATCCGATTAAAGGTATGTGTTAGGTAAGGTATACTGTGCGCAGGATGTTGCGGATATAGTTGGTATTCAAACTCTTGATAAACGGATCTCTATGCTTTCTAATGTTTATTTGCAGTGTGGATTGAAAAATCGGATTGGACGGAATCGTCCGGCTCATTGACAGGTTTAAATGAAAGTGCATCCACTGCTCAAACGGATCTAGATCTGTTACAATCACGATTTCTTTAAGAAGTGAAAGTGAGATTAGATAATGAAGTATCTCTCGTTACTTTCCTCACTTTCGTTATTTTATACTGTACTCTACGTTATTTTTTGTTAGATTGATATCGTAGATAAAGCGTGTTGCTAAAACTAAATTGGCTGTCAGTAGTACTTTCTATGAAATAATTTGAAAAAAAATGTACTCATAATTACTGTGTTTGTCTTATTTCAGCTACCAATACCTTGTAAAAAAATGTATGGTTCTGCTAAAAGAAAGAATTAACTGCTTTTATTTCTCTGAACGATTAAGCATCCTTTGAATAACGCTTTCGTTCCACGTTTTCCCTTGAACAACAATATTTCTACATTAAATTTAAATATACTTGTACATTTGAAGCATTAAGGACCCTATCCCCTTTAACGGCCCGAAAACAGAGTTGTATTTAGGAATTTTTTTTAAACAATGCAAAGGAGGTATGACAAAAAGTTCCTGGTCTTTATTTATTATACATTCGCGTAAACAAAAAAAATTTAGCTTAAATTTTCGTGTAGCGTGGCAAATTGTAGGTGGCGCTAATCGTGTTGATCTAAAATTGCGCAGCACAAACGGTGCCCACGATATTTTGACGTAGAGTAGTGCGAAATCAAAATTTGAAAAAGAGTATTGTACATTACTCTAACATTTATCGCACGACTTATCATGGAGTCGTGTATTATTGTGTATAACAAAAGAATTTATGCTTCAGAATTTCCAATAGTAGCTAATACGATAGCTGATTCAGTTACAGAAAAACTGCCGCAAGAATTCTTAAAATCGGTTAATAACTTTTTACATTACGATGGGTACCGTTTTTGTATACATTGCAATTTCGGATCAACACGATTAGAGCCACCTACAATCCAGGAGTATTGAAACAAATATTTTTTCCCTTATCTGAATGTATAATAAATAAAAGCCAGGAAGTTTTCTTACCATACATCTTCTTTGCTTCCTTAAAAAAAATTCCTAAGTCTTAGGATCTCCTATAGTCTTTACTAACTCGTTTTTAATAGATCAGCTTGTGAGTACTGACTCTAAATATACAAAGCTCGAACATTAATTAAAAAAATCTGAGTTTACACTCGTCCAATGAATGATACCAAATTTTTAAGAAATATAGCTTCAGACAACAGAATTTCGAAATAGTTGCAGAGAATGCACTCCAGACATACACCAATGCATATCTCTATAAGAACTGACAAACGACACAAGTCATTGGAATGTGCATTTAAGCAAAAAATAAAAGTAGCTTGATTTCTTGCAGCGAGCAGGCCACGATATTAATTTTCCAAACGCATCGTTGCAATTTCACCTCTTACCGGCAATTATCGCAAGGCACAGTTTTTCTTCGAAGAAAGACGCACATGCACGCATCAAGTCCATCGTGCATCTGAATATTTACAACGCATAAAATCATAGGCGGACCGTATCATCAATGCAAGCTGCTCGTCGAACACGCAAAACGCGGGCAAGAGTCGATCGTTCGTGCAACCCTGCTCGTTCGCCCCAAATTTCAGGTTCGTCCGATAATTTCCAAGCGCATTAAAAAATACACGATAACGCGGGCCCACCATTGCGCAGACCAGACAACGTGCAATCACGTCTGCGAAATTAGGTAAGCAGATTACGAACAATTAATATCAACGAACAGGACAAACACTGTTATAAAGACGCGGTAGCAGCCGGACTAGGGAATAAAATATGTAAAATTCTGCTACCGGTTGTCTGATCTCAAATGGGCGATCCAGAAGGGTTGAAGCGCCTCGAGATCAATGATCGATCCGTATCGCATCGTCAGAAGCAATAATTTTCTTTCTACGGATAATATTCAAATGAAATTCTTTCGAGATTCGTAATAACGTGATAATATAATAAATTACCTTAACATCGAATTACTTTCAGTTATCCACTATTATATTTTAAAGTTCATAATTATGCGACAGGAATACGTACTTATCATTATTTAATCAATCGCTATAATGCAACTGTAACGGTTGTTCGTTCCCGGAACCGGAAGGTGATTTATTTCACTTCGAAAGGAGTTTATCACTCAATTCTTAAACGACTAATTCATAATCGCGAAATTGCGTTTAAGTGGTTACTGTCCGGAGTATAATCGCGTGTGAAGAAAAAAGTGGCTAATAAAGTCGAACATTATAGTCCTTCTAATGACACGTTAGGCTCCCCTGGTCGCGCTTGGATCGTGCAAAAAAAAAAAAAGAAAAATGTTAGTAGCGACATGTGAGATTCGAAAGGAACTTAACTTGTGGCTATTATCTGCCGACGCGAGCAACATTAGTTACAGTGATTCGATTGTGTCAAGTCGTAACGGCCGCTATACCCGTTCCAGGTATGCACTTTTTATCCGGGTGTTCGTGGATGCTTGTAATTGCGGATATGAGCAATCTGGTGAAATCGGTTGAATGTGAACGAGGGGGCAGATACTTCGTACCGTCACAATGTGGTAAAGACTAATTTATTTAACATATTTGCATTCGATATTGCTAAGAACCACGAGGCATTAGCATTAGAATTTTAATAAATTGTTGCAATTTTCGTTACATTTTCTTGAGGTGTATTTGAGCGATGTTTATGTAACGAATGATTTAACCCTTTCCGGACGATCGACGCATATATGCGTCCAGTGTAAACTATAAATCTATGTATGTGTTAACGCTCCACAGAGCGATCAGCTTCGAACCGTTCTGTCCGCAAAGGTTTAAGAGAAATTGATCACTTATAAATATTAATTAGTTAGCATGTAAGATTGTACGAAATTGTGGTTCTAACCACTCTGAGATACTGATTAGAGTAGAGTTAATATAATGTAAATTGCTCTAAATACACCAGTTGCTGATAAATAATTTCCCTTTTAATTATTTTCTTAATTAACTTTCTAATGAACTGAAGATTCAAAATCGCTGAATACTTTTCCGCGAATTTATAATAGTTACATATCCGTTACTGAACTACTATTAAGATAAAATCGTGAATGTGTCTATACTACAATATAGCAGAAGATTAATCCATTGACTACGGCCTGGAAAAAATCTATAATATCAGAATTATATTGTTTGTTTTGTTTCAGTTTACTCAAGTCTGCCTTCATACGGGAACTATATCAAAATAATGTATAAAAATACGGCAAAAGATAGTCAATAATCTAGAGGAGGTTATCCAAATACAGACTAAGGTATAAATACGAGCTAGTTGAAAGTATAGGATCATGTTAGGTGCTTCACAATAGCAGTAATAGTGTGAAACTACGACTCAAAAAAAAAAGAAGCTCATTTTAACTCCACATCGTAAAGCAAACATGTTTTAGATACATTAAAGTGTTACATCTTAAAACATCTTCAACAAGTAAAGTGCTAGCCGATATTTAAAATTCTCCCCGAATTTTTCCCGAAGTAAAAGTGCTAGCCCATATTTAGACCACCTTCTCTATTCCACCATCTTTGTATTACATTAGAAACACGATAACACAGGTACAACACGTATAAAAAGGAAATAATCACAAAATAATATGCAAACATATGAAAAAAGAAAATAGACGACAACGTATTTAATCGTATGAAAATTGCCCGATAAGTTGAACAAATCGCACGTAATCCCTATAAACACCACGGTATATCGATCCCCGTTAAATCATTAAACGACACGGGACACCTAGCGGGCGCGTACGTTCGCGATATTGAATCGTTCTCGATCGCCAGTCCTCGATCATTCGTATCCCCTATCTCGCGCATTAATCTACACTAACCATGGCTGCGGCGATAATCGAACGCGCTGGCTCGTTATCACCCGTTCATAACCACGTCTAAAAACTCCCTGGACGACCTTTATCGTCGCGAACTATTGCCACGTAAGTACCAACAACGTGTTCATCGATCAAACATCGAGCAGCTTGATTAACGTCCTCCTCGCCGCCGCACAGTGGGACGAAATAGGTAAATTATCAATTATTAATCATATCTTTACCGAATTTTTTGTTAAATCATGTGTCTTTGAATGAGGAATCCAATCATGTAAAAAACTTTCTTAAAAAATCATTTGCTTACACAATGTATTACAAAATTTGATGTTCTTCTTTCATTTTTCGAGTGAACTTCCGAAAAGCACCGATACTCGATGACTCTGACTTTGACATATCTTATCAAGGACATCTTCCTGAGTAACTTTTAAAAGATACCAACCGCCGAGTATTGGTTATTATAAAGTTATTAACAAGGGAAGATTGAAAATCGTACTGTAATCTGTGATTTTCCTAGAAATCTGAATTTTTGAAATGTAGTGTCTTTAATAAATACTGTTCAAAGGATTATACTAATCTGAGTCGGTTAGAGATAAAAAAAAAAAAATTGGTAGAATAAATACTTGCTTACTTCGTTGTTGAATTCTGCCAAAAATCTGCGGTGGTAATAATACCTTTTTTCTTAAACTGTCTCTAACCAACTCTGAATTATTTTTTTCTTGAACAGTCTTCAATCGACTTTGAAAAATTATACTGATCAGAGTTGATTAGAGACAATTCGATCATCTTTTTTTTTTCATAACTTTTTAATAACCAATGATTGGTGATTTAGATCTAATCAAGATTACTCGGGAAGGTGATCATGATATAATATCGAGGTCAGGGTCATCGGGTATGGGTGCTTCTCGGAAGTATATCCATTTTTCTTGTAAGGTAATTGAACCCGAGGTTATCCATGTTGCCAAATATGTGATATCTCTAAAAAGATATTATTGTATAGACAAGGCTCATGTAAGGTGTCTAACATTTCTGTCACTTTCAGCGCGCCGCTGCTCTATTACTTTCACCCGACGCTCCTGTAACCAACTACACATATATGTATCGACAGCGCGACCCGAACGCGCGGCTACAAATTCGACGACACGAGAGTCGGGGGCCACTTTTCGAGATACAGATTTCGATAGCATCCCAGGGCGGAGGGGGGGGGGAGGCGAGAGTGGAAGCGATCGGTCGAACGTTGTCGCGAATCGTTACCCCGAACCGGCGGTCAGGAAAAGGATGAAGAGAAGGAAGGAAGGTGGAGGGTACGAGGGCCACGGTTGAAAGAGGATGAGAAGGGAAAGGGACTTACGCTGATAAACACGTGTAGCTTTTAGCGAGGCATCCCGAAGATCGTATCTCCCGTAAAATATGCCCTCCGAGGACAATATTAACTGCTTCGTGCTTCTGCAGCCTATCTCTGGCCCCCTCGCGACACCGGCGACCGGTACTCCACCCCTGTTTCGCGGTGCACGCGCGCGCGCTCGTACTCGACGTTGGCGCAACGCGTGAAACCCTACAGGATTCTTCGGCCGCGGCGTTGAATTATCGCCCGTCCCGTATACCTTCGCGGCAACGTGCCGGTAATTAAGCGGCTTTAATTATTATTATTCGTTGCACGCGGGTGGCGGGCCTCCGTCCGGCTTTATGACCCCGCGTGCCTTTGACCTTCCCGTACGACGACGACGACGGTATTTTTAACGAGGCTACGGGAACTATCCGTTTCGAGCGTGTGGGCGAATTTTTGGGGCTGGGTGGTGGATACGATGCTGATATACGTAAATGATTATCTTGGATTCGCCGAACTGATAGAGAATTTAAGGGAATACTTGTGAGGTTAGTTCGTAATTTCTTGCCGAGATTTAAGGCGAGGTTTGAATATGGAGTGTTTTGTAATATCGTAACTCTGCTGCAATACTACTATAGGTCGAGAATGTATAATTTTACAGGAGAGCTTGTCAACGTTTTAGTGCAATATTAAAATGTGTAAAATAAATGTCTATCGACTGCCCTTT
Source organism: Dufourea novaeangliae (assembly GCF_001272555.1). Taxonomy (NCBI): domain Eukaryota; kingdom Metazoa; phylum Arthropoda; class Insecta; order Hymenoptera; family Halictidae; genus Dufourea; species Dufourea novaeangliae. Next base: position 4,060,325 of record NW_015373961.1, read on the forward strand.
ACCGGAGAAAGATAGAAAGTATAGTTGCGCCAATTTTGCAGCATGCAGAAGCCTGTAATTATAGTCTTTCTAAACATGAAACTAGAAATTCGTATTTCTTGAGTTATGGCGGTATTGCAGCCGGGATGCGATATGTATATACGTACATGTACGTTGTAAGTGGAAATTACAGATGGAACCGTTCGTTCTATTTGTTTTTCCTTTTGGGTTAGAGATTTTTAAGAGTTTCGTGAATTGAAATACGAACTATTATTTTATAAAAAAAATTACCTGAATCCATTCCTAGAATAATAAAAAAAATGATTGAGGGAATGTGAATTATATGTAAGGGATTACGTAGTAAGTTATTGGTATGGCCATAAACTGAGATATACAATTATACTAGGCTTGTGCCGTGAATTATTGGAGACACATACGTGAATGTGTATACGAACTTGTTTATTATTTCTACGTGTCCAATTTATGTTGAGCATTATTTACACCCCCTGCAATACTTCATAACCTCCATATTTATCTAATTGGTCTCCAATTTAATTTACTTCGACATAGATCCAAGAACATAACCTATAAACGTAAGAACATAACCTTTCAATAACCAATTAGAACCAGTCTAATTCAAACCATTAGAGAAGATTGTAACATATACCACACCATGAGGTTCTCAAATAAAAAAAATAAAGTGTGATATGTACACTACGGATTTTATGCTTTTATAGCCTACATAGCTTTGTGAAATATAATAAAGGACAAAACATTCATCACATGCAACAAGTTTTCTGTTTTATTCTTAATCCAAAAAGATACTTAACCCTGCTGTTCTCCTCACTTATTCTTGACATTTCTCTTCGAAGGGAACTATTTCAAACTTTGAAATGATATGATCTTAAAAAATGAGAAACAAACAAAAAGCAAACGTAAAATTTAAGTACGTCGAATACTAAAAACAAATACATTGAATTCCGGTTATTTGGGGCATATCGGAACTAACGTTCTTTAGCCCGATTAAGCGGCTGTCCGAATTATGCGAAGTATCGCATAAGTAAATACAATAGATCCGATTTGGTTCTGTTCTTTGAAGTATGTCCCAAATAAACGGCTACCTCGATTAACCAATGGCCCTAATAAGCGGAATTGAAAAACTGTATTTAAAAACTTAATACTTATTGAAATATAATCTTCATTTCGGATCACACTGAGCTAGAACAACAGGGTTAAAAAAAAAAATTCCTACTTTTCTTTCTGATCTACCGATACGTATCAACACCACGAAATCCACACTTCCTCGAAAACAAATATAATCGTCTCGAGGCTGCGAGAGCTTCCGCGGGATATCGGTAGATCCCGCGAAGCAGATAGCAGGCGGGCTAGCGGAAGGGGATAAAAATCGCGAAAAGACGGCACAGAGCAACAGGTAGATGCGTTGGAAGGGTTGTCGTGTCTCCCCAGATAAGCCTCGCCCCCGCTATCCAGGAATAAGAAGTAACCGTTGCTGTGATCCTGGCGGGCGATTACGCGGCGAAGGTGAAACTTTATTGGCAGCCCACCACGCTCGAAGAAGTTGTCGTCGTCGCGAAGCCCCTCACCTTGCGGTTCTATTTTTCCCCGTGGTCCTCAGGGCCCAGTGATCAGAAGTGGGCCTGCGTCGCGTTAATAACCTAGCGCCTATCAACGGCTCATCTATGGAATCTCGTGCGCGTAACGATGACGTACGGACCCGTTCCGGCTTACTGATGTCATTGCGCGGCACCGCTATAAGTTCCAGAGTCCCATTCTCCTCCCACCTGGAGGGTTTCTTTTCACAGTGTCCGCGGAGAATGCCAACCGATTACGCCCGCTGATATCGAGCCGGTAGCGCGGGACCGAAAAAAGGGACCGGAGGCATCGAAAGTATTCGCGTGTCGAGCACCAGAGAAATAATCCTGCGCCTCCGACTGGTTGGCCACATCTCCAGAAGATGGCCCCTTATCGGCTCCCATAACGGTTACCGCGCGCGACTTTTTTGCGCCCCGACGATTCGTGGGCCCCGTTCGTACGTACACCCGTGTCCGCGATGTCTTTCCGACACCATCGAGGGGGAAGAGAAATGCGTGGACGATGCTTTTTTTGGGGTGGATTGCGGCGTCAGAAGTCTTCCAGAGTTCTCACTTCTCGCAGTAATTGTGAATTCGAATGAACTGTACGAAAACTAGGATTGGGATAAAAATTCCCTGAGAGTTGCACAATTTGGGATCTAGGGGAAATGTATAATTTTTGAATAATTGAACAATGACGTAGTGGATGAAGTATACGCTACGATAGATTGACCAATTTCTGCACATTTCCATCGGCTTCTTGCAATTACGTTAGAAAATACGTGTCGGTTGTTTCTTAACGTTCCCCTGAAGAAGAGACAGTTTCTCTTTGACCGTTTGGAACGACGACGACAAACTTCAGAATCACCTTGAAGCTTTTGCGATACAAATGTTATGCCCTGCTAGACAAAAGTCAACGATCCGCTATATACACTTTCCTTTTTATTTTCAAAGTACTTCGGATGTTGGATATTTGATCCTTATCAATCGTATGTGACCTCTACCATGACAGTGCAATTTTATCGTACAAGTCGTGTGTCACGTAGGAGGTGAAGAGATTGGACAGATAAAAGTTCGAACTACGACCTAGCGGTAAGCTATGTATAGACGAAACGGTAGCGTTCGAAAAGCGTTCAATAGTTAGGTAACTGAAGAGATGGGTCGTTTAGATAATTCCACTCAACTGTATTATGCAAATGTAAATTCATATTAAAAATCCTATGGCAGAATGAACTCACAGTGAACGAAGTAAAATTCTTAATGTAAATAATCGATGAGTGTTCGAAGGCTCTTCGGTTCTAATAAGGAGCAGAAAACTCAGATGTAACGCTGACTTTTTAATGAAGTTTAGAGCAGTGATAGAGTTTGGAATTCTGAAGCCAACGATATTTGTTTCAGCCGCATATGGCCACTAGTTTATGAAATATTTAATGTTCAGTGCCGAGGAGTCTTCAAACACACATAAATGATTTACTGTATATTGAAAAAGATTAATTGGTACTGTCTACCGACAATGAACTATTTATAGCTCCTACCTACCATAGTTGTAATGCACCAAAATAACGCCAACATAGTTTTAACAAAGTATAAATATGCTCTGCAATAATATAAACCAATGAAACTGAATACCACTTCGATCCTTTCAACTAAAACCTACGGATAACGTTCCAGCAAACCATCTGGAAGATTCTTCCATACCAGAAGTTATCACTCTTCCAATGACATCACTTGGTCATTTTCCTTCAAATTTCCTTTTCCTTTCGAAACATAAATCAGTTATTATACAAATGCGATGTCAATAGAATCCTAACGACTAACGAAACTCCAGTGAAGCGTCCAACATGTTCGGTCGTCAAAGTGTTTCAACGCAACTTCGCGAAGACCCGAGTACGAAAGGGACAAAGAGAGATCGAAGCGTTCTTCTGAAGAAGGGAAGACGCCCGTACGGATATAAAAGTTGTTCCCTCAGCGGGTTTTATAGGCGGTTCATCGGCGAGTGGCAGGTGGAGGCGTATATAGGTACGTACGCGTTGCGGCGTACACAGGGGGAAGAAAAAACAGCGGGGGAGGGGGATGGGGGAGAAGGAAACGTTGGAGGAGCGGTTTATATACGCGCACGGATACAGAGGGAGTGTATTGCGATTGCACACTCTCCCTCTCTCTCTCTCTCTCTCTCTCTCTCTCTGTCTAGCTCTCTTTTTCTCTCTCTTTCTCTGACGACGATGATGACCGAGCACGTCGGCCATGAGTTTGCTTCTTTTACGCGTTCATAATTGAGATAATCTTCGCCGGGGCGAGGGAAGGACCGACGGTATGTGGATTTTTCCGATCGAGGACTTCCTCTCGCGTTCGCGGGGCCGTTAGGCGCGACGATGACGATCGTTCGCGGTTTAGATCAGTGATGGGCAACCGAGCCCGCTCGGGCATGTTGCCCGCACGGGCAAGTGGCGGGCAGCCGCGGGCTCCTGTGAAGGCGACGCGAGGCAGGAAACGTAACGACATATGTGGGTATTGGGATTCCTTGACCCTTGTCGCACATTTTAATCTAAACTAGCGTATCACTCGTATAGATTAATAATCATTTATGTTTCTTTAGATTCAAAACAGATAGAAGCAACCTGATCTTGTGTCGGCCACGCGAAAATGGTGCCTTTATATTAAGTAGTATTATGCATAAGTAGTATTTCAAGCAATTGTTATTAAATTTATACAAATACCATTGTAAATTGTATATTTTCTTACGATTTTTCAATAAAAAACAGTCAAATCATACATATGCGTTATTCATTAATCCCGCTCTATCGTAATAAGAAATAATAAATAATAACAAAATAATTAATTCTAAAACTTTTAAAAAACGCGGGAAAAATTGGGAATTTATGGGATATTTTGTGGCGCCCCCACCAGAACTTCGAGATTAATCTACTCCTAAACCCAGAGTTGTGATTCACGACATATTTGTGTGTGAAGAAAATGATAGATACGTGCTCTCATTCACACATTTCACCCATCACTGCCATATGCCCGCATGCTGCACGTTGTTGCCCGCTAGTGAGTTTGGCGGGCGCTGAGTTGCCCATCAGTGGTTTAGATCGTGTGTTTATGGAACGTCGAGGGATCGATTGGGATCGACGTTAACGCGGTTTCCACCCCCGGGAAGGGAGAGGCGAACGCGACACGGTCGTTGGACAGGATGATTCTCGGTGGTTGGGGAAAAATATTCAGGAATAAGATTGAACCGAAAAGGTAATCAAGGGAGATTTTTCGCTTGACGATAACGTGGTTTATGAAGCTTGAACGTTTTATAGCGTCCGCAAGTTCGTGAAATGGAGCAGGGATGAATACACGCAGCGATAACTGTTAGAACAGAGCAGGGATTAAGTAAGACAAATGACACGACGGGAAAGAATGAATCTGTAAAGTAGTCGACGTATAATGTGTTTATAGAGATATCGAGGGAGACTTTGCATATCCGAGCCGATCGAACCGTAGTTTACGACACAAAATATTCACGTCGGGTATACTGGGCTTGTCCGATCATCATGAATATTTCAATGCGTTTAATGGTTACGATACTGTCGGCTGACATATTTGAAATTCATTTTCATAACTACTCCTTGATCCTCGTGAACGTATCGAGATAGGTTGATGATGATTTTGTCATTGCCTCTATATCAATCTAAGAGAATAAATAAACTTTTTAATTGCAGAAATCAACAACATTTAAATGAACTCCCCTACCATGTATCGTGATACATATCTACTTGATAATCTTATTTTGATATATCATTTATTATAAAAGGAGGACTATAATAGAACCTCCGATTAACCATAATCGCACGTAAACATAGCGACTTTCTCGAAATTAGATTTATGCAATTTTCAAAATAAACAGCTCGAATTTTAAATTTCGTAAGTGAAAATACGTTCGAAGGTGAAGTACCACTTAGCAGAGTACCTTTTATCGATCGGATGCTACAAATCGAGCGACAAACGTGATCTTGGACAAATTCGACCAGCGTTCTAATACATCGCTGGACTGCAATCGTAGGATAGATGCAGTCCGTGTAGGCAACGCGAAGGAGTCAAGGCAGCTGCCTTCAGAGATGCGACGTGGCTCCTGTACGCGCAGTCAACCAGTAACTCTCATTCGGCCTTGATAGACAGAAGTGTCAAGGGGCCAAGGGAGCGAGGAATCGCAGGGTGCCGATCATTAAAGACAAATTGCCCCATGTAAATAGCTGCCCAAGACAAGCTTCAGGCAGCAGACATTTCTTGAATGGCTCTACAATACTAAAAAACCAGCACATTATCCATTTAAGTAAAAGATATACCCAATACAGTAAATCGTCGATGAGTGTTCGAAGGCTCCTCGGCACTAAATATTAAATATTTCATAAACTAATGGCCATATGCGGCTGAAACAAATATAATTGGCATCAGAATTCCAAGCTCTATTACTGTACCGAACCCCGTTCAAAAGTCAACGTTACGTCTGGGGACCTCTCCTTGTCAGTGCCGTGTAGCCTTCGAACACTCATCGACGATTTACTGTATTCAAACAAATATCCCGCTGATTCTCTTAAAATTAATAGAATTATATCTATAATAGCTCTTAATCTCTGTCATGGAACTTACTGGGACAATAGTTCTGTCGAAAGCCATTGCACACAGATTCCCATTACAATGGTTAAATATAATATATTCATAGAGAGAGGTTCAGGAAACCGTATAATGTCAGAAAAACATACTCGACTTCATACACACTCAACTATCACGATTCACGCCTGTCTACAACTATTGTCCTATCTACAGCTATTGCACCTGTATGATTTCCATTACAATGATCAAACGTACTTACCCGAAAGAGGTCAAAGAACGTATGAAATCAGAAAACCATATGATTTCACATACATACTCGACATTCACGATTAGATCCATAAAGCAATAACACCACAGGAATTCTATCCTCTATTATGGGACCTACTGAGACAATAGTCCTATTTACAGCTATCATACACAAATTCCCATTACAATGATCGAATATATTCACCCGAAAGAGGTCCAAGGAAACGTGTAATTCCAGAAAAACCTACGATTTCATATATAAACTCGACTTCCACAATCAGATCCACAAAGCAATAGCAGCACAGGAATTCTATCCTCTATATCCAGGATCACCACGATCACTCCATATGAGAACCACGATGATTGGACCCAATTACAGGTGGCGCGGGCGTGCTCGGGACGTTCTTGTGTCCCTGTCCGCTCGCATTCAACCATCCTATCCTCTCCTCCCTCTACCACTCCGTCCTCTCTCTTTCTCTCTCGCCGATTCCCCCGTTTTTCCTCTCTTTCTCCCGTGTCTTTAAGGTCCGCCTATGTCGTGTACGAGGCCGCATGTCTCTTGGCAGGTGTATACACGCATTTCCCTTCCCCTCTTCACGTTCACCGTCGTTTCACTCCTTCCTGCTCCCTTTCCGTCACCTTTCTCCGCCGCCCGCGCCAGAAGAAATTAAACCCCACTTAAACCCCACTGATTATCGTTGTCACGTACACACAGAGAACCGCAGTCGTTCGGGCCGGGGAAACGAACGGCGTTCTGCACCAGCTCGCAAAAACCCCGCCCGGTGAACCGACTACGGTCGCAAAAACCATAGGACGAGGGAGGAGAACGACGCGGCGAGGAGTGGTCGGAGGCGCGGAGAACCGTTTCCTTTACGTCAAATTGAATTTTGATACAGCCGCGAGGCTCCGAGAGTGAGAGAGAGCCAGTGGCTAATTTCCTCTCTATTCAGCTCGGTTCTCGACGTGTTCTCGCTTTGATTCGGAAATCTGGTACGATCCATTTCGGATCGTCCGAATGGACTCGCGGGTTTTTGCTGATTGGAGAGATTCGACTCGACGGTTCTTCGAGGCGCTAAATGTGGATTCTGTGTTACTTTGTTTCTCGGGCTCGATTTTGGAGTTTCGTTTGGAGTTTGATGTTTCATTTTATTCTGTGGGTTTGCTAGTCGTGGTTATAGTCTCTGGGGGTGTTTTTATTCATGGAGAAAAATTTTGCGGGGAAATTGTTCTGTGCGGATGATGTACACTACTGACCAAAAATATAAGACCAGAGTTTATTACTGTTACGATATAATAAAAAATACAAAATCACGATATAATAAAAATTAGAAATCTTTATAAAATAATATTTTCCTCTTTCTTTAATTATCAGACCTGGTCCGATACTTCCAGCCGGTAGTGTAATTCTGGTTTTTTGTAAGTAGTGGGCGAGGGACATTTGAAAGAATGGTTGACAGTGGGATTTTGGCAAATCCGACATATTGCTCATATTGTATATGTATTCGTTTTACTTACAATTAGACAAAAATTGTATGATGCAATTGTATTGCAACTATTTTCTATAAACCCATTATGCACGTTCATTTAAATGTGTTCCATTTTAATTCACAATGTATTTTACCTGCACCTACCATGAAGAATATTAATAAATATTCCACTATTACTACAATATAGTGACAAAATGATTCGAATTTAAATTATTTGCTAAACTTCGTATTCGTTAAAATGTTTTACGTTAAATGTTTACTTAGAAATAAATAGTGTATCAATTAATGACCATTACAAATATAATAAAATACTAATATTACATTCTACTCTAAAATTCACACAGATATCTTAAATTTGTGTCGAAATTACAAACGAAGTACAGATCGTGTATGATATTGGAAGAATGAATACTGTGTCCCCAAACTGGAGAACAAACGCTACTTCCTATTCCACGAAATAGAATTTCGATCAGAACAAGTTATTCCGCGATAGCTGTGTCACGAACGTGCGCGGGTCAGCTCGGAAACAAGCAATGGATACATTGTTAAGAAGGAATTCCGTAATCTCGCTGGGCAGGTCGCATGTACACCACGAGAACGTCATGTAGGTATCGTTTGTCTCCTTCCAACACTCACAATTCCGAATTGCGAACTTGTATTCCATTTAGTAAAATTCGATGAAACTTTTAAAATATAAGAATCATCTGCTGTGAAATGGTATATTAACGGATAGTACTTCGACTTTACAATGATTGAATAAGAATCGGATCAAATTAGCAATATTGTTTATAGTACACAGTCGTTCGCGCATTAACACGAGTATGATTTGTAATAAAAATATTTCATATTTTAAAAATTGTTAGATAGAAAAGTTCAAGTAACATTTCATCACAAATAAAGAAACTTCGATAGACATATTTGATTGTTACGTTACATCTTTGATCCATGTCCACTGGCTCACCATAGAAATAGGTAATCCTATGATTACAATCCTATTGGACGACGTAACATCCAGAATGAACAAGATGTAAAATTATCTAAACTTCATATTATACTTGGAATACACTTAACAATTGCGAGAAGCTCTCAATCGAACGGTGTAAATCGTTGCGCCCCTAAGTCATCCTTGCGCTCACCTTAAAATTAATTACCCCATTCCAACGAACCAAAAAGCGCGAAAAAGAAGCACGTTCTCCAATCCTGAACGTAAGAGACCAAAAAAAAAAAAGAGAGAGAGAACAGAAAAAAGGAGCGAAGAAACAAAGGGGCCAGCAGAACCACGCAGAGAGAAAACGACAAGAACAGGGGAACGATAGGGGGGGGCAGGGTATCAAGCTGGATTTCGCTATAATGAATTCCACCCTCAATGGGTAATCACGGGGTTTCGTTCGATTACCCGTCTCTCCCTCTCGGGCACGACAGAAAGGAGAGGAATTCACTCGATAGGTTGAAAGGAGACGAACGAGGAAGGGGTGGCTCTGGTTCGGGGCCCTGGAAATAGCACTTAGGGCCCTATACGTGCCTCGGATGATACCCTACAAGGTAGCGGGAACGGCAGCCGACGCTGGCGGCGTGGTAATGTTTTAGTGCACGGAGGCGGAGGCGTGCTCTGGTAGTTAGGTTCGCCTTCACCGTCGTTTCTCGGTGTATATATTCGTCGACCGACGTTGCTGGCATCGTTGTTGTTGTTGTTGTTGTTGTTGTTGCTGATGCAGTCGACGGTGCATCGAAGGGAGCAACGTGCACGCTATCATTAGGAGAAGCAAGAATGAGGGGACGGTAGGAGGATGGATGAGATGGACGTTCCCCCTTTGCTCCTCGTCTTCGTCCTCCTTCTTCTTCTTCTTATACTCCCGCTGCTGTACGCTTCTCTTCGACTCTTATGCGCGGTACACCAGAAGAGAATGTCGGTAGCTGAGTCGCGCCTCGGGCTACGGCTCTTTTATATGTGGAGCAACCCTCTCCTTCCTTCCCCCTTCAGTAGCCTCGTTCCTTTCTCCGACGTGGTCCTCCCCCGAGGATCTCTGATGCTTCGAGAAGCTCATGTCATAACGGAACTTGCATCGGTAATTAACCCCCGTCTCGGTGTTAATTTGACACAGTTTTTCTTCTAAGTAATGACGTTATTCTTGTGTAGGTAAATGTAGCTGAGGCTCCGTGACTATTATTTTAAAAAATGTTAAACTTAACTATTTATCTCTTCAATATACCACTTAGTTAATTCGACATCGAGGGACAAATTAAGTTGGGACAGTCAGGGGCAAGGGTTAAGTGAAGAATCAACAACTACTAGACGGTGATAGAAAATTTGAATGTTCTTCATAATTTGTTACTTTCGTCCAGCAGACACGTTCCCCGAGCCAGATGCCCAAGCCACAGGTGCCCCAGATGCGTAATCCCAATAAATAACAGCAACGTAAGATCAACCACCAGCGTCTTCCACTCTACTAGATCCATGAATCTCTATTACTCTCTTTAACAGGATTACGGTTCACAACGTGGGCCCGCTGTGCACACAACTATCCTTTATCAATTTTACGGCCCGCGAGGCCCGGAGCACCACATCCTCCCGATTAAATGTAAATCCTAATCAACCGGTGTGTACGAACACGTTGCGCGCGCTCCCTTTGTTTCCATCGCGCGTTGGTCCCGTCCAGATTACAGGTCGCATGTCCAGGAGGCCGGTTCCCTCGTATTTTTTACCTCGTCCCGTCCAGATGCGTGGGCCCTAATGCAACCGCGGCAAGAACGTCAGGGGGAAACAGTAAAAGCCACGACGAGAAGGTAGGGGACCTAACATGTGTTAGTGAAGTACCCACTGGGTAGGGCGAGAAGCGCAAATATCCCGTTTTAAAGCGTCGTTTGCATATTGCTGCCCGAGGCGGCGCGTTTTTGGCCGTCCAATAACGGTGGCCCGGCACTTTCCACTTGGCTATTCCTTTCTTCTTTTCTTACCTTCGCTGCCGGTCTTTCCCGGGGGGCCCCTCTTCGGCTCGACAGGTAACTTGCACGCGTGTCCGTGATGGTATATACCTAGTGGAAGGTTTACCAAGGCGTCGATTTCACGAGGCGCGGCCTACGAAGAGAAGATCGAGAGATCCGCGGGATGGTCGGTCGATCATCCTCGATCACGCACGTCGGATACACGCCGCTCCATTCTGACTTCGTACCGATCACCCAGGGCGTTCATTCAGTCATTCACGCGATTTCCATTCATCCAGAGCTGGGATCTTGTTCGTGACTGTACGCGGGGATATTGCCCAGGTAGGAAATAAGGTCGGTCGATAAGGTTTTTTAAAAGCCTTGGCTGGATCGTTAAACGGCACAGAGACAGAAGAGAGAGAGTCTTTTTGTCCTTTGGCGATGAACTTTCGCCTCTCGGGTGAAGAGGATTTAAAGACGTCGAACCGTCTGTATACGTCTGTGCACCGTATGCTTCTTCTTTGTTTTGTTTTTTTTTTATGCAACGATAAATTAGTCGAGGCACAATTCTCCGGGATGGGAGGATCATAACGTATGAGCAGTTGGCTAGGATCGATCGTTTAACGCGGCTTAACATTTTCCTCGGTGTTGCCCCGTGCCCGGTCGCCGTATTTCAGGATTAACCCGCGATGAACTTTTCTCCATAGATAGATACTTGCACGTAAACATCTTCAACGCGCCGCTCGGTCACGAACGGCCGTAAATCGATACCTAAACCGTTTGTATCGCGAGCTAGTCTATGGTGATCTGAAAAAAATATGATCGAGATGGTAGGGATGAAGCGTTGCACAATGATTCCTCTTAAGGGCAAGAGTTTAGTCTTAATGATAGTGACAGTAGCTTACTGTTAGGTGAGATAGTAGGAATCAACGTTCGACGGATCATATAGTGTTGAGCTACAAGTGCAAAAATCACTGTAGTGCAGTGAAAAAATTAGAAACAGATTTCAAAATAGTATACACGATAATAAATCTCTATCTGTACACATATAAATAGTCGGTAGAACTTGGTTCACATTCTCTATATTCGATGTTTGGCGGCAATCTGTAGACTGGAAAATGTGAAAAGCGAAGAAGAGGGAGCGTTTCGTCCTGGGCCTGCTAGTGGACTCGTCGGTAAGGCTACCTAGCAGAGCCTGCCTTATACGCGGGGATATACGATGGTCGGTTAAGGACGTATACATACATATATACAGGAACGAGGAAGGCTTCAGGTAGTTGCAGAATCGGTGTCAACTCGGTAGATCTATGATGGTAAATGTAGGAGATAGTGCCACCACAGATGTAATTGATTTCTAATGGAAATACAAGATTCTTTGGATCATCCTATATGTGATCAATCTATACTGGTTGGATGCTATCCAACAAATAAATCAACCTTCTCCAGACATATGTTAGATGAGAATAAACAGATTTTCGAGTCAATTCTTTGACAGTTACTCTTTATACAATTTTTATTAATAGTTAAATGTTTGCATCCAGCTCGTCTTCCTCTGTCTAAAATTTCTTGAACGACTTCTCAACCTAATTTGATATCACATTAATAATCTGTCCGTGAATCCTAGCCGTACTGTTTACCATGTAATAACTTCCACTATGTCCTTTATTAAACTAACATAACATAATATACCAAACACATTCTCCTATGAAGTTCATTCGACACAGTTGTAATGACCTCGACATTTGATTCACACTAGCGATCGGCACAAGCATCTTCTGCATGTACCCTCATCGACACTAGTACAGATATACATCATAAAAAGTAATAATTGCGTTAAATTATATTGCTCTGAACTGTATAACTTATGGTCTGACCGAATACAATACAAAGGACAAACCGAAAACTTGATGCGTATCTCAGCGATCGCGCGACAGCTCGCTCGGTAATTGTGACTAATAGCCGCGCTAATCCTTTTAACGAAGTGAACAATAACTATGCGTCAAACTGGGCTCGCGGCCTCCTCGCGTTTCAACTTGTCCCCGTTGCGACTTTTTAACTTTCATCCCGAAACGAGGTTGCCTTGTCGCGACTAATCACGGCCGTCAAAGAGCTCCAGACACAACTTGTCAGTGTCCACGTTACCACTCTCTTAATCCGACTTTCCAGAGAATCATTGATGATAAATCGTCGATCAAACATATTTCAGTATCTTTTAATTTTTATATCAGGGATCGAACGTCCAGGAATTCGACGGGATTTCGCCAAATGATACGCGACAGATTCCATATTCTCGTTATAATTCACTTCGCGACGACCGACCGGCAGGCTTTTAGCCGCGATAACAGATTTACAGGCGGATTTCGAGTGGCGTGTGTAATGGACGTTAAGAATAGACATTGGCATGGCCTTACTAATTCGACTATTATTCCCAACAACGTTACCGAATTCGCTGTCTCTTTACTAATTATGTATAAAACGATCGAAATATTCGTTCTGGTTAGTGTTCTGATTTACTTATGATGATTTCGTTATACTATCGATTACAAGATTTACAAGATTAAAGTCGAATATACGTTGCATTTCTACGTTTCATATTCTGGTATAAATGTAATATGTTGATATGTAGTACTTTTATCTTCTCAAAGCTGCTACTATACATATTCCTTACTTCGTTCTCAATTCTGTGGTGAGTTCGTCTACCTTGGAATACAATTTTATCATTAGTATGTCAGGATTTCTATTCTTGCTTTTAATTGTATCATTTGGGTTTACCGAGCTTACAAAATTTGTTCGTATTTTGAAATTTCTGTGTGGTAGCAGTTGAACTATGGTTATCATTACTGACATCATAACATGTAGTTAGTAAGTGAAAGAGTGAGATTCAAGATGTTTTATAGTACTCCCCCAAATGTCAGTTATTTGATTGATTGAAGCAATTAAACCCGTTACGTGATGTTTACCAAAACTTGTTAGTGTAAGAACTTATTGCTCATTGATCACGTCGACCAGATTTGTTTTATTCGCTAATGAGTCCATGGTAAATATAGTCACTAAATGTAATCATAATGAACGATATTAATTTCTTTATTCTAACAGTCATGATGTTAACACGGTACAATTATAATTAACAATTATTAACATTAAATTCTGAACCTCAAACTGTTTATCCGTGCGATTATCACTGTTATTAACGTCAAACAGATGTCAAATAATTAATTTATTACCGAATATCCTTATCATTACTGCAAATTAGCAACCGTTGATCTGTCCGCAGCAAACATTTCTTCTGATACACATTCAAAAGAGGAATGTTTCGCTGTCAAATTAAAGCTTAATTGAATGTAACAATATACAGTAGAGATATCGTTGATTGATTTATAGAGTACAAGAAGAAAAAGATAAAAATGCAACACGCAAGGATCCCCCGATTCGTATTAACAAGGTGGTGTAACGCCGCATAAAATATTCCAGGCGCCGTCAAGTCATGGCTGCGCACAAAGTTGAAAGCGGCAGAAGTCAAACGAAACAAATTGCCAGACAATTCCACAAACGGCTCGATTTTTTCGAGGGAAGGGGGGGGATTAAAACTCGAACGAATGATCGTTGCGCGAGAGACCGTGTACGCTTTAATGACCGTCAACCCTTCTCGATGTCGAGAACGTACGAGTGGGCGTGACTGGGAGCAATTTGGGAAAAACGTAATTTAGCAGGCGTGGCCCACCGCACGCAAGGTGCAACGAAAATGAGATTTTTTATCGTACGTCATCGCAGTACAAGCGGGACCACCGTTCATCCCTTCCTTTCTCCCCCCGATCAGAGCAGACGTTCCGAATCATAACACGAGCGTTCCATGAACAACAATGGATCAGAATTAATCTATTGATTTACTGAAATTTAATTGTTAATCATTTACACTATATACTGTCAATCGATCCGCAGATAATGAAAGATGAATTTGTTAATTGAGTAATCTTTTAATCACGAATATTCACGTGGTCAGAATCTAAGTGGAATAAAAACTATCTCACTATTCCTAATTAGACTACTGTTTGAAATGAATGACTACTAGATGGATTGAAAAATGAAAAATCGTTGAAATGTATGATTCTGTATAAATTAGAATTAAACTTATCTTCTTCGGTTAAGGGGGAAATATGTAAAACTTGACAGAAAATTATCTAGTTTTGTTAATGAATGTTACGAATGAGTGAAAAATCGAAATTACAGAACATGTTTCTATACATATATTGTTACTAGCTTTGGTTCCGAAAACAGAAAAATTATTAGTAACTTGCAAAAAGATAGAATAAGCAAAAATTATAGAATAAGCAAAAATTATAGAATAAAAATGCCTTAGTATTACGATCACGATGACCGTCAATTCACGCTAAAGAGATTGTACATTAAGAGACACAAAGTTCTACGTTTGCGATCTGATTAACGCCCGTTAATTAGGGGGTTCCGATGAAGTAAACCCTGCCACTTTAACGTCAATTGATGTCGAAACTGTCGAACTAAATGTATCACTTACTGTCTTAATATATTGGGAGATTTTTGCAGCCCGTTGAAAAAAAGACTATCCAGTAAATAAAAGAGATGAAGAAAGCAGTAAAGATTGATTATATCTAACCTCTATTATTAAAACTATACATACAGTGTGAAATAACATACCAAAGTTACCAACAAAAAGTAAGTATACATAAGTAACATAATTATTCCTAAAAACAATAATCTCCCATTCTCTTCCAGTGACAGATATGTGGTGGTTAATAAAAATGCCACCTATCACGTGGTTTCACTTTCGAGATATTGTCGAACCCCAATTCTCCTTATTAACAATGTTCTCTTGTTTTCTTTTTACGAAATAATTGTATATTTCCTTCACTTTGCGTAAAATTTGTCTGTACATGCATTATTTTTTGTAAAATACAAGTTACATACCTTTGTATGTATCGCTCATATGTAATAGTTGTGCTATTTCTGGTAAAATACAATAAAAATACACAATATAATTTTGTTACAAGTATAGGCAGATTAATAGAAATAGAAAATAAGAAGCGATGACAAACGAAAGATACGAGTATCATTGTATTCTTCACATTCTGTAGACTTACGTTGTTTTGCCCAATGCGTATGAATTGAATATTGGACTTCAGTTAAATTGCATTATTTTTTAGAATATGTCAAATTTGTTTTCATGCATTTTTTTCTGATAAATCCATAAACCTATATCTGCTATCTATATTCTACAAAATCTATATCTATCTATTCTCTACAAAATCTATATTTATCTATATTTTACAAAATCTATACCTATCTATATTCTACAAAATCTATATCTATCTGTATACTACAGCTCAATTAATGCATAACTTAAATTTGTTGAAATTGTGCCTTGCGGCATTTTTCCTTGCAGCCACAGAGCACGTTACGAAAATTCTTATTTTTCTTTCAATAATCCTTTATATCGTACATCCGCAAAGTACATAAATCCTGTCAATTCGTCATTGTCATGGAATAATTACCGAAATTTTCATCACGGATCGTTCATTGGTTAAATAGTTCCAACAGCTGACAATTCTCAAGAACAGCAATAGAGTTCTCGGTAACAAGGGAACAGGAAAGACCCGATTAGCCGTTCGGTTTATTAATGGTTCCAGTGAAATGTCACCGTGTACTCGCCAGCCAGACGTCCTGTTCGCCTCACCGCCTAATTCAACGCGCGAACGCGATCGACTATGCGCGCTCGAGGATAATACGCGTTCGCAAGAACGCGCGAGAGGTCGGAGAGAGAGGATGTCCGGGGCTGGTGTACGCTGTCCCGCGTCTTTCATACGAATCGCACCTGTCCGAGTCTTGTTTGGGCCTGCGAGCGTTAAACCTGTCGGCGAGATTCATACCAACACAGATTGATATATCTGCACCGTTCGCGAATCCTTTTCCCCCGCGTTTCGACGCACCAGTCGCGCTTTTTTCACGCCATTGTCGAGCTGTCCGGGCTGCGTGAGTGTCCACGTCGGCATCGCGCGATGTTAAGCCTCCCCCCGATTGACTGTCACGACTAGCGGAGGGAAGACGGAGAATGGAATGGAAGGTCTCGATGTTTCGAAGGCAAACGTTTCGTTAACGCGGGAATACATTTACGGAAGTTTATTTGTGGTCTACTGTAATAACTGCGTTGCGTGCGCTGTCAATCAAGATTTCGAATTTTTCTTTTCTCCAGGCCGATTGTGGACGCTTGTTAAAGTTATCGGCAATACGAAAGATTATTAATTTTGCGTATGGCGTATACCTGTAGTTCGCATGCGAGTATTTACATTTTGAAAAGATAGCCATCGCGTAGAGACTCGCGATGCAGGTGAACGTGGGCTCTTGCAATCAGATATATTGTAGGTGATTAACTTTCTGGATATAACTGAGACAGTAACGGACAGAAGAAACAGTCGTATATCACTGTGCAGGCTAATTTCGCTGTAACTGATGCGATGGAAATAGTATCAGATCCGGAAGACTAAACGCGAGTGGCATTAAATTTAAAAGAATGCATGCAGTCTGTACTTGATCTGCAATATCCGACACGGAAAGTAGCAGACTTCATACACCCGTTAGAAGTGGTGTCAGAACTGAGTAAACCGTTACAAACGGAAGTAGACACGGGAGACCCGATACAGGTGGTACCAGACCTAGGATATGCAACACTGACGGTACCAAACACGAGAGACCCGACACAGATGGTACCCGATTCAGGAGATGCAATATGGACGGTACCAGATATGAAACATCCAATACAAATACCAGCCTGCCCAGATCCAATACAGATGGTCTGAAACTAAAAAAAAACAATACAGACAGTCTAAGACTTAAGAGGCCCTATATAGACGGTACGAGATACGAGGTGCCTGATACAAACGCTACCAAGCCCGAAGAACCTGCATGAACAATGCCAAATCCAAAAGATCCAATATAAAGTAACCCCAAGAGCTCCAGAATATCTAGTATCCCCAAGCCCTTACGACTCTCAGAGCTCTTAGAGGGATCACTGAGACCCTGGAGATCTCAAAGACTCCTGAATCGGGTTCCTTGGGCTTGGTAGTGTCTGTATCAGGTCTCTTGAATCTGGTACCGCTTGTATCAGATCTCTTTGATTTGATACCCCTCGTATCTGTTCTCTCTGATTAATCAGTTCGCTACCAGCATCACATATGTGTGACGCTCCAAGTTTCATGTCAACATACTTTCTTAGACAAAAAAGGGAATAGGTTTTGCAATATTCACCTATATTTCGGGTCAGTCGTTGTCTCTGTTTTGTGTATTTTTAATTTCTGATCAAAAAGTTAAGGATATCCCATTGAATAGAATACTGAAAATCTAGCATAGTCTGTGACGAACATTTTCGAAATAATGTGCTGGTAGCGAACTGGTTAAGTACCACTTGTATCGGGTTTTTTGAGTTCGGTAACTTCTTTTTCGGGTGTTTTGGATGTGGTACGTCTCGGATCTGTATTGGGATTCTTGAGTGTGCTGCCGTTTGTATCGGATTTATCGAGTCTAATCCTGTGTGTATCAAGACTTGAAGATTTGATACCACCTGTATTGAACTGGAACTCAATTATCAACAGTTAATGAAGCCATTAATTCTCATGTACGTAAACGTCCTTTTCACAAAAGATTCAGCAGTATACTAGAGTATAATATCATAGACGTGACAGTTAATTGCAATGTTCCATATTAAAAAGTGCAGCAACGCGAAATATGTTTAATACGTTCACGGATTAATTAATCGCATTCAACCTTAGTCGCATGTTCCATTACGCCACTGAAGATTAACTATGTCAGATCAAACGTAATATCGCATTATTTAAAGCTTCCTGGCACAAAGGACATACGCTTCACGGTTTCATAAGCATCGCTTCCTTGACAGTAACTATTACCGTAAATTTTCAAGTTTCTTCATCACCTTGGAGATCGTTATCCCGTGTCGTGTCGACCTATGACCCGGCGTGATCAATCAAAATCTAATCAACTCCGCCGTGGCTCGGGGTAGATAACGCCGCGTGCCGGCTCAAGCGAGCGAATAAGAGCGAAAAGATCGACAAATTACGAGGTCCAATGAAACTAATTCATACTCCACGTTGGTGACTTTCATTGCCTTTCCGTTCGGCGATAAGATAATCGCGACAATAACGATCGTACTAATAAAGTCATCGTTACGGTCCAACATCGGTTCCCGAGAGATGAGATTCCACGGCACAAAAAGAAAAAAAAAAGCACGATCGATGGATCGTCCAGAGAAGATACTCGTCCGAAAACAATCCGCCCACGGAAAGGTATGTCGTTACTCCAGGAGTGGAGAACGGCGGTGCACGGCGTAGCCATTACACACGCCCATGTAACGGGGCCCAGGTGCGATGACGTTGATGCTAATTAATGACGAGACGCTCGTTTGCATGCGTGAAAACGATTTTTGCCGCGAACCTCGAGCCCGCCGCGCCGTGTCGTACGAGTTCATTAGTCCGGTGGGTGGTTGCGAGCAACGTGGAGGAAAAGGGACCGAGTAAGACATCGCCTCTCGGCTGAACGCAGATCGCATCGATTCGAACGATCGATCGATCCTTGCGTCGACCGGTGGACACCGTTCGACCGTAAACCAACACCGCTATCGATGCACGAGGATCTAGCCGTTACGGGATGCACCTTGTGGGGAAGTTTGGACGGAGAATGCGAAATGTCACGTCGAATATTATGTGTCGGGTTCGTTATTGATTAACATGTATCAAACGGTGTTACATATTAGGACCGCGATTCTTTAAAGCAGCGTCGACTGATACGAGTATTACTAGATCATAGACTTGACGTACTTGTAGCGTGAGCAGGTATTCAAATTATAACAAAGTATGTATTTAATTAAAGATTAACACTAGAAGTACCAAACCAGTTCAAATAACTGGTTGGTAGACTCTTCTACCGATCATTCAAATATTATAACTAGACTGCGGATTTTTATGCAAAAGGACAATTTTTAATGTAATTTTTTAAGATAACAGCGAGGATAGGAATTTCTTTCTTTTCTGAAATGTCTTATTGTATTCGGAATAAAGTAGAAAACACATTGCACCTGATGATTGTTTTTTCTCTATTGTATTACTCAAAGCCCTATTGGCTATAAATGCATAAAACCCACAGTCTAGTTATAACAATACAATTCCTCAGTCCTTGTCCAAGTGTACATGTTCTTCACTTATAAATGTGAAGAAATCAGTTAATTAATAGATTTTTTTAATGGTATACGTGTGGATATACATTTATCAATGGTAGTTCTAGTGTTAATATATCTTTTACATATACATTTTTCGCTCCATAGACGAGATCAATTTTTTCCTGATCCTAGATTTCGTAAAATAGTTCTTTCTAAAAGTACTTTTTACAGATAAGAATTTTAGGTGTGAGAAGTATTTTCATATTGCTATATTAAAAAAAAAGGAATATTGAGAAAAGCAAAATCGTATTTATATTCCAGATGTTCTTAAAGTTATCCCAGAAATTATTCTAGAATAGATAATTATCAGTTTACGCTAAAAATCTGAAACAAACGAGCGGGGGTGTCTCTATTTTCGCGAACTCGAGCCGCAGCCTAATAATACTTTCTTTGATCTACTTCTCGTCCTTCAACGTTCAATATTCACGTGCGACCGATCACCTTTCAAAGCAGTCGCGTAGAAATGGTCCGCGCAAATAAGAATTTCGTCGACACAGGGGCGTAACTCTGGCCACGAGAATCTTGAAACGAATTTGGCTTCAATCCATATTGTATATCGTAACAAGGAGTGTACTCGTGTTTGTCTGACCATGAACGTCTTATTACACTGAATTGGTTTTACGAGCGCAATGAATAATAAATTAAATTCAACTAATTTTTCATGATTCCTAAAAGTTCCATTGATAGTCTTGTGTGGACAAAACAGAGTTCTGACAAAATGTTGTTCGAGTAGTGAGACTGTTAATACAAAAGTGATAAATAAAAATCATAATACGTGAAACAAATTTTTCTGTGTACATGTGTGAAAATACCTATTCTACTAAATTCGTACAAATTGAAGATGAAATAGTGTGTAGCCACCGGTTATTTGTAATTATTATCTTCCTCTAATTGTGTACAGTTTCTTGAAATATATAAAATCTGTAGGTACTTAGTTTCTCTATGATAACATTCAAGATCGTATCTGGTTGAACATGTGATCCTAAGTTACTGGTAACCGCTAACAGCTATAAACAGATTCAGATTAATGCGCTATCAGTTTAATTATACGTCACCCGCACGTTCTATGTTTAATATGTTAAGTCTATGTCCTCGTGAAAGCACCTTATTCGGAAAACTGGTTATAAGTCGACACCGATAATACTGTTATCGTTAAATATTTGTTTACTGCCGCTTTATGCTACCGATTTATTATATGCTGAATTTTTCCATGTAAACTCCACTTAAATTTATAATGTGTATTATTACACAAGGAAAAACGCGGAGCAGTAAATAACCACATCACATGGAAACAATTTTACGACGAATGTCTGGTTCATTCATAATCACATTTAATGCTTTATAGCTCAACATTTAGTCTGAAAATTAAAATATCTAATTTGAAACGTATATGGCATTATGAAACATTGAAACATGGAAAACGCAACATTTTCCTTAACTTTGATGTACAAAATACAGCGGTACGTTTGAAAAGAGGAAGTTGATTTAAAAATCTTTGGAACGTTTCAACCTACAAGAAAAGTTACATACACTACGTGATGCTAGACAAGTTTCGTGTACATTAAGTTTTTAGAAAGCTAGCAGGTAAAAAGTCAATTTATGGGTTACAAGTTAAATGGTCCACTCCGTGTAAAAGGAAATTAATTAAGAAACGAGGAAAGGAAGAAATCGATGTGGCTCGTCGGAAAAAAAATCGAATCGTTTCGAGCGACATTGATTTTGCAGTCATTAACGGGGACAGATAATTTCGATCGATAAAACGGTATTCAGACGCGGTTAAAAACAGAAGACTAATCGCGCGGCGACCACGAGGAACAAGTATCCCTGCTTCCTTATGACAATCTAATCGTTCGCGGTCCTTTTTTCCCCCCTGTCCGACACGGTAAACGCGAACTCCGCTACATTCATGGTCATTTGCGGTGCTAATTTATCAAGGGAGCCCGGCGAGGGACTGAAATTAATATTCCCCGCTCGTAGATCACATCCGCTAGTACATTTTAATGGAAACGTCGCCTTTTTTTCTCCCCTCTTCCGTCGTTTGAAAATAATGAACGGGACGCCGGCAGTTTAACGCCCCGTTTGGTGTACCACTCGTGAAAGCATTTGAATTTGATTTTTTTCGGGGGATCTGATTGCTCGGGGAGAAATTAATTGAACATTTGAAAATGCGAAAGCGCCGGTTACTCTGATATACCGATGTTTTAACTGTTTGTTTTTTAGTGTGAATCATTTGCTGCTCTATAAACTATTAAAATAGTCTTCCTTGTTGAACACAGAGTTATAGCTAGCGAATTCACCTGTGGTAGGCACCCTTCGTTCCAGCCCTCTGGGCACAATGGGGCAAATTGGGATTTTCAAACTTTGATGTCTTATACCGTTTAGAAATAAATAGCAATGTTCAACGAAAACGTATGTTTTTGATAGCAAATTTCCTCAGGAAACGATTGGTGATACCCATATTTTGTGGAAAGTTTTATGTTTTTCATAAATGTAAATTAAAGAATGTAAGACTTTAAAAACACTCAACATTTGAAGTTTTAGCTGGTGCGAATTCGCACCAGTGTGCTTACTACGCGTTAAAATTAAGAAAAAGATTCACGAATGTTTTAATTATTATTCCTAGTATATTTCAGCTAACAATCTTGTCTGAAGTATTTTCCGCATTTTCAATATTTCACATTCATGGAGGAATAGAAGATACAGTTCAGTTTCCAATCTCCAAGAAGAATCGAAGTGTTATCACCACACAACGACATTAACAAGTTGACTATAAAAATTCCACAAAGTATAAGCAATTGTTTTCAATGAAATGACTACTTGAAACGTCAAATTTGTCACAGACGTCATTTCTTGGATAGATCGTCACTAAATTTGTTTCATTCGATATCTTACAAAACGATAATTTTTAAACTGTGGACCAAAAATTGTGTCACCCATATATAGTGACACGGTTGCCAAAATATTAATGAAATCCTCAAACATGATTGGGTGTATTTCAGGCGATAAAATTCAGTGATACACCTTACATATCCAATACAGAAACCTGAACTGCATCTTCCACAAAATTCACCACACTACACGCATTCCCAGTGACCTTATTTCCATTCTCCAACAATTAAACAATCACACAAAAAAAGCGTTCACGTTCCACTTTTCACTCACTATACTTAAGTAACCATTCCCTCTACGATTCCAGAATCAATTACACTCTGAACTCCGTTCATAACGAGTGGATCCTCCACACTAAGATCCCCACGTCCAGATGACAGAAACAGGAAGAATAGAAAGGTCCTTGGAATTCTCCCAAGGCACGGAAGTCCCGCGGCCCATAAACAAATAACGACGGGACGATCGTGTGGAACCGGGGGTCGTAGTAAAACCTCTCAATTTGTTGCCTCTCGCGTCCCCTCTATCGGCTTCCTTTTCGGTTCTTCCGGGTCGCGGATCGGTACCCGCGCGCCGTTTGCTGACCAGTTTCCTGGTCGTCCCGCGCCACCTCGCGAGAGGATACACATAATCGAGAGAAAGAGAGAGAGAGGGGGGATTTCTTTCACGAACAGGCAATTTACGGTAAAATTGCTCGGCGAGGCGTGAAGAATTTTGAGAGGCGTGCAACAAGTGGTTGGGTGCAACAAGTTATTGCCGGCGACGTCTGGCCTGGGCTCTCTACGGACGACGTGTTCCTTTCCCCTTCCCTCTTTCTCTACACCTCTCTTGCGCCGCGATTCTCCGATTCACCGCGTTCCACCGTCGCGACATAATCTCCCCTCTTCCGGAACATCTATCGGCGACGGAAACGTGGTACACGGGAGGGAAAAATCGGTGACCCCCGTTGAGGGGTTCAGGATGAAGAAACGACAATCTTGTAATTCGCGGTCGTAATAATCGACCGATACTGCGAGACCCCCATCCCCCCTGTACGCAATTTCGCCGCAGTTACCAGAGCTAACTACAATGATTATTTTCGTCTATACCGCGAGATTCCTTTATCCCCACGTGGACCCCTGTGATCCTTCGAACCGCGCGATAACTGGCGAGTAGGCCGTTATTCAAACATGATGCCTCGGCGCGTTGGTGAATACGAAAAATTTCAGGTTGTTTGGAAGCTTCGCGGGATGCTGGATTATTATTGGTTTTTCTTGTGGTATTGTCGATAAGATTGAATTAGGGGGTAGCGTGCGGGTTTTCTGCGACGGACGGTTGATTATTGTTGAAGTGTATGCGAGTGAATGGATCTTTTAAGAGGATACTTGTGTCATAGAGTGCAGAGATGGGAAAATTCATTATCTGGATTAAAAGTTTCGAGTAATGAATAGAAGATAAAAAAAAGTATTCTTCCATTTTTTGATCATTAAACGTAAAAATTCCAAATTTTATAATAAAATAATGTGTTTCCTTCAATGAATAGACATTTCGCAAACAATTATTTAACGTCGGTAACGTGTAAAGGCCGGGATGACGATCTTAGGTGCTGCTACTTTTCGTTATGGATTATTTGAATAAAATGGTGGCAAACTCTGATGAAGTGTATATTGCGACCTCACTGCCCAGATAGCACATGACGCCTTGAAGACGGCTTAAAGACGCCTTAGACCTAAAATAGCCGTAAAATGTGCTATCTGGGTAGTATTTTTATGTTAAGGTTATCAAGAAAAATTACCCAAGCTATTTATAGATGCAGGTACCTTTACCGATGTAATTAATTTCAAGCTAGTATGAAATTATAATCATCACCAATAAATAAATTTCTATACCAATAGAATGTACCTATATCAGGTAAAATGGAGAACAGTATTAATAAGTTTAAAGTTCGTAAAGTGAAACCATCAAAATTATTTAACTCTTTCGCTGCGTTGCGTTCTAACAAGAAAGCTATCCGCACTGATTATACTTTTATAATTTTATCAAATACAATAAACAGCTGAAACATTCTATAAACAACTGAACTTCACACTGATGTCCCTTCCAAGAGTAAAACTGTCTTCTTGAGAATTTTCCAACTACAGATATCAATAGGGTTAAGAAGTTAGATTTAGAACATGCTCACAGAATCCCCATTCCAACGCGCAGACTCCTCTTGATTATGGTCTAGCTTGTTCTACACGATTATTGTCCAGGCGTTATCCCCACCAAATGGGAGGGAAGTTGTTGCCGAGGCTCGGGCTTCGGGCAAAAAGCAAATTTACGAGGGTTTGAAACATTTCTTCCTATAAGAGTATTGTCCTGGCGTGGACCCGAATTCGGGACGAACATCGAGAATAGTCTGTATTCCACCAACTTTCCTCGAACCTCTTCGAACACCCTGTGTCTTCACAAAAAAAAAAAAAAAAACACTAATGCACTTGGAACAAACCCATTCACAGCCAACACACATACCCATAACAAAAGTAACTAAAAGCGAAGAAACTTCTTCACAAAAGTTCTTCAACCCCCGCTGTCAGCCGGCGCCCGTTCGAGAAAAAAACCGTACACACCCGTGTCCAATCGGAACCTTCAATTCCTCACTTCTCGTTCTCTCCGGGTCGGCAAAAAGCGGAAACGAAAAGGCCGGACGATCAATCAAAAGTCTCCCGAGTCCGCCTATTCCAGAGGAATTATTTCCACACGGTAGCCCTTCGACGGGGATTGGACGAACGCCCTGGACAGGGGCCAAAGTGGGGCGAACGGCAGGGCGGGGGAGAGGGGCAGCGGGATAGAACACCCGCTTGAAATAGTAGCGAGGAATTATCAGCGTGGTCGACGTACGAGGCGACGAGGAGAGACAGCCGGAAAGATTGTAACGTTTCGCACGGTGGCGAGGAAACCGCGACGCGCGTCGTTCCGCGCGATCGGACAGAGAAAGACCGGCCGGAGACAAATGGGGAACCAGAGCCAGCCGGGACAGCGTAGGAGGCTGTCCGTCTGGTTGGCTGAAACGCGGATCGAAATATTGTGCCCGAGTTACGTGAGCGGTGGAATCGTTGCATAAACGATGCACATGATTTACGACACGAGCGAATGTGGGAGGACGATAGGAAAAATTAATAAACGATCTAATTCGATACAAAATTTCGGATACAATTTTATTTGAATAGCGTATAGTGGAATGGTTTCGTTCGAATGTTTAAAAGATTAATTTGATTGAACAGAGTTTTAAACAGCCATGAGTCATTTGCCTATATTGTTTTTATTTAGTACATGTACAATGCAGAAGAATATAATATATTGTACATATGATCTAATATACTGTGACTTCATATATATACAGTATGTTCCATTTGAACCTTTATACACAATTATCCCTCCAAAAAACGTTTCAAAAAGAATTTATTTTCTTCCAAGGGGATGATCTTACGATGGTCAGACATCTTATCTACTAGGTGAACATGCTTTCGAAATTTCAAGGTAACCTTTGTTTTTTTAAATGGACCTAATATGTTTTCATGTAAGTAGACGTGCAACCCATTCTATAATAAATGTATTGACCTTTAGTATGTTGAACTTTCAAGGTCATGCAAGGTCCTACATAAGTAAGAATGTTTACAATTGAATAGACAAAAAAACTCTGGTAAGAAAAATGTTCAGGACACTCAACAAAGATAATTTTTGGAACGACAATAAATGATCTTGAAAACCGGACTCAACATCGTGGCCGACAAGAACATCGTGAAACCATAAGAAATCGTCAGCTCTAGATATTAGGACCCAGACAGGTCGAAATTTCTTTAACCTTTGGAAGGCTGACGGTTCATCAAAACCGTCAGGTATTGCAAAATTTTCATTGAGGTAACACAAAACACATTTTAAATGTATTTTCGAACAGACATTTCTGTGAATTCGCCTTCTTTTCGTTTGAATTAATATAAACAACTGTAAACTCAAATTAGTTAATGGAAGCTAAGTTAAGGTCTGGACGAAATGCTTGCAAACTTAGGTCAAAATGACCCAGTCATCGTTGTTCATGGGTCACAAGATGCGATAGATTCGAAACAGGGAGAGAGAGAGCTGACCCAAGCGAAAACGATAGAGTACTTAGTCCACCATGGCGCCAACCGCGACGGGTACGCTCGAAAAACGAATTACGCGAACGCGGGTACACATAATTTCCGACCAATTTTACCGCGGCCACTCCGCCCCAAGCCTATTCTCAGATAACGGCTGGTCTCAGTCAGCGATCGCGTTAAGCGGCGGCCGTGCAGGGTGGCAATAACGCCGTCATCGACGCCGCGGCTCGCTGGTACCAGGCGTCAGAAGCCAGGGGCCTCGTGGAATTACGCTTAAGGTCTCTTGCCAGAGGAATGCAACTAAAGCGGGTGCGTTTCTCCCGAGGAGTGTTGCGCTCCGTGGAAGAAGAAACGCGGGAAGAATGGCACGCTGGTAGGGCAAAATGTTATGCTCGCGTCGGCGAGGAGTGTTCAGGAAGCTCGAGGAGAGAGAAGAAACTGGTCAGCGATGGTTGTGAAACGGGAGGAACGCTTGTTCTTGATCGTGTGATGATAGGTACGATTATATCAGTATTAGCGCGATACAAATTAAAGTTATTATAAAGATGCAATTTTATAATAACAGTCGGTCATTTGTTTCCCACCAATTGAACTTTGTTAAGCACCAATCAAGTCTTTCGGCCATCGATTTCCATATATACAGGGTATAACAAAAATGTTGCAGGTCCCTGAAATGGGACACTCATCGAAGCATTACATATTGCTTCTGCGGATGTGGATTTTGGGTACATTTTATACAAATGATATATATATATATATATAAGGAAGTTAGAAATGTAGTATATACATATATAGGAGTCTGTGGTTTTGGCACTAAAATTTGCAAAAAATGAAATTAGTCACTTTAGCCTGTGACTGCTTGACTAATTCAGTTTGTACGTAGCTTCAACATCAAATATACCATTGTCAGAGAAAAGTCACCAAGTACATCATGAAATCATCAGAAATCATCAGCTCCAAGTATCAGTGATTTAAGCTAATGCAATAACAAGTTTCTGTTGTTATAAATATACAATTTTGTGAAATTAAATATATGAGTAACAGTTGATTATTTACTTCTCATCGACCTAAAAGTATTATACGAATTTAGTATAGAGACGGTTAAATTTCAGAGGGATAAAATGGAGAAGACCCTCAGAGGCTCTGAGTACAGAATAGTTGAAATTAGTACGTCTAAACTATTTTACTTCTTTTAATTCAGTTTATTTATTTAGTAAAATAGTAACATTACATTTTTTATTATTTTGTATATATGTTATTATTTGTATATATTATTAGTGAAGAAGCTATGAAGTCATTGTAGCTGTTACTGATTTGAAACTTTTTCATGCCAGATGAAGAAAGATATCATTTTAGTTTGTTATTTTGTTTTTGGACCATATAAAATAATATTATACCGATGGAGTTAAAGATCATGAGGATCTATCGATAAATAATGAAACCATCTGACAGAACGCCAAAAGAGTTTATCGAGCGTCAGATATAAGTTATAAAAATCGAGGAAGTTATCGTTTCCAGAGAGAGTTACCCCAACAGAAAGATTTCGAGTAATAAGTTCAGTATCTCGTTTCCATAATTTCCTATTTAATATTCTACCTTGAACCCTTTCGATTAATCTAGGAGAATGTAAACTCTTAAGATTCCAGAATAAATTCACAATAAAGTATAAACAGTTGAAATAGGGGGAAGAGCAGAGGCCAGTGGAATAAATAAGAAGAAAAGAAGCACAGAACATTCAACATTTCTGTCGTTCTTACCTCGTCTATGACGCGCGCATTGTTCTATCCACGCGTGGAATAGATATAATTCAAAGTGATCGCGTTGTGGGACGTTCGCTTGACGAGGCCCGAGACGCCACTCCTGTCCGGAGCTATTCACCGTCGAGGGCGTCGGGATGCTGGCGGACAGTTGCAGGAAGCAACGTTGTTCAGAGATGAGCTCTTTTGTGAACTAGAAAATTATATTAATCGCCGGCTGTTTGACGAACAATTCTATTCTGAGCGTCTGCCTTCCTGGTAGGCCGCTTGTCGCTCGGCTTGGAAAGATATATCGCGTTCATTTTGCGGTTATTGCTGGCCGGCTTGATAGCGATACAGGCCGAGGATGGATCTAAACGATCCTTTATATCGCGAAATGTTTCTGAATCTTTAAGGAATGTGAAACTTCTGGTTAGATTGAAAAGTCAGCGAAAGATTCGGTTGGAACTCGATTCACGTAGTTGATTAAGGATGTTTCATAATTAATATTTTCGATAATAAAAGATTTCACATCTGTTCTTCTTCACAATTTTCTTTACTATCAAATCGAGAGAAAAGTATCAAACCAGTGTATATTGTCGTCCACAAGTATGAATATGTTTTTATTTCTATACTTCTATTCTTTACTTTCTATATTTCTTTTACTACACAGTAGCCAAACTAATACAGGTGGCCCATTAAGCCAGAATTTATTGGATTCATTTGCATACAAATGGCGCTTAATGTGTTAAGAAATAACACAGTGTAAGTATTCATGAAATCAAATATGTGAATAACAGTCGGTCATTTATTTCTTATTAAGCTAGCATTATTATCACACCAAACAGTCAAGTATGTTACTAATTGTAAGAAAGTACAAATGTAGTCAAAGAAGTTCAACTGTAGTCAATATCAGCTTAATACAGTAAATAATCGTGATCTGAAGTTCTAGCAAAGTATTATCGACAGCAAAACCGGAAAAATATTGTAAACTTGCCCAAAAAAAGCTATGTAATTCAGCAAATACCAACAAAACCAAAATTTCCATTCACCAAAAATAGTATCATTCTAGTACCGATAATACATCATGCCCAGATACTTATGGACGGTAGTGTACGTATCACTGCGCGAAAGCTACAGCTCACCGAGAGGCTTGCCACGGCCTTATTAATAATCACAGAATGTCACGAGGACGCAAGTAGAGTTTCCATCTCCGGCTAACCAGAAAAAGACGATACAGACCAGAGCAAAACGAAAGGAAAAGGGTGGAGAGGAGAGAAGGATGGAACGAAGGGGGAGAGGAAGAAGGAGGCAGAAACCTGTCTGTCGTACTGTCCGTCAAGACGGTGTCGGGGGTGGCGAAGGCGTAATAATAGCGACGATAATACATACGGCTCGGTTGCCCGTGGATCTCACACCGAGGGGATCGTCCCGTGCACGCCCGGCGCAAAGATACTACGTCGCTTGTCTCCCTTTATTTCATATCTGCCTGGCTTTCTCTCTGATCTACTCCATCTTTCAGCGTGCTCCGTGTGCGTGTTGTATGTACCGCGTCTGAGGTGGGTGGCCACGGATTCAACGGAACAATAGTACACGTGTACCCGTCATGCCAAACTGTCGGGTTATTTCAGACGAAACAACGGAACAGGCGACTCTCGAACCTTGTCTTCTGAGCTCCACCTTCTGATTCAATCTGTAATCCGCGACACCAAGCTTATTATTAATATATATATATCCTTATCGTACGCCAGACGATTGCGACCGAGCCTCTATCCTTCTTCCCCAGGACACGACTTGTGCTCGGTGTACACGACTGGAACCTCCTTTTGGTGTTTTGTGATCTGTGGTAACTGTGTTTTTCTGTGAAAAATTCGTTGAACGTCATGGAGCAGGTGTTATGGGATAGAGTACAATTGAAATGAGAGCTTTGTTGGAATAAAGCTGGTGTAAAGTGTAGAAGACTGTGTACTGTGTTTGGAACGAACGTTTGGAGCATATTTTCTGATTGTAACATGGGTATGATTTAACCTTCAGGTACCACATGAGTGCAAATTTGCACTAGCGAAATATTATTTCCTATGTAACATTCTATCTGGCTAGCAAAACAGTACCAAATTTTCATAGTTAAAAATTATTTCTCGATTTTGCACTTATTCCCACTGAATTTTTTAGGAAATTTTACCCTAAAAAACATGTTATGAGCTCAATTTGCTTTTATTCTGTTCAAGTTTGTAATCGTGAAAAATTACAAATTCCAATTCGCACTGGTGTAGTGTTTACGTATACTGAAGTGGGGTGTGATTTTTAAGGGTTAAAAGGCCAATTATTTACTTCTGTCGTACTTTCGGTATAATTTTATAAATAAGTTTATAAGCAATTCAGTTGATCTTGCGGAAAAATTCAAGTGTGATAGTAGATGCCTCAACTTGAAATTCTTGGACGAATTAGTGCCTAATAAAAAATACATTATAAAGTACGATTTTGGTAACCGTCTCCTACCCCTATCAAATGTTCTAATAAATAAGGTCATACATACGGAAAGCATTTATCTAAATATCAAACCAGAATCCACCCTTTTCAGCGTAACATACTTGAACCCTAAAATATTTATTTTCTCCGAATTTGAACGTTCACAAATAAAAATTACTTCAACCACTAAAGCATCCACTTCCAAAGGTCTCCACCCACTTCCCAATGATCCCAATTTCGTTGCGCCAAACCAAACTCCACCGTACAGACCTCTAATCGCGGTTTGCTATTCGACCGGCAGGCCCAATTCCAATCCAAGTCTGGCCGCTCGGCTCGATTCTCCTCGGAGCGAACCGAGAAACATGTAATCAGAGCGTCGATATCGAGACGCTAGCAGAGAGCTCACCCCCCGTGAGCGGTCGCCCATGGGCACCATTGTTTGCTGCTCTATTTTCCGTTTGCGCGATCTCGTTGCCCTGGTCGCGCCGCAAGCATATTGGAGTCCAGTCGCGATACGAATCAGATCTCGAGGTTAGAAATGGATTGCTCGCTAGAGACAGTGGGACGACCGAACGATCTTTCTCTCTCTTTCTCTGGTACGATAAAAGGAGTTTCGTTCGTAAATAAAACGTATCCGATAGGTGGCGGAGGAGAGGAACGAATGATCCGGAATACAGGGCCTCCGATGAGTAGTGACTAGCTCCGCCGTCTTCTTCTTCCATTCCTGTATCTACCAGGGTGATCTACATCTGTCTACGAGCGTCCCCGGTTTGTTCCTTTGTCCGTTCTCTGGTGGGTGGCCCCCGGGATAAATGAACAATAGTACACGTGTACTAATCATGCCAAACTGTCATGTTGCTTCTAGAGGAACAACGGTGCCCGGGCTCTCTCGACGTTCCTCGCTGCCTCCTACTAGTTACACACGGTAACACGTGGCGCGCGAACGTTCGTTTCTCCGTTTGATCTAATCTGACGAGGACGATGATGGATCGCGCTTTTTCACGAGGATAATGAACTCGTTTCGAAGCGGCGCGTATACCGGTATACTACTCAACGCGTTTAGGAGTCGCAACGGTTGCTCGAACCGTTTCGTGCGGGGAATGAAGGGAAAAAACGTGACACCGATACGATCCATACAGGTAGATACCTGGCGATAATAGAAAACGCAACGTGTGGTCCAGGAATGAATCGCTGTACATACGTTTCCTCGTTTCGTCGTTTCTTTTCGGCGTGGTTCGGTACACGGTTCGAATTTTGCGACCTATTTCTTCGTCCGGATTAGCCAGGTAGGTATGAACTGATTCGAGTAAATATAACTAAAAATTGATACAGGTACTCGGTATCGAGAAAAAGTACTCATGTCGAATGGAGCTAGTAGTCGATATGAAAGCTAATGAATGCGAAGGTGGTTGTGATCCAGTTATATTACTTTGTTAATAAATGTTCGTTAATAAAATATATCTTCGTTAAAAGCAGAAGTGTGCAAATACATTATCTATACAAAGAGCTTCGAATGACGAATAAAAGATAGAAAAATAGTTCGTCATTTTTAATCGTTTAAAACATGGGAATTGCAATTTTTATAACAAAATAATACTTCTTGAATAAGTCGACATTTGGCAAACAACTAATCTCATGAACTGTTTAAAGCTCAGGATGACGACCTTAGACAGTGCAGCTTGTCACTATGTATTATTCGAATAAAATGTTGCGAAAATTTGATTAAAATATATAATATTAATAAAAAAAACTTTGTACACTCAATTCTGTTCTTACAAGAATTTTTTTTTACACGCATTCTTCCGGAAGAAATTATTCGTGTAAAAGCAGAATTGGGTGTATCCATTTTGCTTCGATACAAGTAAGTATCGATACTTTTGAATGCGATATTAAATGGATATCGATACTTTTGTCGATACAAGTTATGAGAAAAAGAATGGATACTTTTGAGTACGGTATGAAGTAGGTAGATATCGATACAAGTTATAAGTAAAAGTATCGATACCTTGACGGTATCGGTTCATTCTGAGATTCAGATTGCACATGGTATTGGATCCGATCGATCGGTGAACCGAGCGCGATACTTCGATAATGTATCGATATTATGTATCGAGGACAATGTAACAATCTGTGGGTAGTATGCAGCACGAGGTTAATTGCTAACGGGAAGTAAATTTATTTGGAGTTTTCGATTACTAAATTGCAACGATTATCGTTTAGCCCTGCCCTTTCTCCCTCCCCTCGGGGTAGAAAGGAGGGGTTGATTGCACGAGAAAAGTTATTTTTCTCTCCCGTTACTCCTTCTCCTGCTGCTATACTCTCTTGTTTCTTTTTTTTTTCTTCGTTCGCAGCGACCGATACGCGAACTGGTAATTGGACCGTAATCATCATCATTGACAATTTTACGAGCGACTATACGCCGATGATCGTTTCACGGCGTAAAAGACCGCTGCAGGCCAGACGCGCGTGGTCTTCTTTCTTCCTCCGCCACCAATTTACATGGAAACTATAACCCGGGCGACCGTCCTACTATGCGAAAGCCGCTGCTCCGAACACGCCGCCGCTCTTCTTTTATCCGTTGCTCGATAAAAATCTCTGACGATTCGCAGTGTGTGCCAGTTTCTTGGAAATGTGTAAAACGGGCATGTAAAAACGCTGTCACTGGATCGGTATCGTGATCGAAATTCCATAAAGTGTGATTAAATTCCGGGGAAATTGACGAAAATTTTTATATTTACATGTATTTTGTTATGTACCTATAAGCAGAGATGGACACATTCATTATTTAGATAAAGAGTTTTGATT
Organism: Dufourea novaeangliae; assembly: GCF_001272555.1. Taxonomy (NCBI): domain Eukaryota; kingdom Metazoa; phylum Arthropoda; class Insecta; order Hymenoptera; family Halictidae; genus Dufourea; species Dufourea novaeangliae. Next base: position 4,094,402 of record NW_015373961.1, read on the forward strand.
GACGAATAAAGGATCAAAAAAATTACTTCGCGTTTTGAATTGACTAAACGTGGAAATTTCAATTTCTAGAATGAAATAATAACTCGTTCTTGAATAGGAACTTGGCAAACAATTATTTAATCTCAGTAACTGTTTAAAAGTCTGGGTGACGATTTTAGATACCTACTACTGTTTTTCACTATTCGAATGAAATTGTGCTCAACTCTGTCTATATGGAAATAGTATTAGAACACTGTTCTGTAATTCTTGTTCCTTTTGATACATAATATCATCTTCATTTTGCTTGATACATGTATTATAATCGAGTCTTTGAAATTTCATACTAGTTGAAAGTATGAATATGAACTATATACTTTCATTTTCTTTCTAAAAAGAAGTATGTTATATGAAATTTACAATACTATTTATTATTTTACAACGCTGATTTACAGACATATGAATGTAGATTCTTCTGTTTAAAGTTATAGAGCTCTGTTTATTGTTGCAATGTATATAGATAGTATGACACTATTAACACGTTTGTTGGCACAGTGAAAAAGACCGTACGTAGCCGGACATAATTTATTTTGTTTTTTAAGGCATAAATCGTTGAAAATGCATGCATTTCGTTAATAGAGGCTGACTCTCTTGTTTTAAATTATACTTCGATATTAACTTTACGCCAAAATTTTATAACGGTATTTAAATAATCCGGCTTTCTTGCAATGTTTCAATTACGAGTTATCACGTAGTTGGAAGTCAACGTGTTCGATATAATAGAAGACGCGAAACGTTGTTCACATAAAAACCCTACTGTTCGGTTTTCTACACGTTTTTACCGATTTAAAAAAAATCCTGTATCAAAGAGCTGTTCTAAAAAGGACAATTTTCATAATAGTTTACAACTACACTGCGGATTTCATGCATTTATAGCACACAGAGCTCTGTAAAACACAATAAATGACAAAACTTTCATCAGATGCAACGAGTTTTCTATTTCATTCCCAACTGAATAAGATACTTAAGAGAATAAAGAACTTCCCACATTTGCTCTTGTCTTTAAATTACCTTTAAAAACGTCATTTTGCATAAAAATACGCAATCTATTCATAACTAAAAAAAAAATTCACAAATATCCTTATTACTGAAACAATCATATGAATATTAATAAAACCATACAAAAGTTCATAAGAAGACCTATTCTCCTTTTTAACGTACTCGCAATAAAGGAAAAATCGTGTCTAATAGATCCATTCTAAAAATCAAACAATTCTACAAAAGTTAAAAAAATCCAGAAGGTGTGTCACGCGATAAAATTATGCAAATTCTCTGTATATTGAAGGTAATAACAGTCTGTGACGTTTTGCGGGATGACACGCACGGCGAATGCTCTTCCACGGATCATTCGAGACGAAGCACCGGGAACGAGCGCAGCGAGACTCCGAAGGGGTCGACGCGCGTAATTTCTTCGAAGCACTGCGAGACACGTTGCTCGGAAACGATGGGTCTCTCGATAGCGTGATAGCCGTTCGCGTGAGACGCGGTGACGCCAGAACGGGCGACAGGGACAGCAGACCGGCCGAAGACGACGCGACGCGGCAACGACTTCTCATCCACGGCGACGGGACTGTGACGTGGGGTATGCAAAATGCCGGACAATCTCCTCGCGGTTATGTAACCACGCATGAAACTAATATATCAGAGTTGTCCCCGCTTTGTGGGAAACTTAGACCGCGCGCGCGGCTCGAGCCAATGCTCGTGCCCGCCTTGCGATCTTTGCGAATGTCCCTCGCGGAAAGAATGCTAGAGCGTGACATTGGTTCCCGTGAGACGTCAGTACGAACCGTTGGGCACTGATTTCTACTTTGAACTCTGACGGATATGTTAGTGATCTTCGAGATTGCGTGGAGTAGGTTGGAGTCTTCGAGGTCGTGAAATTTGACGCGAAAGACGAGTGGAAATTGTAGAATTCGTAACGAGATTGTAAAGTAATATCCGCAATTTTCGTGTGATATTCACATGCTTTGTGTGTAATTGAATAATCTTTTTACTTTTTTTTTTTAACATAATTTCCCAAATTTGTTTTGAATTTGGAACTTTCAGATTTCTGGCCTTTACGTATGTGTAATGTAGACTTCGGTTACTAGTTCGAACGGATATTCTATGTATTGAAATTAGAATATACGTACATTATAAAGGGGTGTATCCATTTGTTGCGTAACCTTGTATCGTATCAGCGTTGGGTATCATCGTATCGTATCACCGTACGATATATTTTCATGCGCAACGCTTGCCCGTTCACATTGATATAGAATGGTGATACGATAGGAGTATACGCAACAGGTGGATACGCACTCTAATAAAGAAAGGACTTAACCTTCCGCTGTCACAGTTCTTTTTTCGAACGTAGTTGTCACACAGGGTCAATTTAAACTAAGGCAACATCCAATCAACTGTTGTTTAAAGACTATTTGTCAAATTAAGTCAAAAAATTCTGATATGATGTATGAACATTGTCGATTCTATTTCCATGGTTAAAAATTAACACTGAGTGTTTAATCATGTACAAAAAATTCTTGCAAGAAAAAACATTTCACTTTTTATTCAAATTCTGGATTGATTTGCCCCAGTGTGACAACGGAGAGATAAGATTGGAATTTGCTTTGACAGTTTCAGTTGAAACATCTTTTGACAGCGGATATCCAACATGGCCGCTGCTAACACGTACATATGGACGCTGGAGCACGCCTTACGACGAAAAAATTTTATCGACGCCCATCCCGTGTCGTTCAGGTTAATAAAATGTAGCAAGTCGAGCAAATGATGCATTTATAATTTCCCATCAACCATAATTCAATCTCTGATACTTAAATTATTCAACCGATTATATCATTAAATTAAGACAGGCAGCAGAGAGTTATTTAAAAAATTCCATTTATTTTAATTGAGAAATGGCCAACCGATTCGTTACAATTACTCCCGTACCAATTTCTATGAAATTAAGCGTATACCTGGTCGTAATTATAATCTTACGTAATAAATAAACTTAACAAATAAAAGGAAAAAATACATACACGCGCAAAAATCAGACGTTCATCTCGGAAACGAGGGATGCATAACGAGAAGTCGATAGCCCGGATACGCATATACTAAAAATAAAATTCGCGCGGACGAGTTCATTAAAGGAGAATTTTATAACACGCAAATGAGAGGATAATATCGATATCCCGTTGCCGAGTGGAAGGAACGGGGTGAAAAGAAAGCAAAAGAACGGTGGCCACGACGACGAGACCCCCCCCCCCCCCCCTCCCTTCCCCAATAAATAAGACCTCCTCGTTCGATTTTGACAGCGTCGTGAGAGGAAGAATTTTTTCGCGTGGCATGCGCAGACCGTCGAAAAAAGGGGGAACATCTGTTGTCTCCGGAGCCTTTAAGGACCCCAGACACAAGCTCCGTCTCTCCGTTTCGTTGGCCCGTCTCTTCTTCCTCCTTCTCTTCCGTTTCGCCTACCCCCTCCCAACCCCTTCTTGATATTGTTCGCACGCATCACGAAAATGCGGGTGACACCCTCTTTTTGCTTCCCAGGATAAAGTGTTTAGTCTGACTTCGCGCGGGGAGCAGAGATCGAGAAGATTCCCGAGGTCTCGCGAAGAGATAGCGAAAACGAGCGTCGGGTGAGATAAAGACGGACGATCCAGAAAAAGACGCTTCCGCACTTTTAATGCTCGTTAAGCCCTCCGCCTCGTTCTCAGACGACGCGTTTCGCCTCGTCCGCCCGGGCGCATTAATATTCGTATTAAAAAAATGAAGAAGAAGAAAGAAATGGATTACCGCGCGAAACGCGACATAGATTCAGCGATTAATTTCAACGTAAATATACTCTTCACCCGGGCCCTTTGTTCGCTCGGAAGGTGTGCGTACACGTCTTCTTTGGGCACGCCATTGTACGTCTTTCTGAAGCTTGTTGGCCGCGTTTCTTAGCCTACTCCGAGGATCATGAGCTTTCGCTTCGTCGGACAGTTTGACGATTTGATTTTTCTCTGTTTTTCGACAAGTCAGCCACGTGTTCGTAGAAAGGCTGAATTTTCGACGGTGACAAAGGAGGTAGACAGTGGATTTTATGCGTTTACGATGCACTCGAGTGTGTGCAAACTATGATAAAGTGAGTGTCCCAATGAAAACTTGGGTAAAACTTTTATTATTAACAGGAAGAGATCGATGCATGGAAACCTGGATAAGGTAATCTAAAAAAATACCGTTGGATTTCTTATGAGTGTCAATTAACGTTGACGGTTCGAGACTCTATGGTATTCGTTGGGGTATAATAAATTCCTACGTAGGACATGCATTATACGAGGAACAGATTGAGGTCATATATTGTGATACATGATTAAACCTGTCTGGATATCACGGTGCAGTATACGATGCATAGAAATGTATGTTAGATTACTGCGAAAGCTGCGATCCCCGATAAAAATACACCGGATAAGAATTCGATTTCATAAAGAAAGTTCGAATCTCAATGCGTTCCACGATACTGCTATCCTTCCTCGGAGATCGTTCGATAACCCCAGAGTTCGGTAAAATGTAATCTAATTCGAAAATCTAAATCACAATTACAATGTAATTGCAAGACAATTACAATTACAATTACATTGTAATTGACTATACTAAATTTGCAATAAAAATTACAATGTAATTATAATTTTTCCACATTTACAATAAAAATTACAATGTAACCGCAATTTAGATTTTGTAATTAGATTACATTTTGCCCAACTCTGATTAACCCTCGCATGTGACGGATCGTTAAAACCGATGGCTGGATCAGTCGTGACCCATACTGGACTATATCAAATTTTTCACATTCATTTATAAGAATTTACAATAAAAAATAATATAAAATCGCATTTTTATACACATTGACTTCGGTCCATTCGTTCATAAGATTATGTTAATATAAGATAAAATTCGTTTGGTAACTATAGAAGCAATTCGATGCCTATGTTGTTCGAGGGGTCGCCAATGACCCGGCCATTGGAACACAAGGGCTCTAAACCTCCTACACCATACTAGGGCAAATTGCACCAGCGCAACATTGTCTCGTCTGTAACATTCTATCTGGTAAGCATAACGATTTCCTTATACAGTAATAAAAAATCCTCGATAAGTGTTCGAACACTCCTCTGCACTGAACATTAAATGTTCCATAAACTAACGGCCATATGTGACTGAAGCAAATATCATTGGCTTCAGAATTTCAATCTCTATTGCTATGCTAAACCTTATTAAAAAGTTAGCATTACACTTGGGGACCATTCCTCGTCAATGCCGAAAAGGCTTCGAACACTCATCGAAGATTTACTGCATTACGATAAAAATTACTTTTCACCTTTACAATGATTACCATTCATTTTCTCATGAAATTACGCCGCAAAAAATGTGTTCCGAGTTGAATTTGCTTTTATCCTCAAGTTCTAAATACACAAAAATTCAAAATCCGAATTTAAACTCCGTTCCACGTAAGAATAACCTCGTTTCGCACATGGGACGGGATCTGAGACCGTTCATTGGTAGAAGATCGGCAGATATAGCGAGCTATAAGCAATCGCGTGCGTCCGAATCGGTCGGTAGTAGTGGGGGCTGCGCAGATCGCTCGAAAACCCATCCAAGCGTCAGGTCATTCTTACATGGAACGGAGTTTAGACTAGTGTGGTGTTTACGTATGTTGAAGTGAGATGTATAATACAAACATTTGTCCAAGCTTCTTTTCCACATCATCGAGGTGGCAAGTCTCGCACAGTTCGTACAGTGTCAACGCGGCGCTATAGACCTGCTGCCGTCAGGGCGAGTCGCATTTCTAGAGTTTAGGGTGTGCCCTGTCGTTTGGCCGCGGTTAAGCTCGTCGTCGCACGGTCTTGTAGCACGCGAGAACGCGTACCCACGTCTCGCGGCGCTCTGTCAGTCCCATTGTGAGCAGAGGAGTGGGGGGGGGGGCGTGTGACACAGGCATGCGACATATCGCGCGTACAAGATTTAACGGTAACACCCACATGGCAGATGTGTTCAACCACGTGCGTTCTTCCGTCGGTCGTCTCGCTCTCGTTCCGCGGCGGTATCAAGCGTCAGACATCGCCGCCGCAGTCGCTGTTGTTTTCCTTGGAAAAATCGACCCGCGTGGACGGAGATATAATTAACGAGTGTCGGACAATCGTGACCGCGGAAGATTTATCGTGTCGCGAAGGTGGTCGAAACTGATAGGAATGGGGATAAATTAACTTTTAATGGGATCCTAACGGTCAGCACCGAGACGTGCGGTGACGAAGAGATTTGAAGGACAATTTCGACTTACGGAAATGTGGACAATGGCCGAACCGAGACGATTTTAATTTAATTTTTCTCATTTCGTTAACCCATTGACGGCGGAACTCTTTAGATTTGAACGCTCTCCGTCGACGGAATACTTTTTCGCGTACCGTGAACGTAACGAAAACATAACGAATAAATAAAGTCTTAGAAAAACAAATAAGATTTATTTTTATTGTCGTTGCTAAGGTAAGTATAAGAACATAAGTATATGTGGTCCATCTCAGACGCTGATAAATTTTACTTATGTCGGGAGTGTGAGCTGAAAATATTCGCTGGACGCATACATATATGCTTCCATAGCAGTCTAAGTCCTAAGATTTTCAAGTATTGACACGGTACTCTCTCATTAAAACTGTTTTATTGGTGATTCTAAAAAAAGTGTTTTTTGAGACCATGGGATAATTTAAAACTTTAATAAAACTACCATTCTAAAGCTGCGTCTACAGTATGTAGCAAAGTAGTGTTATATAACAAATTGTTATATAACTTCGCTATACAACATGTTTTTATGACTAATTACAACGTTATACCTTCTGGACAAGTCTGTAAAAAGTTTGTATGACATTTCGTATCACATTATTAATAGAAGCGTCACACTTAATGAATAACATATAACTTGGCATATAATTTGAAAAATATTATATAACATCATGGTATATAACATTTTTCTTTATTTTTCGAACAAGTTGTATAACATTGTTATATAATGTGTCATGCTATATGTATACATAGTGTAGACGCGGCTTTAGACTATGAACTTCTATTAATTAAATACTTCATTATGTATTTGAATATTCTGCTACTCAAGAAACCTACGATTATTGCTTTCGAAAATAGACTTATTAATAATTTTAGAAACTCGAAGAATAGTAGAAATGTGAAAAAATAAGCTGCTCGACATTTGATCTTTATTTGAACCTACGTCTGAGATTGGATAGATATGCGAATGACCGTACATAACCGGAGAAAATATTGCCATTTCCAGAAGCAAATGACCGTATATCGTATATTAAAAAATCCATTGAAATTAATGATAAAAAAATTAATTGATTCGCGAGAAATTGATATTAATTATTAATACGAGAGATTCCATCGGAAGATTTGTGTGTCTCCAAGAAGCTACTCCGAACCAGCGGGCCTATAAATAAGCAGCATCCCTAAATGGAACGGCGTTCCATCCTCGGCCGTTTTTCTACCCGGTCATTTGACTATGGATGAATTATGAGTAACACTTAAAAGAAGATTTGCCAACCGGCACAAAAACTAGAAACTCGCCGTTTTACGGCAAACGGCGTTTTAACTCGATTACTGTGTCCGGTCGCAAATTGGCCGGTGAGTCTGGAACGTTATAAAACCGGGGGAGGTGTACGAAATGGCACAGTTTGTCCTTTTAACCGGCTATAAAGACCGTGGGGCTTCGAAAACGGTTCTCCGCCCGGCAATTGTTAGAAAGTCGACAGCGCCGTGGCATCGACGAACGCGAATCGGATCTACGTATGTATACATTCGTTGACCGCAATTAAGCGGCGCTAGAAAATGGACGCAAGTAATGAGTTTATAATGACTACGTTCTGATTTTCGACCTCGTATTAATGGTTCAGATATGGGTGGCAATCATTATAATTCTAGATGATAGGTTGATGAATACCGAAATAGTAAGTCAAATGTCACAAGGTGTCATATTATGCAGATTGAGTACATTTTTTCGATTTGTTGGCGGAATATGCGGTAGAATGTAGTTAAAAATTTTGCTCGTGTTGGTGAATTGAATTATTACTTAATTTTATTGTTAAGTGATAGTGGACCTACTGTTTCTCAAAACTATAAAAAATTGATAACAACTTTACGATTGGAATGGATTTACTAAATTGTTCCTTTAAAAAGATATCCGGTGAAATATCCATAATTTTAATACAGTAAATCCTCGATGAGTGTTTGAAGACTCAAAAGAAACAAATATCATTGGCTTCAGAATTCCAAACTCCATTATTGTGCTAAACCTTATTAAAAAGTCAGCGTTACACCTGAGGACTTTCCTTGTCACTGCCGAGGAGTCTTCGAACACTCATCGCGGATTTACTGTATTAAGAAATAGACGTTAGATACTAATATTGTGGGATCAGTAGTAAGAGAACTTAAACGAGCAACTACAATAACACCATATACAAAATTAAATAAATTTCAATAAAAGAAACAATTCTGCAAGTCCATAAAACAATTTATCATACCCAATGGATCTTCAAGACCGTTATTTCGAGAATGAAAAAAGTGATTCTAAACATCTCAACACCAGAAATTATTCTGCAGTTACCAGTTTACATCCTTATTATTTCTTCCGTGTTGGAAAACGTAGAACATTCCGCAAACATTATTAACCCAACACTCTCCGGTTCGTCAGTCACACGAGATTTAGTTAGCGTGTAGGTATCGCGGCCCACGCGGCGGCGACAAAATCAACAAAAGAAAAGAGGAATTGGCAGTCGGAATCGCAGCCTGTTCTCCAGGATTATTAGAGGCGACGACAGAGAGCCGACGATAATAATTCAGAAGCGTCGACGGCTCGCAGTTTTCGCACGCTCGAATTAACACCTCGTTTCAAGACAAACGGAAACCGAAAACACCCACTAAACGTCACTCCACGGCCGCGCGTAGCCGCGCAAACAAATATCCTACACCCGTGGCGCGGCACCGACAACCGGCCCACGACTGAAATATGTTATTGTTACTATGCTAGCCGCGTCATCTAATTTTCCCACATGGACGCCGCTAATGAATGGAAACGGCGACTCGTACATTTTCACGGTTCCGCGAAACCCAGTTTCGCAACAGACTCGTCGATTAGCCTAGCCGCGTTCCGTTTGTGCGGGACACTGCACCCCTGTCCTCCCCGATGGAAATAAACGGATGAATTTCAACGAATATTTTCCAAATGAGGAGACAAAACCAAATGAACATAAGAACGTGAAAGACTTGATCATTGTATTTGGAAATTTATGTTATAATAACTCTCCTTTTGGTTGAAGTATAGCTTGATTCCAAACATACTTTTAAGAAATTTTTTCTAACCCTCTTAGTACCATACAATTTTTTTGTGTTCCATCTAGAAATACCTCGGACATATGCATTCTTGAAGATATTTATTAAAATTGACACATTTTTTCTAAAAATAATTTTACACTTTTTTTTTATATTTTATAGTGAAGTGTATTTTATATTACATAATAAAATATTGGAAGTATTATACTTTCGTCACTTTCTGTATCAGGATTTGTAATTTATATTGCGGCTGTGAGTACTAAGTGGGTTACCTATCTTAACCTTCATCCGTGTTTCATTTTATCAATTTAATTTGTCCCTTGGCGTCACATTGACACAGTAGTAAAAGATTAATATAATAAAGAAATAAATAGTTCAATTTGCAAATTTTTTAAAATAAAAGTCACGGAGTCTCAGCTAAATTTACTTACACATGACAGAAGAATATCATTTCACACGTTGGTGCCCGTTAACGCGGTTTTGTGTGATGGGTAGGGGTTTAAGCCACACAGAAGAGCTATCGAGCGTAACAGCCAATTATATTTTCGTGATTCTAACCCTAGTTATTGAAACACAATAATCTTTTTTACTAGAGTTATGTAATGTGAACTCACGAAAATTGCGTCTGATTAAAGTGAACAAGCGATTAAACTGCGTCTTAGTTTCCGTAACTTTTATAAGTTTTACAAGTTTCCTACCCGCTTGTACGTACTCTTGCATTAATTTCTTATTCCAAATATCAATCTTCCGACACTACTAGTTATAACGGTAAAAGACACAGCTGCAGCTCCCCACTAGCTACAGCTTCTGCTCATTTCAGTAAAAGTTACTAGAAACCACTCTCCGATGACCAAGCAACGACTCTCAACAACATCAATTAAAAATAAAAAAACAAACAAATGGGTAACGAAGCGATCACCGAAAAATTTCCTTCAAAATTAAAAACATCTCCGTGCAGAAAGTCTACCAATCCAAAGTACGGTATTAAACAGACAGAATGAAGAATAAAAAAAAACCTACTGAACCTGATAATTCGATATTAATTATCCATAAGGGCATCACGGAGGGACCTGGGCCTCGCTCCGTTCGTCCGAAAGACACTTTCCATTGGGGCGGTGGGTAACGTAGCAGGTCCACTAATGGTCCGGAATGGCACTCGCAACAGCTTCTTTATCGATGTAAACAACCGCTAAACTCACCGGGCGCAGTGCGCTGTGCCAAAGTGCGGTAGTATTTTTGGAACGCACTCAGCGTCATGGCGTATGCCACGTCAGCACGCCCTCGCTCGAATCGTCGGAGCGTCTAAGTGTTGGCAGGAATGAGCCGATGAAATAACTTCAAGCAATCGTTAGCTATGAAAAAGATCCGAAAATTAGCCCAACTACAGAACACGCTTACCATTCGCGGCGTCTCTTGAAAAGCTCGATTCAAAGATCGAGAGAGCTCGATGATTCGCGATATAGGATCTCATTATGTTCATCTCATTCGACGTCTCAATAATTTTTCTCCTCTGCCAAGGGACACCGATATATATCTTCCGTTGAACAGCCAGGCCTCTTTCTTCCCCACCCCACCCTTTCTAGAGGGGTCATGTCGCTTTTTATCGGCGGCTGATGCGAAGTTAATTGGTCCTCCGCGACCAGCGCGGAGAGGGTCGCTACCGTGAAAACCAATATAACGTTTACGAGTGCCGCGTAAGACGGCCATAAATCAAACCGGTGAAAACGAACGAAACGATACCGTTCCGTTGCACGGGTGTCGGCCCACTGCGGCGCGCTACCACCCGAATTTTATGTACCGATGTTTACGGACAAAAGTAACTAACGACGGTCGCCGACCGTTTCTCATTCCCGGTCGACGCCGCCGCGAGAAAAGAATATATACGCGTAAATCATCGCCGCGAGCCACGAAATCGCTCGGGGAAAACAAGGAATGCGGCCGTCTAACGAGCCGTTTGTCCCGATTTTCCTATTTCCCAGCGCGTCACACGGCTAATGAAACGGAATCTTGGAAGGGGACATTAGTGTTCTTCGATGGGGATGGATTTTAATTAGTTTGGGCACATGATATCAGATCGACCTCTATTTTTTTTTCATTTTTAGATATTAGGGTGCGTTGGAATTATGCATTGTTGGTTTGATATATTTGACCTGTCGAGTGGTAGAGCATTCGACCGTGAATACCTGTGTAAGTATAATTAACGAAGACTAGAAATGATTTGGAACGATCTTTTCTGTAATAGTAGGTACTTGTTGGTACTACTGTGACAGACTTGGATTTTGGAATATTCAGAAAATATCTTTAAAAAAAAGAGGATCAATGTTATCTGAAAATTTGAATACAAATGGCGAGTTAACTCGTTTGCTCTGGTTTAACAGGTTAAATTAATGCGGTCCGACTATTCAAATGACGTTAAAATAAAGCCTTGTAACGAGTTGGAAAAAAGACTGCTAAAACAAACATCCAAAGTTAATGGACGAAAGAAAATAACAATGTTTTTCTTACTGCATTAAAAAATTACTCAACAAAACCCTACATAGAATGTTTACTAGTTAAAGCGACACTGTTTAATTTTGGCAGAAGTAGAAATTTTTTTGTCAACGAGGGATATTATTTGTTTATATTCTATAAAGGGTTCCTAAGTTATACAATTAAATTTACCAAATATACGAACGTTCCACTTCGGGACACCCTGCAGTTTTGGTATTACGGGACGTAGTAATTTTAGATGTCCTCGGATGTTCAGCATTGTGCTGAAATTGCCGCCATTTTTGAAGCTCTCGGGTTTCCGGGACGTAGCCTGGTGAATCGCCTTGGACGTTTACGACCATTAAGAGCGTCATAAATTTCGTGAACGCTTTTTGCGACGTACTGTATAAATTTAAATAAACTTCTTTCGCCGACGTTAATTGTATCATCTTAACGTCTTCATTGAGCTATTGATGCGACGTTTCGAGTTACGACATGCAATGCACATAGAGATTAAATAAATGTCCGAACCAATCGGATAATTGCTTATCCAATAAGTTTCGTAGCTTCGTAGAAAAATAAAATCGACAAGAAATTTCATATTACAATTTAACTTGCACTACTAATTTGAAATTTATATTACGACTCTCGCCACGAGTACCAACGATGTATTAACGTATATTTGTAATTAATACCTCTACGTTAGTGAACCAATTAATTTATTCTCATACGGACTATATTAAACAACACTCAAAATATCATAAAACAAGACGTAGTGTATTTAAACATGTTTTATGCGCACTTAAAAATCGTTCTCTTTATTACTTTAATAATCTTAGTGTCAATGATTGACTGGCTAAGTGTAATAATATCTGAATTCCGTTCTATTTAATTGTGATCTAAATGAAATAGTGATTCAGACAAGACATGCATATGTATATGTATAGTGGTTCGATCTAGATATCTTTATAGCTCGCATATTACTATCTATATTCCAGAAAGTAATATATTTATGATATAAGTCACCTGTAGGTACAGTTAATGGACTTTTCTTTCATTATGCACTTACGACGCCTATAATTTAAGTGTTCCATAGATATTTCTCCAACAGTTGTTTCCTTAGATAACTCTATAGAACGTCTATATCGTCGTTCCGGTGATGATATTATAAAACTGCAAAAACATAATTCTCCAGAAGAAAAAAACACCTTGCTATCAATTAATGTAAGATCACATTATACGGATTTTATCCGCCAACTATGCGATTTATATTAATTTTTTGACCTTCTTAAATACACAGTGAAAAAGTAAGTTAAATCATACATACATCAAATTCTCTAGAATTGCGGTTTCGCAATTTTATTACTGGAATGATTATATAAATTGCTTAAATCTTATCAAGACCAGTGTATTTACTGCAGTTTGATCAATTTCCTGATTGACTAAAGCCTCTAACTATTAAATGCGACTAAGGTAGGTACTGTGTTCAAAAAGAAATGAATCAGTAAAGATGACTCACGCAGTGAATAAGGGTTAAGGGCTAAGGTTATGGACCTTCCCACCAAACACGACGTACCTATATATATTATCGAAAAATTTATAATCGTATATCCCTATTACTCCAAATCGCTCTCCAATAACACGTTCACACCAGTCGAAATAAGAAGACATGTTTGTAACCACTGTGTTACATAACAAACATTAATATGTGACCTGGAATACGAAAAGGTGGTTAACGTGGGAAAACAACTTTACGAGAAAAAAGCTGTTGAAGTATACACCTCCTGTTCTGGCATTTGAAGATCAATTATATATTCCAAACTTGTACTTTTGTAAAAATCCACAGACTCAAACATAATTTTTAAGTTCCCTTCAGATTTCATTCTCCATCTTTAAGTACCAATTATAAAGCAATCACTAGATTTAGATACCTGGTCAATTGGGCTCATTGGAAAGGGGCTGCTTTTTTCAAACAAGAATCACGTAAAATCTCAAAATCTGTACCTTGATACATTAAAACCACGTTTTCGCAGTCCAAGTCACACATAGTTACATCAATAAATTGTTTCCGTTATAATTCACGAACGATTATTACCCAGTGATCAAACGTTACTCAACTACACCAACGCATTCATGTGTACTTAATCCAGATACCTCCGAAAAAATCATCTAAAATCACCGATACTATTTGATCTTCCATTCTCCCAATAAATAAAGAACGAAGAAGAAAAACAGCGATCGAAATTAACGTATAGAAATCAGCAAAATCGCAGTCCTTCCGTTCGATTCCTTTTGGTTCGGGTGTCGGAACAGCGGTCGTAGACCACCGGTCCTGTCTATTATTGTCATCTAGTGTTGCAATACGAGTGGCACGACGTGTTCTCCGGTAGGGAGTACGGTACATTCAAGAGACGTTGTAGGCCCGTTCAGAAACCTTGGTTTCACCATGCCGCGCGATTCATAGTCTCTCGCGGGTGTTCCATTAATGAGGGGTTCCTGGTCGCTTGGCCAGCCGCGACTGTTATTATAGCTGCTCATAACAGTCAACCGTCTCCTCGTGGTCGCCACAACGCGGTCTTCTGGCACCAGGCGTGTCCGTGGAACCACGAAGAAGAGGCAAACTGGCGTCTATTTTCACGCGCCCGCGCCCCCGTCGTCGCCCAGCACCATTGGCCCTTGTTGCCTGATCCGTATAAGTATCCAGCCATGAACTGTTTTCTCTCTCTCTCTCTCTCTCTCTCTCTCTCTCTCTCTCTCTCTCTCTCTCTCTTTCTCTCTCACGTTTTCTCTCTCTCTCTCTCTCTCTCTCTCTCTCTCTCTCTCTCTCTCTCTCTCTCTCTTTGCTCCCGTGCCCAGGACGGCAATTAAAGCCAAGTAGCGGAAGAAATTTCTGGAGCCTCGGGTACAGACGACAAGATGGTTATGCGTCCGCGAAATACGACCGCGAGACAAACGATCGTTTTCGCCGAGCAGAATGCCTTCTCCGCGCTCCCTACCCCCGGCGACTTCTGTATTTCTGGCGCGTGGCTTCGCAGCCGTCGTCGCCGTAGCGAGCGTGGATCAACGCGGCGAGGTTTCGGGAATTCTTGGGAAAACGCGCTTGTTGCCCTGAATGAAGAAGCCACGGAGGAAGTGGGTTGTACGGTACACGTCCACGATGAATGGGTGCGCTCACCGGAGCTGATCGGGCAGATTTCGTTTCAGGACTACTTTAGCAGGGTGAATTAATTTCAATTTCCGCGATTCGCGAGTTGGTAGCCGCGTGTTTGTGTAACCTGGACCTCGATCTTTTTGCTTTGGGTTATGTAAGTCTGTGGATTGATTGTTGTAATTGTTGAGTGGATACGAGAATTGTTAATGGAATTTCATCCAGCACGTGAAAATCAATTCGTAGGGTCCCTTTGGAGGTAAAAAGCACCGTGCGGAAAAACATCTGATTAAGTTCGAAGATTCGGACCTGGTGATTCGATAAAGAATATGAGAATATTATACACAAGGCCGCTATAGTCATTCAGTTGTTATGGGCCACAATAGCTTGTAGGTACAACTCGCCCCCTGTTTTCGCATTCTAGTCATGGACCTGTCACAGCGCGCCATTTGTACAATAGAAATCGAGCAGTTAGTATTACAGTGATCCCTTGATGAATGCGACACGAGCAACGGCGTTATTCCCACCACTGAGGAAGTCCCCTGTGGAACGAACCAAAACAGAATAAATAGAAGCTAAGGCAGAGGATAAAAAACAAATTTATGAGGGGCTGAAAACCTTTCCTCCTTGCCACGAATGCTCGGAAGTGGCCCCAAGTACGTCGTACTCATCGAGACATGACTGTATCTTGAATTCGCAATATTCTAAATTAAAGCTTATTCTAAATTAAAGTTAACGTTACTAGAATATATCGTATGGTAGTTCGCTATTAAAGTATACCCTGATTAGATTCTTGCTGCATGATCACCAACCAGAATACTACATTTATAACGATGATTAAAATGTTGTAGCAATGTATTTTCTCAGATCTTTTAGAGCTTTTATTGCAATACGAAAGTGAAGAAATTAATTAAATTACAAACTTGTATATTTTTAAAAGATTGTCATGTTTATCAATCCGATCGAGAAAAATATATACGTTTATCATCGATAGTTATAACGTTAAAATAAATGTATTCGAACGTGGTCTACCACTCCACGAGATCGAACCTTCCGCTTCACATAATCCAACATAAGAAATCAAATCCTTCGGGTTCTACAAGAAACTATATGTATATTATCCACTTTATCTCGCCCGTCCACCATGAGAGTAACTCTTTACGAATCGTTCGGGTTCCGACAGACGTCAAATACATGTCCCGTAATAATTTAATAAAAGCGTTGATACGTTTCGTTAATCCGCCGTAAGCCGTAGATGATCTGGCCAGGACGCTCCGCGGCCTTTGAAGCAGGTCTACAGAGCTGTCATAAGTGTCATTAAGTGACCGTGAACGTTCGTGGCTCTGAGTGCTAGTTGTCATCCAACCCCCTCGACACCTTTACGAAAGGCGAAACATAACTACACCGTTGCTAATTATACCTTCGTGATACTTCAATTATCATTTCATTAACGAACCAACGCGTCGCTACCGTGTTCCTCTCCGCGGCATTTCAATTCTCGCGACGACGCCGAGCGTGGATGTCGCCGCGGATTAGAACGATAACACGTTCCAGGGCCTGTTTTACAATTTTCTGCCACTGGAATTGCTTTCTGCCGTGAGAGCTGATAGTGCCGCGTTTTAAGAAATTGTACCGTGCTGACATATACATGACATTATGTTAAAATTTCCTTATTTATTTTGACGCGTTTCACGCTGCTGGACGAGGATCGTGGAAATACACGGCTTGTTGAGAAACTAGTTTCAAGAACTTAAGGAAGATTAAGCGACCCGTTAGTAATTATTTATTTGCCGGCAATGAATGGCAGGGATACTTCAATTTTAATAGAATCTTGTTTGTTGCTCTCATAATATTTTATTGGTTCCAGCAGATTCTGCTTAGCACGCTCATTAATGTCAATCGGAATCGGTAGAAAAAGACTGTCGCCCTTATACGGTCGACGGTGAAACGGTGGTGTCAACCATATACGGTTGACACGCGCCGGTCAAAGTGTCAATCGTGAGTAGATTCTAGGATCTCCAGTCGGAATTTCCGCCCTGTCTGGGACATTTGGTTTTCATGTGTGCTGCAACTTGCCAGCGTGCAGATGACAGTTACTATAACTTCAGCTGTAGATACTTGTTAGTTTTAAATACCGTGGAGTACATCATGAATTCTACGTGCTATTAATATTAATCACTCTGATATATTGGAAGTATAAATACTTGGAACATGATATAAACGAATTATTTCATCGAGCAGTTCAATTTATCCCTAGGATTTCAACGACCGTCTATGTAC
Source organism: Dufourea novaeangliae (assembly GCF_001272555.1). Lineage (NCBI taxonomy): Eukaryota > Metazoa > Arthropoda > Insecta > Hymenoptera > Halictidae > Dufourea > Dufourea novaeangliae. The sequence continues at coordinate 4,111,683 of NW_015373961.1, forward strand.
TTTTAACACGTTGACATCCACAGTGAAAAAGGTCATACGTAGCCAGACACACTTCATTTCGTTTTTAACACGTTGACTGCCAACTACGAGATAACTCGTAGACGAAACATTGTAAATAGGCTAAATTATTTATATACCGTTACAAAAGTTTTGCGTAAAATCATTATCGCAGTATAATTTAAAGCAAGACCAACAGCCTCTATTAACTAAACAAATATATTTTCGACGATTTATGACATAAAACACGAAATAAAGAGTGTCTGACTACGTACAGTCTTTTTCACTGTTTCAGTCAACGTGTTAAGTCATAAATCGCCGAAAGTACAGGGTGGGCAGGAAATCGCAGTACATCGGGCAGGGGGTGATTCTACGTTAAAAAAGAAGAAAATATTTTGGTATAACATTTTCTCATCCGGGGCTCCGTTTTCGAGAAAGTCAACTTTAAAATTTGTTCAACTTGTAAACGATACTCCCCATTGGAATATTTTGCCATAACCTAGCGATGACTTAATCAGACGAAGATAAATGAGAAGAAACGAACTATTACGCAGTCTGATAAACTATGACTCTTATCGTAACCCGAACTGTGTAGACACGTTTCCATCGTTGTCCATGTTTGAAAACACTGTCCCGGACAGAGACAATCGCAGTAGTGGAATACACTACAAGCAAGTTGTACTAAATCGTTTGCAAGTTGAACAAATTTTAAAGTCGATTTTCTCGAAAACGGAGCCCGGGATGAGAAAATATTATACCAAAATATTTTCTTCTTTTTTAACATAGAATCCCTTCTACCCGGTTGTACTACGACTTCCGGCCCACCCTGTATATGCGTTCTGTTGGTCTTGTTTTAAATTATAGTGGGATAATAATTTTACACAAAAATTTTGTAACAGTATTTAAATGAACTAGCCTCTTTGAAATGTACGTGTTACCCAAATTTAAGTGACGTGGCAGTCAAAGTATTAAAGAATACATATGAAAAGAAATATACATCGTATGGACAAAATAATGGTACAATTAGAAGGACACGATGAAAGACCGTGATTTCCCATAAGAAATAGGTTGAAATTTTATTTTACTTACGAAATTCGTCCGAGGTATATGCTTGTCAATAAATGTGTCTCTTCCCGAGAGTCTGATAAATACTCACTACTTCTACTTGGTGTAAATATCGACAGTCGTATTGCATTATCTTCTTCCCATTAATGTCACTAACATTTGTTACATAACCGAGGTATACATCTTTACACGAGTTAAGATTTTAATACTCCAATTTATAAGATCTGAAGTTAAAAATAGATTAATTTCTTCTTTTAAGGCAGTGATAGGCAACCGAGCCCGCTCGGGCATGTTGCCCGCACGGGCAAGTGGCGGGCAGCCGCGGGCTCCTGTGAAGGCGACGCGAGGCAGGAACGACATATTTGCGTATTGGGATTCCTTGACCCTTCTCGCACATTTTAATCTAAACTAGCGTATCACTCGTATAGATTAATAATCATTTATGTTTCTTTTTATTCAAAACAGATAGAAGCAACCTGATCTCGTGTCGGCCACGCGAAAATAGTGCCTTTATATTACGTAGTATTATGTATAAGTAGTATTTCAAGCAATTGTTATTAAATTTATACAAATACCGTTGCAAATTCTATATTTTCTTACGATTTTTCAATAAAAAACAGTCAAACCATACATATGCGTTATTCATTAATCCCGCACTATCATAATAAGAAATAATAAATAATAACAAAATAATTAATTCTAGAACTTTTAAAAAAGCGCGGGTAAAATTGGGAATTTATGGGATATTTTGTGGTGCCCCCACCAGTTGGTGGCGGAAATAAACTAAACCCAGAACTTCGAGACTAATCTACTTCTAAACCCAGAGTCGTGATTCACGACTAATTTGTCTGTAAAGAAAATGATAGATACGTGCTCTCGTTCACACATTTCACCCACCACTGCCATATGCCCGAATGCTACACGCTGTTGCTCGCTAGTGAGTTTGGCAGGTGCTGAGTTGCTCATCACTGTTTTAAGGGTTCCAACGTTTAACTAAAAATTCAATATATTTCACGTACCTTCTACATTCCACGTTCGAGTGTCTAAATTCTACACCGAAGAATCCACAATGCAACCCTACCAGAGTGGCAACGAGCAACACCGTCAAACCCCGTTCTCCTCTTCACTCGGTGGTCCCGTGCGAACGAGAGAAAGCGGACGCGCACAAAAGGGGGATGAACGATAAAACACATTCAGCGGCGTCAACGTCTCCGTCAACTATTTTCGCCGTAGTACGAGTGGGCGAGTCGCATTAAAACAATAAATCTCCGTGGTTCTCCCAGCCGCGGCGTGGCGAACGCATTCCCAGGGCGCATTATCGTCCCCGTAATTCTTGCCGGGCTGCGAAGGAGAAGACGATTCTTTTTCGCGCTGTTCAAGCGGCTGCGGTAGACGACGCCGACGTGTCTGGGACGGCGTGGCGTCGCGACGGAGGGACACGAGCCGAAGCCGCGTCGAGGGGAAAGAAGCAAATTAATTTAACCTTCCGAAACGTTCGCACGTAATACAACGGCGTGTCGTCGAAGAAAGCCTCAGGCAGCGGAGAGAGAAGAAGAAAAATAAGAAGAAGAAGAAGGAGGACGAGAAGGAGGCTGTTGCAAAGAGAGAAATCCGGCCAGACAGTGGAGGGCGTGGGAGATACATTTATAAACTCTCCTCTCTGTGAGCCTCTGAATCGGCTGATTTACTGGCCAGGGTAAGGAGAGATCGTCGCCGTTCGCTTTAGAAACGGCTGCCTCTTTCTCTTTCTCGACACCACTCGCGGACCAATTGGATCTTTCGCGTCGAATCATGCGGCCCACTTAATCGATCGCCCGTGAAATTGACTGACGAGTGAGTCCGGTGGTCTGGGGTGCGCTCTGTTTCTTAATGGGAAGCGACGCGATTTTGTTACCGGTTTATGCTCTTTGACGGGCTGACTTCTTGGAGGGACGGTCGGGTGAGAATGTACTTCCTGGAATTTTGTATGAATTTATACCGTAGTCTAGATAAGGATTGCAACGCTAGGAACAGCCAAACGAAATTAATGAATTGATTTTTCAAAATCTTTAAAAGGGATTAGAAAAGAAGTCTTTTGAAGTGGTTCTTTGATCTATACTTAGCGTCAAATGTCCCACATCTTGATGAGTACATGTAGCTGCTTCCCCGTCATATTTTATACTGTCTCCATGTTGCATAAAAATGTACATCATAATTATAAGCACAAAATAATAAAGACATTTAAGGAGTAATTTTAAAATAAACTGTTTGATTCAGAATATACAGAACATCTTAACCCTCACAAGGAGAATCCGTGGAAGACGGAGCCAGTTCCACCAAAATCACGTATACATAAATCTTTCATCGAAAATTTTAGCCAGGTTTGTAGCCTGGATCTCAAGGTGACCCAGGTTCGTCATTCGAGGGTTGAAGTATGACACAAATTAAAAGTGAAATAATGACCTCGTGCAATTCCAAGCCAAATATTCACATACTCTACTCACGCAACAATTATTTCTAACTTGCTCTATATACAAAAAATTATTACTGGTTAGTCTAATTGTCTAAATTCTACGACTTAAGAAACTAGATCCACGTTACATTTATTACAAACACGAATTTTGATCTGTAATACCCATTGGGTGATTCTTATACAATTTCTCGTCCCAATATATTTTTTATACACAGGGTGGAGCAATAACTATGTCCACTTTGAATATTGTCGTTATTTGTAATAATATGAAAAAATGTTATATTCAAAACTTACACGGTATAGAGGGGGGCATATTGTGACAAACATTTTCTGCGTGGGTGAAGGCATAGAGGAGCTTTCAAGGTCATCTCTATTTTTTGTAATCGAATGCAATGTTTTTTTTATCGCGATGTTATAGCCGGTGTTGATACGACTTCAGCGAGCTATCATTGAAGGTCATGCAAGGTCAAATCTGGTAGTAAAATAAACTTTTTTACATTACAGGAGATGCTCGAAGTGGTGACCGTTTGCGTCAATACAAAGTTGCAATCTTCGCTTGCCCGTGAGGGTTCGTTTATCATCGGTGGTTCTAGTGTTAATTAAGCTTTTTTTTCACTGGACAGTGTAATGACAGTGTTATCCGTAAAAGCGTGACGACTCACCTTGTTTACAGGAACTGTCCGTGTCGCGTGCTCGATGGTTTCTAAAATGGTCGACGTGTTCTTTCGTAGGAGGCACCCGGAAGCATCAGTTTGTCGGCGAATTCACCGAGACTCGGAGAACCGTCCCGACAGTTTCGGGAATGGATTCGAGCCTCGTGCCTCGACGAAGAATCGTCGGACGGGCGCGTGCAATTTGATGGCCGAGGAACATCGGACCGCTTTGTACCGGTCGCGTTACAACAAACGACGGTTCCATTATTCCCGCGCGTATTATAATACGCGGGGCGGATTCCATTAAGCCAACAAATGCCCGCATACATAATCTCCGGAGTCGAGGCGGAATCCCCGGGCGTCGGTGTCCATTTCGCCGCGGGCATTTCTCAAACGTACGAGGAGAGAGGGCTTCTTCTTCTCATTGTCCGCCGCGATTGTTTCGTCTACGCGACGCAAGCCGCGGCTCCGATTGTTGCGTCTGCCGTACATCAAATTTAAGTGTTCACGCGTGTCCAGCATGCGCCGCCCGAGCCGACCATCTGAAAGCATACGATGTAAACACGTGACGTTAAAGGGGGATGAAATATTAAACCTCGAGTGCCGTGGAAACTTGAGGAAAAACAATTGATGGATGTATGGACGATCCGTCGTTGCTGTTTTGCCCGTGTCGAGGTGAATGTGATTGATTTCGCCGGTGATCGTGCGTGTATAATTATCGACGTAATGTGCGTGGAATTTTTTTGTAGTTTTCTTCCAATCTGTCGGTATAGAATTGGGATTTATACGTGGGAGCATATCGAACCAACATATGTTGATTTTCATGCCATTTATACGAGATATGGTTTACGGTGAAATATTTGACACATTTTTTTTATAACGGCAACTGTCCATATTGAAGGGATGCAAACAGCCCTACAGATTGGGAGTTGGAAATATATTTTTTGGAATATCTCAGAAACTCGAGGGTACAGCCGAAAATATTTCTTTTAAATTGTGTGTTTTTGAATGGGGAATTTAATCATATAAGTGGTGTTTTAGAAAAATATTTTTTTCAACAATATATTGAAAATTTGTTTTTTTTTGGTTAATTTTTCTTGCTAAACGATAATTAACTTTCATATAGATTTTTGTTCTGAACTATGGACCAAAAGAGGGGATAAAGTATAATTTATCACATAACAGTAATTATTTAGATAATCTGAATATAAAAATGTAGTCTTTCAATAAAGAAAATATTGAGGTATACTGCCCGAAAAGAAATATTGAATAGTGAAGTGAATGAATTTTAAGTTGCGAGTGAAAAAGTTAATAAAAATGATTGTAAATAAAGGAAAGTATGGGAACTGATTAAGTCATTAATACTTGTAGTTTCATGCGAATAGAACAGTAATATCAGGAATGCTACCGTTCTTGCACAAAGAGAAACTTGAATCTCAATGTTCCCCGAACAGGTGCAAATAACAGACTCGCTCGAAACATTCATAATGAATAAACTTGTCACTGAAACGTTCCACTTGACATGGTAACTCATATTTCGGGCTTACCAGATTAAACTTTCACGTTCACAGTGACGGTTTGAAATTCTAAATCAAGTTACCTGATTAATGAACCCGTCCGATTTTGTTGACGTGGTATTTCACGTATCTTGTATCACTCTCAGAATTCTCTATAGGAAACAGTGTTGAAAAGTCATGCGTACTCATGTGAGAATGACAACCAAGTCTGTTATAGTATGAAAACACAGTTTGACGAAACTGAATTAAAAGTGTCCTACGAACATGGAATAAGATGATTACAAATGTGACTTTGTTGTAAATCGTCAGTTTCTTTTTTCTTCAGGTGGGGAATAAAAAACAATTTTTTAATATATTATTGCTTGAGACTTCTGAGAGTGTAACTAAACAATTTTAAATTAATATTAATAGACTATTCTATAAATACACTGAAGTTTGCTATATCCAAATACCCTAAATATCTCAATGTTCTATCCGAACATTCGATTATGCGAACAGAGTGTCTCCCAGCAACAGATGTCTTCTCCCGTTGCAAATACAACACAATCTAGTGCCCACGTGCAATATATTTCTTTCTATTTGATCGAAAAAATTTTCATCAAAATGTTTATTGTTAGCATGAAACAATATTGTAGGTACGGGTACCCAACAAGGTGGAGGATTCACAAATATTTAAACAACAATTTTCTTGATCTGTATTTAAATAAGTGAAGATTAAGACCAGAAAACTGATTATTCCATCACCCGAAAATTCCTCCGAAATGTATAGTTCGGATGCGGGAGGCTCTACTGTATTCCAGTAATGTTACAAATACAAGCACAAAAATAAAAAATCAAGATAACTAAATGGAAAAGGATGCAAAGCATCATCACCAATCAATACACGTATAAACATTTCCATTTTCTCCCTCCATATTTAACAGCTCCAATAATTTTCCATACAATTCTCCGATCCGAGGTACGATGAAGTTTACGTTACAGTTTCGAAACTGGTTCCTCGGTGCCTATTTTCCTCCGTTGATTCGCATCCTCAATTCCAAATTCCTCGCGCGACGTCACCAGAAACTCAGCGCGCCGCATTCTCGCGGCGACGGCGGCCCGGAGTCTTGATGTTTCATTACGTTGACTAATTTCACCAGGCATCGCCAAGGTTCGTTGATTCGATTACGAAGCGGCAAGATTGAGACCCGACAATAAATCCGCCCCGAGTGGCAAACGGTGGAAAGGAGAACTTGCACGCGCGCGCTCTTCGTGGATCACGTTGCGCGCAACGGCGTGATAAGAATTTCGGCTCCTGGTTTGCAAACCGTTGAACACTTTGCTCGCCGTTACAGAATGGCATCGCGCGAACGCTCGTTTTCACCGCGGGACCGCAAGCACATCGGACACACGGCTGTCTCGCGGATCGCAGAAATAGCTGGGACGCGCGAGCATCCGGCTGTGAGTATATACTCAGGACCCGTGAAATATATGTCGCTACGTTGACAAAGCGCGTATACCGTTAGAAACTTCGAAAATTTCGAGCGTCATTTGTTAGCACGCAGCCGCGCGGCCCCGCTTTTGTCGTGCGCGCGCGAGCGCACTAAGGCCCAGTGAGCGATACGATGTCGCATGGTGGTCAGAGTCAAAATTTAAGCGCCGCGCGAGCGCACTAAGGCCCAGTGAGCGATACGATGTCGCATGGTGGTCAGAGTCAAAATTTAGTAGCTGAAATGGTCAAGAATAAAGTTGTTTTATTTTCCAGAATGGTCACACTAATTTATCCAGGGAATATTTGTCCCATTTTGGTTTCCTCCGACTATTTTGTATCATCAGTCTTGTTAGTTAAAAATAGAAAAAAAATGTTGAGACATTGTACGACGACGTTATCGAAGAGGATGCTTAGAATTGAGGAAAATTTGTTCGTTTACTCATTCCACTTACATAAAATGATAAGTTATATGTATATAGACTGCGGATTTTTATGCAAAATGAAATTTTCTAAAGTAGTTTGTAATGACAGGAGTAAATGTAGGAATTCAGTTTTCCTCTTAAGTGTCTTATTGGGTTCAAAATAAAATAGAAAACTCGTTGGATCCAATGAAGGTTGTGTCTTTTATTGTATTTCACAGAGCCCTGTAGGCTATAAATGCATAAAATCTGCAGTCTAGTTATATATATTATGATTGCTTGAACTAAATAAAAGTATGAATTGCTAAGTTTTGAGTCTGGACCATTGTGCGTCGTTGTGATTTCGCTGTGATTCGGCAGGTTTATATAGGGTGGTAATAAAAATGTGGGACACTTTCACTGGGCGGATTCTAGATGGTACATTAATTTATTCATCCGTTACAATCAATAACCTAGTGAAACTAGTGAGTGAAATAATGTGAAACGAATGAAACCAACTCGTTGAAGGACGCGCTTCTCGAGTAGAATAACGCGCTGCGGCAGACTTATTTCACGCGATTTCTCTCGTATTTTCAACAATTAATAACTCAGAAACGAAGCCTCGAACGTAATTTCGTCATTCTCGAATTTCGTCTTATTTTAGCGTGTAAAATCCACGCTGCGAAGTGCTCTTCATATTTATTAATACAATTTTCCTGACGACACAATGCACACGAGTGTACAATATCGCCAGTGAGATTCATTTACGCACAGCGTTACTGCTGCGGCATCCAAACGACGCACAATGGTCCAGAATGAAAATTTAACAATTCGAGTGATCAAAAACAAACTTCTTTCATCTTCCAAAAAACGCACATCGACTTGTTATTAAACATGAAAGATTAGTTCCGTGCATTGTTATTCTCCTGAAAACATTTCGTATCATCAATCTCAGTAAAAAGATAAAGAAATTCCCAAAAAATTCATATTTTCATGAAGATGTTGAGATCACTTTTAGTGAATGATTACGTCATCGAAGAAGATCCCCAAAAGTGATAAAAATTCATTTATCTACTCCTATTTAAATAATATGGATAAGTTTCAAAATCCTTGATTGCTTGAGCCGAATAATCGTATGAACTGCTAAATTTTGATACTGGACCACTGTGTCACCATCGTTCGTGTGCACCGAGCCTAAACGCGATACTACGATTTCTAGTCACTGGGTATCGGGCGGGTGTACTCTAAACGATACTACTGCGACGGGTTCCTGGAATCAGAGGAGCGGGGATTAGCATGAAAAATGGATTGTTTTGCGGGCGCCGTTGGGACTCGTAATTGTGACACGTGACAGAATTATTCATTGTCACGCGTGTAAATGCGCCAGCTCTCGGGTGGGTAAGCCGCGATTTCCGTAACGCATTTTGCTTGTCCGCCCGCGAGACGCGTGGCCTGAATTATCCCGTCTCGGATATCGCGCGTGTCGCATCGCTTATCCGTTTGGGAGTTGAAGTTCGGTTGACAAGTGATGGTTACTTCTGCACGGGATGCAAAGGCAGTAAGAAATTGGCAATTTATATTTGATTCTTGATATTTCACCCACTAGGGATTATTTAATAAAATCTTTAGAAGTAAGGATTTAATAGCTAAAAATAATATTAATAGATTTTTCAGTTTCGGTGGAAACTTTAAGTCATGAAGTAATACTGCTACCTGCATAACGTAATGTAATAGGAACTCCTTTTACATTTTTATTTAAAGAAAAATCGATGGACAACTTGTCAATAAGCAGTGACATTACAGAAATTAATTATAAATAAAGTGCCCCTAGAAGTGCAGAACATCGTATGAAGCACTATTGACGAGTAAATCACATTTGAGAATGGATCAAATTCACGGCTTTACAATATAACCCAGAGTGTCTGTCTAATAGTCGTCGTTTCTACTTGCAATAATCATAGACGGTGGTATGAAACGAGATATATAATGGGTTTGCCTAAGCCCAGAAACAATTGCAAGATTAGTGTGCACACCAACCGAATTATATATTATAATTTTTTTCCTGCTGGAAGTGACATTAACGAGGCCATTGAACTTCATCGATGCTGGTTATCTTTTAAATATCAGTACTCTTACGTGTCTAATCAATGCAATACAAGCAAAGAGTGGGTACATGAAGAATGTATAAATATTGATCTGTCAAATTTATATTATTACCGTAATATATGTAAGGATACACGAGCTCGTCCTAAATGATCGTTGAAAATTATATCCGGGGCTACCCGCTTTTGATTGCGTTGATTTTGTTTCTAAAATTATTTAAAAAATGTGTTCTATTTCTGTATTCATAACGATCAGGAAATTCTTATGTTTATTTTCTAAAAGAGTAAATTCATTACAATTTATTGATTGTATATTGTTTTTGTGTTTCATTTTAGTGTCTAAAACTGCCCACTCTTCCCCCAGATATAAATCTGTATAGAAATCCGCAGTCTAATCGTACAAGAAGATTCGCCAAACGACTAGAAACGGGCACCAAAGATCCGATTCCGAGAAACCATCGCGTCGCGTCGAAGAACCGTGAAACAGGGGGAACGCGGCAATGGTTCGGATCAAAGAAAACGAAGCAGCCGCGAAATCTCGGACGGTCATCGGTAACGCCTAACTAGGTACGAGATGAGACACCCTCGTTATTATATCGCGGAATTCCTTTCCGCGTTCGCCGCGTCTCCGACCCACTGGATAGTGGTCGCCGATGTTCGTAAATCTTTCAGCGTGGTTACAGCCGCCGGGCATTACGTTGATGCACTATTTATAAACACGTGCCACCGGGACGAGTGGGTGGGTGCGGGTGGACCAAGAAAACCCAAGAGTAGTTTCGTGTTCTCGCCTCTTCTCGTCCACCTGCTCGCGTGTACTGCTCCCTGTGAGCGCGCGCGAGCTTCTTATTCCTCTTCCCGTTCGCTCGCGATATTCCCTTTTCCGCTGTCCGTCTTATTAAATTCCCTACATCGCGCGGTTTCTTTCCCGCCGAGATGTCTCCTGTATTCGCGCGGACGAATTTGGACGTGGTTGTGCCTCATGGGACATTAGAGGGTTGGCGATGAAAGGCGGTTTTCTGAACTACATTCAGCTGATTCGTGGTTGATTATGTTTTAACTTCTGTGTTTAGGGGGATAATATACTGTGATGGATGGTCGGAGAATCTGTGGGAATCATGTAACCGATCATCTGGGCGGTTTAGTTTCGTTAACTGCCGTTTTTTAGAGTATTTATACAATTATTGAAATCAGAAGGTTTGGAGGATTTAATGAAATTAGAGTGAAATATGTAAATTTCTAGGTATTTAATTATATTATGCAGAACATTGAATATCTTTAGATTCCTCTATAGGAACTGATGGATTTCACTAATATCTCAGGGTATCTTTTATTATACTCAATGTTTGAACGTTAATTTACCGTGTGCATGTATTCTGTGCCTTGCAAGGTACTACCTGTTTTGATAGTAGAAATACTTGAAGCTTGTTACTCGACTACAGTACCAAATATCACTAAAAAAAAATCTGCCATTCCATCTGTACGTCCTTTCGTAGCCAAGCCTTCCCAGGATGAAACTTCTGTACCAATGTTCCAGTTCTTTAAAGTGTCCAATTGCTTAACTCTTTTCACACAGATAAAATCACATCGGAACTACAGTGATCTCAACGGTACTGGTTATTAAGGATTACACAAACAGTCCCTTCGCAGCTCGATGACACGATAACAAAAAATACCTTTAAGAAATTCAATTAACACAACATATGTTTCCCCGAGCGTTGCAATTTACACCTGAACGTATTCGGGTACCCAGAAATCCCCTAACCGGGAAGAGAGAGTGGCCAGTTTCCATGGTAAAAATCTCGGGCCCCCCACGGCTCGCTAAAATTAATTACACTCGGTAAGAGGGCCTAATATCGCGGCCAGGCCCGAACAAATTATTTAATGACACGCCGGACCGTACGCAAGAAACGTTCAGCCGGACGCGTAATTACAAGCTGGAAACTAAGAGTCGTGCAACATCGACAGATACGTCGCACGCAACGAAATAACTCCCCGTTGCCCCCCATCGGTTAGAAAAGACAGTGTCCTTCCAGTAATTACGTCCGCCTGGTGCCTTTCTAATGGATTTCCCGCCAATTAAACGGGGGTAGGGTAGAGGAAAGGGAAGGGGCGGCTATGCATTAACGGGGATCGTTTATCGGCCCACTTTCGCGGCTCGGAACCTTAGGCCCTTCGATACGGAAAAATTATCGCCGTTCGTGGCCGTAATTATCTGCTGGGCTACCGCGATACGGTGCCCACACCGTGTAGATCATATTTCTTGTCGGCTTCTGCCTTTCTTCGTATATACATACACACCCAGCCGCGGCCCGTACGAGTGAGACGTTCCGGAGCCGAGTGCATTAATCTCCGGCGACGGTTGCGTTAATGTAATCGTTTAATAAGTCCGGTTTATTAACTGCGCCCGCTCTCATCGGCATTAATTCACCCTTTGCCGGGATACACGGTGCACCGAAAATCTGTCAGATTGAACAGAGACGGGAAGAATAAGAGAGAGAGAGAGAGAGAGAGAGAGAGAGAGAGAGAGAGAGAGAAAGAGGCTCCTTCTCCCTGCTCTCGCGTGCAAGATGCAACCGGCCCCCGTGTGTACCGTTTTGAGCCTCAAAGGCTCCTCCCGTGATCAAAGGGACACGGGAGATTCGAGGAACCGCGCGGAACAGGTTTAACGCGCCGAAACTGTTTCCCCCGAAGAGAAAAGGGCCCCCGAGGTGATCCTCGATCGCAGCTACCCGGCTCTTGGAGATCTGGTTCAGACGTTCTGCAATGGAAAATCGCTCGTAACGATCTAGATTTATCCCTGACAAGGACGAGCCAGGGCTCAGAAAAGTATAGTGAATCATAAAATATTAGCCGTTGATACCATGTTATTTTGTTTGTATTTGTACAATTTCCGACGTGGAGAATTAATGTGAAAAGTGGAAAATGTTCCTAATGCTGTACGTAGTTTGAAATAATTTCAAATGTGCATTACTTTGTAGATTCCTGTACAAATTGTGTGAAACACTATTCTATAGGCTTACGATACATATTGACGATACTCAAAGAATTCGATACCTAAATTCAAATATCGAGAAGCACCGAAATCTGCGATAATGGGTATCAATATTTAATACCGATGTCTCTTGGACCGATACCATTCAATGTCAATTCTATAGCGACCGAGTAAATATCGATGCCACGAACAACTGATTCAAATATTTCAAATCCATTTTGAATATAGGAAATCTTAATTCCTTTATATGGCATTGGTATCGATACTTTCATGAAGTATCAAACGTACATTTATAACTTTGTAGAAGCATCAAATCGGTACCCATATTTTGGTAGGAGTATCAAACAAGTATCAATACTTTCGTGTAAGTATCGAGGAAAGATGGATTCTTTTTGTTGCCCAAATCTTTGATATTACTCGATACCGGATAAAAATTTAGAGATAGATATCGATAGTTTCGATGTGGTATCAATCCGAACACTACTAATAAGTAATCAACTATGTTTTTAAATTATACGGTATATTTTACATTAAAGATATGTACTTGAAATTCCACCGAGGAAAAATGGGATATAAGATGTTGGAAAATCGTTACGGATACAATAAATATGATACAGATCCTTGACTTCCGCAGAAGCGAACACTAATTTAATCACAAAAGAGTGGTGTATTTCTTAATACACCTTACACATACACTATTATCACCTGCTACCGCGAAATTACAGCTCTCCTTGTGATAAAACGTTTGAAATCTCAAGCTCAGTCCATAAACAGTAATCCAAAATCGACACTTACCCTGTTATCTAATCTTCCCGGAAACCAGACAGGTCGTATCAGAACCAGAAAAAAGTTCCTTTAGCGTGGCTCGATCGGTTAATGGGACAAGTAAATAAAGATAAAATACCGTGGAATAAATGTCTCGTACAAACGCACTTCTCCTGAATATTTGCCGCCGCATCATTTTAACCCTCATCTGTCCCGCATTACCCAACTTAATTAGACCCTCGGTGACAAATTAACACAGTGCTAAAAAATCCATATAACAAAGAGATAAATAAGGTAAACGCACCAATGAATGGACACTTAAGAGATTTTATAACTGTTAGAGTCGAATTATAATGACAATAATATTAATAAATATTTGGCACATGAAAATTGTTTTTTAATACCTATACCTTTTTGTAGCGTATAAATTTCAATTTGTCAAATTGGAAAAATCTAATTAATTAAATTAAAAGAGTAATACAGATTGCATCAGTGAGTGAATATTTCTAATCCATGGCGCAAAAATTGTTTGAATATGGAATAACGAACTGAAAACAAATCAATATTTAATCATTTGCTTAATTCGATAACTCAATATATACGCGCTTTTTGATGTATATAATCTTAATTCACTGGTACGTGTTCATTTACCGATGCATCCACCCTAGTTAAGTTTTGCGAATTCTTCAAAACAAACGTCACGGAGCCTCAGCTGAATTTACCTACACATGACAGAGTAACATCATTTCCTCGAAGAAACACATGTCAAATTGACACAAGGGGCAGAAAAGGGTTGATTCGCGTTACAGGTAGTAAACTGACGATATTAATCATTTCTGGAAACTCCCTGTCGTTTGTACCACTACCGGGTGTTCATTTTCGCACATCTCGAATCCTAATTAATACGACAAAACACGAACGATGTTTACCATGCAATTAAAACGACCGACGCGTTCTTTGCCCCGTTCCCCTAACGGGGACACTCGCGACACGTCGACGCAGCAGGGTCGCGGGGGTCGCGGCGGCGGAATAGGAAAAACCGAGTCTCCGATTCGCCGATGGAAATTCTACAAGGTGAAAACGATCGTACGGAGTGGCGGAGGGAAAAAGCAGCCTTGCAAATCAACGGCAATCAATTCCTCTGGATCACCGTCGTGGATAATTTCCATTCGGCGTGCCTTCCTGAACCGTATCCCCCCTCCCCGCCCCTCTTGACCCCCTCGATGGACCAACCTAGGCGCCCCGGCTAATGAATACGAAACACGCTGGCCGATTTATCTCTCTTGGGCTCATTCAACGTGAATATTAATTATTAATTGCGCCACGAATATTTATATGCGTCGCGCGACCGTCGATCGATAATTTCTGTCGCGTAGAGGGAACTTAACGATCGCGCGAGATAATGTATCCAAAATGGCGGGTCTGGACGTCGGGGAAAAACCGCGGGCAACCCCCCTCCCTCTTACCCCCGATAATGGAGAACGGGGCGGCACACACGTGCATACGTACGTACACACCGCGGACCTTCGGTATACACTCGAGCAATCGAGTATGCAAAACGCGGAGTTCGGCCGAGTTATGCGACTCCCGGTCGCGCGGAGGTAGCGGTCGGGAAGGTCGTTAATCAGCCAATTGCAATCATCGCGCGGCACAGGTACAATGCCGTTGATTGGTTGATTGGCTGGCAGCCGTCTCTCGCGTGTCGCCTCTTGCCGCCGCGAGAACCACTATCCGCTTTAATAGAGGCCTCCTTTGCTCTCCCCCCTTTATAGGCTGAATTTCACGACACGCAGACAGGTCCTCTAGTTTGCTTGGAGAATAGTGAGGGAAAATTGTGAAAACATTCGGACATTGATATATGCGAATCGAGTGGAGAATGGTTGGAAGGATGTTGAGATTGTTTTTTTTTTTCGGCTGGAATCACGGTATTCGGTTTGTAGTAGACTCTTATCGTTTGGCTTGATTTTTTCTTAGCAGGGTGTTACGTTTGTATAGCGAAGGCTCAGGGTAGTTTTGATGTACAGTACTCTCTTCTAATAGTTCGTTTTTCAAGAGTTCGCTTTCCTCTTAATCACGCATGAACACCCATGGGTATCCTAAAGGATCTCAATTGTCAATGTGATTAGTAGTATTGAATAAACACGAAGGTATTTGTACGAGTAACCCTTGTACAACACGGTGGACCTATTCCTAAAAGTTGCCGTGTTATACGAAATTGAAAACTATATCTGATCCAACAGGACGAGTCAATAGAAATAACCAAAACAGTGGCGTGCTAAACCTAGCTTTTGGCTGGCAACAGCCTCTGTCCAAATGTCACCAAAATGATCAACATCTCCATTTGTTTATAATTATTGACTCGACTCGTTGGATGAAGTATATACGTACAAAAAACAGGGTCAATTTTTTTAAAAAAGTAACAAAAATACTGTATTTTTCAGAATTTGTTAACAATGCTAGAGCGAAATCGTGTTATTCGGGGGTTTTCTCAATTCTCTAACTGCGTTAGAGCGAAGCCGTGTTATGTAGGAGTTGTCTATAGTTTGAAACCGATGTATTGCATGATGATGTTCACCAATAGTAAACGTCTGAACAGTGAACATATTAAAAGCAAAGGGTGCTCCAATATACTAGTCTGGAACTTGACAAAGGGAATATGCATATTATGTATATCATTAACCCCCTAGTACTGAGGTGGGATTTCGGAGGCTCCGCTGACTCTATTATTTTTATTCCCATTTTTTCTGTAGTTCCATCAATTTAAATTAAATCTACGAAATTAGTAGTACAACAGACTCCTCTATTCTGTCATGTTCATTGTAAAAGAATTGTCAAGAATCCTGTAATTTACGTATAATTAACTTCAAAGTTCAGCAGTCTCGTAGACTCAACTAGAAGTTTACGTCCCCAATATAGTCCCTCTGTACTAAAAGGTACCTTCCAATGGTATTCCACTAATTTCCATTCATTCCATTCCTTCATTGTCTATACATACCAGATCTTCCTCTCCACACCAGCCACCTTACAGTCACGCATCCGTGCGGAACGGATATTGTCTTCACAGAATATTCTCCCCAGAATAAGCAAAACGAATTCTCCACTATCTCGCAGAAAACATCCAAGATCCTTGCGGTCACCGCGCCCCATAACCGTCAGTCGTTAATCCGAAAGAACAGTCCGCCTGATTGTCTCGAAGACGCGAAAAATCGTCGGAACAAGGTGCATCCAGTGGCTCGAAGTGTGCAAGATTGTGGCCAGTGGCAGATCCCGCAAGAACCGTCGTAGGTGTAAAAATGTCCTTAGTGAGCAATCGACACGGTCGGTTGACCAGTGTCCATCCAGCACGGACATCCTGCGGCGAGGGGTGATGGCTCCCCCACACAGTGCCTCGCGTCGAGTCGAGAAATTCCCTGCGGTCTAAGATGGGTGCCACGAAGAACCTCTCTCTTCTCTCGTTCTGCCGCGGCTCCCGCAGGAGATGCGAATTCCTCGCTGGTAATTATCCTGACGCGCGACATTTGTTAAGACTGCTGTCACCCTGGCCCGTTCGTCTCCTGGAAACAGGCGACACTTAGTCCTCGGTAGATCCTAACATAGCTACCGCTGTGACATGTTACGAAGTAACCTCCTGATGGTACCCAGTGTTTTTGTCGGTTGGCATTAGGTGCTAGAGATGTTCGATTTCGATTCGATTCTTCAGAAGGTCGATTCTCTTGGGTAACACGTAATTGCCATCTATAACACGTACACTAACGTCCAAGAGTACGGGACAAGGTCTGGCGATTGAAGAAAGAGAAAAATATTATTGTACAAAGAGTTAGTGAAGGTAACTTCTTATAACTGATGGGAAGTGTGTATGTATTGATTCCGTAACTTTTATTCCATCGTAACAGAATGAGTTGCTGTTCCATCGATCATAAACTCTGGTCCCACACTTTTGCCCGGTAATGTGCAGACTCCTCTCGATTATCGTCCCGAACTCGGGTCCTCGCCGGGACAATAATCATGTAAGGAGAAATGCTTCAGACCTTCGTAAATTCGTTTTTTGCCCGAAGCCCGAGTCTCGGCAACAAAAGCAGAGGGGCAATAAAGTATGCGTTTGATAGGTTCTACGCCCTCCCCCCAGTGGTAGGGATGAAGTAGAAACTCTCACGAGGAACTTCTATCTAACTCTCATGGAGCATTTACAGTATACAACAGTGACGTGTCATTTAAGAAAATCGATTCACGATTTCGATTCGATTCTTCGGAATCGATCATCCCTCCTAAGTACACGGTAACCCCCCCCCCTGGTTGACTATTTTATCGATTCTCCACTAATCACCAGGTTCGGCGTGATCAATAAACCGTCATGTACCGTTACTATTCATCGAAATAGGAGCGTCGCCGACGAGCAGCCGCTGTTCCGATGATGTATCGCCTAGCGTACGAGGGAGACGGTATAAATTTCCCCCAGCGTGGCGGGCCCACGGGCACGACCGTAAATATTCTCGTCGCGTGAATTACCGTTCCACGGCGGTGATCGTTGAAAAGAAACTCGGAAAGAGAAGACACTGCCTCTCGAGGCGGACAGTCGGCAGTAAATCGGAAGAAAGGGGACGGAAAGGAAGGGGGTCAAGCAGCAACAGCGTTCGCGGGGCACACGATGCTCGACACACCATTACTATGGCCACCGTGTGTACGTGGCTCTGGGACGACAATAAAAAGACGTTAACCACTCCGTTTCCCGGGTCTAAGCGCGCGCACAGGGACGTTGATAAATAATCATTGGCGGTATAGACGACCCGAGCATCTACACGCGCAGGTGTACACATTCAGGCCGGGGCGACACCTGGTGCTGATTAACGAATCGGGCGGAATCGGTTCTGGTCAGGTAGAAGGCTAAGTGGCCGGCTAAATTGCCGCGTTATTCTTGTAAACCGCGGCGTCCTCCCCGACTATCCAATTACCGGACGAGGTGGCAAGATGTCCCTCGGCCTCCTGGGCACCCGCGTGTGTATGTACACGCGTGTTTTCGCCGACGCCGACATGGCGGAATCGCGGGGGCATTTTTTATATTTTTTTTTTTTTATTTTGTATTTTAAAACGCCGCCACCCGACACCATTAAGGGCGACTAATGAGGCGGCGCGGGGAAAAAATTAATCGGTAAATTTTGCGTAGCGCGCCAGTGAGCCGGCTGCAAAACTGGCCTTGGTTACTCGTACGCACGGGGGATCACCGAATTTAACAGGTATCGTTCCGCGGGACCCGCTTTCTTAATGATCGTTCCACTTGCGCGTCGTCAACGTCCACTCTCGGGGCGGAGCGTTGTTGTTATTAATCGAGTTTCCGAACGGGGATGGGACACGTTGAACGCGGAGATGTTGCTCGATTTCCGTAACGAGATACTTCGGGACTTTTTTTTTCGATGAACGTACGCAAGTATTATGTTTGCGCGGATAATGGTTAATTGAGAGATGGGTTGGAGGATACGGAGGTGTGCTCATTGTAGGAATCGAAACAGTCTTTTTGGACATAATTGACTTTCTGTATGGAAGTATCTTAAGATGTCCAGATTAGTGTTGTGCTGATAGTTGGATTCGAAGCAGTCTTTTTGGAAAAATTAGCGATGTCCAAAAAGACACCTATGTATACTGGAATTTCTTAAAATTGTAGTGAATTACAATTTACTTGAAATTTCTAGTGTGCTCTCATGTTTTCTTGATATTGAAGAATGGAAACCTTTCATCCTATCTTGTTTCTTTTGTAAGAAAACAGCTTCATCGACGTTAAAGCTTTGATTCAAGCTTTTAATTTAATAAAGTAGAAGGCACATTAGATACTAAGATAATATACAAAAATGGTTAATGAAATATCCTTATATCCTTTACAAGAAAAACTTATTTCTCGTACCTTTTTATAGATTGAGTAACAAAAATTTGTAGATTACTGTACATGGAACTACTTTTCTATAGATTAGTATTTCAATTCAATCTAAAACTTCAAAGTGGAACTGTGTAATTTTTTCCCTTCTCTATCCTATAATAAGTAGCATTCAGAATACCGTTAATGCACTCCATTTATTTGGATGGACTAATGGTCGTATCCTGGTTTGGATCAACGATTCCTCCATTATAAATGCTCCACATTTTAGCAATCTCTTTCTATCGGCTATAAAAAGGATCATCGTCGATGTCTTTGTAAGAAAAAATCATAAGTTAATATCTCGACAGAGATCCAGGAAATGTCTAAAGTAAAGTAAATCTCCACTCGAATGAATTCTGTCAAGTGACTTTCAACGATGGTGCAACATGAAAAAGACGATTGTTCGAAAGCTATCTATCTACCATCGCATCCAACGAGTGTCTAAATGTAACTGAATATTTTAATTAATTGATAAAATGCAATCCAGGCGATAGCACGACCGGAAACGAACAGATATCAGCAGTGGAATTAACCGAGAATAGGGAGAAACGTAGACACTTAACGTTGTCGTTCGAGTAATAGAAACATCGTCTTTCGATCGTCTGTTATCTTTAAGATTCTGTTTCGCCTTCCTTATTATTTCACCCGTGTAATTCGGTGTAACAGCCATGTCCTTCAAAAATCTACCTCAAATGCTGTTCCGCGACTTTTTAATACCGTTTCAGCGGCGATAAGCCTACGTTCGCGACGAGATAATCCTCGATCTCACCGAAGTGCGAGACAGATCGATACAAAAAATGATGTCGGTACCAGATTGTCATCGTTGTGATACTTTAATCCCTGTACATACGCGGAAAAATGGTTTAATATAATATTTTGCTGTAACTGTTTCCTGCAAAATACAACTATTTTGAAAAGTTTATACGATTCTTACAGATACTGTCAAAAAACTAGTTCCTATGGATGTCTGAACATTGAGATTAATCCGTTCTTCTTGATTAATTGGAGAAATCACAAAAAGTGATCATACCGTAAAGTTCAAAATATTCAAGGGAGATATTTTAAATGTACTAATTCCCCGTAGATTTTATCCAGAGGGGACAATCGAGTGGAAATGGTTAAATTTGTTTGGAAATAGTATTTGATATTTCTTTGATGCGTGTCCTAATCTGCTGGAAATTATACTGTACGTTTTACAGGAACAAGAAACATTATAATCAAGTGAGTACAAGACATTAAACGTATACAAGTTCCGAGTGCGATCAGAACTGCATCACCGACAAGAAAGTTCCATAGAAACCACAATAAACAGTACGTTCATTTGTATTCAGAATCGGTCACGGAACGTGCCGTATTCTGGTCGATTCGCGTTACTATGATTTTGGCAAATATTTTTCAAATTCTATCGTGATAAGTCCTGTTCTAAGTATCTATCAGACGTATTCAAAATTTCTTGTGAATGATAAATGAAGGTTTTGGAAGAAAAGAGCTGGATTATTCTCGCTTCGATACGAGACATTGGATCGGCACGAACTGAATTATTATCGACAATTCAATGATTGTATTAATGGTGAACAGAAGAAGTAAATAGAAAATGGGGAAACAGGTGCCAAAAATGTCAGCTCGGGTAGTCAACGCGATCAAGAATCTGCGAGAGGTACACGGATCCACATCGAGGGAAATCATGAGCTACATCATGTCACAGTATAGTGCTCCGGAGTTGACTATACAAAGACAGGTATTCATTTTGCGTCATTTCCTTCCCTAATCAATTCTTTATCTTACAACATAATAAAACAATAACTTCAATAAAATTCAAGAAATCCTTTGCCTCATTTTAAGGTTAAACTTTACTTTACCGGACTAAAAATTATTAACTTTTTTTGTATCTTCTGGTAGTATTCAACGAGTGGAATGTAAAAATGCAAGTTTTAAGTTTAGGAATCCACTGGTTCAAAAATTATGCGTATGTAAAAACAAGTATTTTTAGCATACTTTACGGGTTAGTATACTTTAATTTCAATCTATAATTCGGCTAATCTAAAGTTACCAAACCCCCAATTAACACACTAAAGATCGGAGACAATAATACATATGTTTTAATGTATTCAATCTAAAAGAAATGTACTAAATTACAAAAAAAAAATAGACTTTAGTTCTATATGTATAATTATATTCACACTTTACCATAACAGAAATTTTTTCATTCATTTCATTTAAAGTTGTGGCAATTATTCATACTTAAATCTGCAATTTTAGTATGTTGATTACGCGCAAACTGCGTCGGCTCTCAAAGTGTTAACTTATTGAGTACTACGGATGCACTATACGTGCACTAAAAAACTGTTATAAACGTGGACCTTAAATGTTTATTTAATCTAAAAACTACATAAATATACATGAATTCAATTATGAGTTGCACAGGTAAATAGGTAGATCTATTTAGAGTATTAAACACAACTTTCGTCAATTACTCCATAACAACATATACTTCGCTTAGACTGTGAATTTTTATGCAATATGAAATTTTATAAAGTAATTTACAAAGGCAGAATTAAAAACAGAAACTTCATTTTCCTCATATGGAGTATATTCTGTTAAAAATGAAATAAGAAATATGCCAAACCAGATTTTTGTCTTCTATTGCATTTCACATAGTCCTTTATGCCATAAATGCATAAAAGCCGCAATCTATTTATTACCTCCGATCATAACCTTCCAACATGTCTAACATTTAGCTTCCTCCTCATAATAACTTATTATTACAACTTTCCTCTTCACATTTACTTACATTCCATTTAATCCCCAGATGCAAGCAGCCCTGAAGCGAGGGTTGGACTACGGAATCCTGAAGAGGCAGAATGGCCACTATTTCCTGAACATGGAGGCGGACATACCGCAGATAATGACGGCGGACTTACCGTCGATGGAGCGAGCAAGGAAACGAAGACGAAGCAGACGACGACGTGGACGTCGTCGACGCAGCAGCAGAAGACGACGCGGAAAAAGTCGTAGGCGACGTCGCCGTTCGCGTCGCAGGAGCAGACGAAGGGGCGCTAAGACCAGGCGGGTCGGTTGCACGAATTGCAGGTGCAACAAGAGGAATAGGGAGCTGCAGCTCCTGCAGGACAGCCCGGTGGAGTCGAAGACCCAAGAGGACGAGAACAACCGCGATAAGGACAACGACGCAGAACGTCGCAACAGGCGCAGCAAAAGTCGGAATCGTAGCCCGACTCGTAGTCGATCATCGGTGAACAGCGATCAAGATGCCGCGATGGAGGACGATCGACAGACGACCCGTGATCAAGATTAATGCGGCCGAACAGCTTGGTTTATGCGCCGTCCGTGCGGATCGTTAGCGGCGACAATCTCTCAGCGCGTTGTCGGCGTCGATCGACATTCCTCTCGTGATACTCGCCGAAGGGAACTGATGATACACACACCCGTGTCTCCCTCGCTGTACTGTTCGTCACCTTGCTCAAAATCGTGTTCAATCTCTCGACAGTTTTATCCGGCGAGTTGTATTATATCTTTCTTATTCTGTTTTTTTTTTTTTTATAGTGGTGTACTTTGACAAATGTCGTTGGTAAATGTACGTAATAAATTTATTTGGGTGAATAAGTTTACTGTATTTGATCCGAGGAGTTTTGTCGATAATATTTGTAGATAAATAGGGGAAACTAATGTATAAATTGAGTAACGAATATTGGGTTCTTTCATGTAAACATAATCTTTGATGAAAATTTGAACGAATTTTGTTAGTCGGAATGAAGCTTGAGAGTTCATATTATTTTCGAGTTTAAATTCAAAAAAGTAGGAATGGATAGTTCATTTGGTAATTATTCGAAGATACTTTCTTGTCCGATTTCTTTGTAATACACGGTTTACCAAAGACTAGAAAGAATCCTAATGTGTAATTTAAACGGAAAAGTTAGCAATTCCATGGATTCCATGGAATTCCAGGAACAAATAACGTCTTGTACAATCTGAGATGATCACTGGATTACAGAAATTTATGTAAATACAGATTTTTTGAAGTAATTTATAGAAATTGAAGTCAAATAGCACAAATGTAAGATACATATGGTAATAAATATGTGAAATCCACTCTGGAGTCCTCAGGCATCCAAAATTCATGACCCCCCGACAACAATTGCATCCGTAGTCTTATTGTATCTGAAGTCACTGAAGCAATCTGTAGTGATATCATCATACAAAATGGAAGAAATGAAAGCTAAAAAGTTGACAATATAAATTGTTTAACTCATTAGGCTTACGTGGGTTAAAAACTGACCCACCTTTTGCTTAGCTTTTTATGCATGGTGGGGTATATTTGAACCCATCTCGAAAAGTTGAAGTTACTCATAGTCATACAGTTTAATATTCCATTTTTATATAATTTTGTTCATATTAAAAAAAATTCTGTGCAACTAGGGTTTTTATTTTCTTTAAAATCGTGTGTCTCAAAGGTTTAACCCTTCAAGGCCTGAATTGTATTATTATTACTTTCATACAGAATTTTTATTCCAGATACTTGAAATCTGTTCAAATATGTTCATTTGCATTTTTCTATTCTATTTTATGCAAGTAGCTAAATATAGTGTCTCTAAGTGCAAGCACCATTTTATAGCATCTCCAAGGGCATCCAAGAAGTAGTAACTAATACGAGTCCCAGCCAGATTCTAAGCATATTGGTTCATGGCAGTATTTTACAGTATTATAAATGATACTGCATACCACCGTCAGGACATAAAGTGTTAAACAAGAATAGTCTGATGCTTCAAAAACAAATCTCTACGATACACTTCCACGTCTATTCCTACTGACAATTAATTGCAGAATAATTCTATATGAATTCATACCAGTTCCAACCACTGCTGTCGATATCCTGGTCACGTCCTCGGAAAAGGAAGCGATCCTAGCAGAACACGGATAATTTCCTCATCGAACGTTTCTCTCCGTTCCGCGATTTTTACGGGGCAACATTTCACGGCCGTCGAACGAGCACCGTGGGCACCGGGGGTACGAGTGTCAGGCGCGAACGGGGGTCAGGGTCCCGAGACTGAGGTAGCCCGAATAAAACCAACGGCCATAACTCTTCCGAGCGGCGGGGTCAAGGTGGGTTAGAAAGGATCGAGAAGTGATTAGTGGTATTTACCGGTCCCCACTGAGAGAGAGCCTGCCGATTCCCGGTACCGCTCGGACGTCCCGTCGGGTCCCTGCATACGCGGTCACAATGCCGCGATCTAACTGCTCCCCTATTCTTCGGCCGGGACTATCTCTGTCGCTCTTGGCGGTCGGTGCGACACTACCGGGGGAATCCATCAACCGATATTAATGCGATTCTAACGGGCCGGCCACGAGGCATTTAAAGAGTTTTCTCCGAGCGGCACGGAGAACAACCGTTTTCCATCCGGTCCCAAACTTCCTCGGAGGTCCAGCTCCCCGGATGGGCCCGATGAAAAGGATCGCCAGGACCTTCGAAGGCTATCTCGATCTACGTCGATTTGTCTTTCCCGTCCGTGTGCTGTAACGAATGACGATCCTGAAGGAACCTACCAGCGCGCACGTGGAGGGCTCTCCCCTCTATTTCATGGCGAACAAAATCGAGCTTCCGGAAGTGGACGAGCATCGTGTTGGTATATAGAAAAGCTTACGGCTACTCTTACGCGATTGAATCCCGTATTAAGTTGAACTGTTTGGAAATAATTGTGTTTGGCGCTTGAATCGTCTGAAAGGATGGATTATAATTCTTGCAATTGCATTGGGAATATTAATTTTAATATGTCGTTGTTCACAAAGTTGTTGAAAATATCAATACGTGGAATGGTTCTTTTTTTCTTGAGTTGTACGGACTTCCCGAATCTTGGTTTAAATTTTATTTATATTAGAGACTCGATTATCGAAATGTCGATTGTCTGAATACCGTTTAACTCGTCTCTTAGGCATCTAAACCAGTGTTTCCCAACGTGGGGCATACGAAATATTTTTGTTTTACTTTGTCAACACAATTTTAATAACTTCGACTTATATTCATGGTATACCTATCTCGAAGTTTCGCAACTTTAATTGTCTTTAAAATAATTAAGTGTCTACACCTAACATATCACTAGAAACCTGTATACTATCATTTTACAAAACCCCGTTAAAATTGAAGTCGGACAGATGGAGTCTTCCTTGATAGTAACGGAAATCTTATTAAAATAATTGATTCAGAAATAAAAGGAAAGTAATTCTTCTTAAACAACTGTATTAAACCTGTTGGTCTCATCAGGGCTATATGACCCGAAATAAGAATTGCCCTTTAATAGGTATTATATTTCCAAATATTCATATTTAGTATCCCACGTATTTAAATTTCACATCAACTTTTTATCTATTTCAAATTTCCTAGAAACAAATTATTTCAAGATTTGAAATCATTCTATCCAAGGGGATACAAACGTTAAGAATAAATAAGTAGAAGAGCAGTGTTAATAAAAATATTGTATACAAACGAACAATTTAAGAGACCAGGGATGTTCTATAAAGTCCAAAACACAGCTTCCAATATTTGCATAATCACACTCATAGAATATTCCATAATAAATAACTTTCTTCTCATCCATCCAGTTCGGAATTTAAACTTAAAAAATTAATTTTTTACCGTCCTGTCCAAAGGTCCATATACGGATGACGCGGCAGTCGGTGTATTAAAGAGCAGGCGACGCGACACGAACGGTAGTTCATTCGAGAGGCCCTGTCTCTTCCGTGGCCACGGGCAACACGCGGTAACGAAGAAAACATGTAGCGGCCTTAATTCAGGTCCGTTGGGCCGGTAGTTTCGGGTGGCTCAGCGTGCGACCCATTGTGAGCGGTAACGAGTAACCAGCCGCAGGTATTATGACTGTTCGCCTCGTGTATGCTCTTCGTAACCACGGCTTATTATTTTGTATGATCCGGGGCAACACGACGACCGACGGGGCGAGGGGGCGGGGACGCATTCCGGCCTGTTAATGAGTCGGATCGGACTTACGTCGGCTCGATAACTCGATATTGCAACCTTGAGAAATACGATCATCATCCCGCCCACGCACGACTTTCTACCAACAGGTGTTTTCGCGATGTCTCGCGACCGGTTTAACTCGACTCGCTCGAAAATGACCGCTCGCCAGACTTGACGCGGCCGAATGAATTCCCATTTTAGGATGACGGATATTTTTTGTATGTCGCGAACTCGATTCGAGTGGAAAAAATGTACGGTTATTGATGTCCTCGCGATGTAGTGATCATCCAATTGGAATAACGTGTTTTGCAGCATTATAATTATGACTTCATACTGACCACTTTAGTAGATTCATCGAGTTAACCAAATGGGAGAATTATGGTTGATGTGCTATTAGGGTAGTTTGTGGATGTGTATCGTATCACTGTCCCTCTCAATTTCGTCGTGGGTGAGACAAACAGGGGCCTAGGTAAACAAAACATGATTGCGAATTTTAATGTAAATTTGGATTCTTATAGCTTAATTTATTGAACTGAAATTAAGTTATATATTTATTTTCATTATTAAAGGTATTCTTTGGGAACCGACAGTATCAAATTTCAATAGATAATAGATACTTTACAACTCATATAATATTCAAAAAAATATGTTTACACCTTGTGAATGGATTTTAGCGAAACATTTTGAATAAAAGTGATGGTTTTCTTTACAACTATTATATAAAGTTACGACTTTCTTGGTACAATTTCTAGCTACATATCTAGACCCCAGAGCCAGAGCGTATTAATTGTGATTTCGTTCTAAGTCGTCTAGTTTTTAATATAGATACATAATAGTATAAAAATGATATTAACTTCATATTTTTAAAATAGTCTAAAGTTCATAACATAAATGAATTAATGAAAAACCATTTCTAGATAGGTACCTATAGGAACTTGCCTTATATCCATTCAATAGTTCGAAGGTAGCGATTGTTTCTAGCTCAATTCGAATTGCTCAAACATAATACACTCTGGCTCTGGGGTCCAGATATATGTATTCACCTAAATGAAAAATAAAATAAAAGTGTCTCCACGTTTAACCTGTTAATGACCGATATACCGTCTATGAGACATAAAATAAAAAGAAAACTCCACTCTTG
This sequence comes from Dufourea novaeangliae, assembly GCF_001272555.1. Lineage (NCBI taxonomy): Eukaryota > Metazoa > Arthropoda > Insecta > Hymenoptera > Halictidae > Dufourea > Dufourea novaeangliae. The sequence goes on from NW_015373961.1 coordinate 4,139,126, forward strand.
TTACCCTAACAGACTCTATGATACACACTACACACAATTTTCATTTATATTCACCTTACTTCAACCATCCCTTCTCTTAAAACACCAACTATATATTATATGGATTCCTTTCCACACGATGAATACTTGCAATGAATAATTGCATGCATTACAGGGAGCCCTTCTACACGATTCCTATGAAGAAATCAATACCGTTTCAGCCAATTTCACCCCGGGCATAACGAATTATACTTCCCTGTAAGTTTTATAGAGCTCACGGTGCAGTTGTCCAGCACAGAAGTCAAGGGTCGTGAGCAGTGGTCGATAAGATAACCGCAAGAGGGTGAAACTTTTCTTCCCGTTACCGCGTTATTTACTATTTAACGAGCTGCTCGCGTTCAGCTCGCGGTCACCGATAAGTGAGTGGAGGGGAACGGACAAATTGAAAGGGGGGACAGTTTGCAAGAGGGTGGCGGGCGAAAAATCGGAGGCTGCAACACGCCACCGAGAAATTTACGAGTTCCACGCTGAAAGCCCCGTTATCGTTTCGTGTCCCCCCAAGGTCTTCGGCCCTTCCGCGCCTCCGATCTTGGAATTAGTTCGCGGTGAACGCCGACTCCAAGAAGATCGTGGCCACTAGTTAGCTCACGCCACGAAGTTTTTAGGTTCCTTGCCTGGTTACACCTGCCTCGGCTATGCAACTTTCGCGTGCACGCCCGCTGAAATCATCGTGCGTCTGTATCCGCCGTTTAATTACTTGGTTAATTGAAATTTTTGTTTTTTGGACATTTAGTGGCTAGGACAATGGCGGAATGATTCTTTTCAACCCTAACCGCTAATGTTTTGTAACAGATGGACTGGTTAACTGCATGAAATAGACAGTAAGAAAAAATCACAGTGAGATATAAATATTAGTTTCGAAATTTTTATCCGAAATACGCTGCTCGTAAGAATTAGAGGATCGCTGATATGCACGATCCTGTTGCACCTACTGAGCGATAGAAACAAGCAAAGTGTTATGGGTTTGTTAAATTGATATGTTTCCTGTAAAATATATACAATACTGTATATTTGTAGAAAAATCTTTTCGAAGATTATACTCTTGGATGACCTCTGAACCTCCTGACTTGCAAAAGGCCCTAGCGTATAAACGCGACCAAGCTACTGTGTCCAAAAACAGATGAATCAATAAAGGCGACTTTACTCATTTTTTAATACATCAATCGATGCAGCTGCACATTCGTTATAAAAAGTTAGTAGTTCAGGAGATATTTCAATTTAAATAATTCTAAAATACCATTACTGTTGTACTTTATTACAATTCTTGTAAATAAACGCTAACGCCTTAGTACGACAGTAATGATGTTTTAGAATTATTTAAATTGAGATATCTCCTGAACTACTAACTTTTCGACATACATAGGTTAGCACTTTTTTATAACGAATTTCCAGCTGCACCGATTGATGTATTAAAAAATACCTCATTCGATTTAAAAAAACAAAGTTGACCTTTATACGACCTTTACGCATCCATTCACGAAAAAACTAATAACATCAGAATATGCTCCACTCGATACCATTCGAGCCTCCGCTGAAGCATTTTTAAGATGTCAAAATCGGGTGAGATACCTTGTATAGTGAATCGTTTAACGTGTTATAGGTTTAACATTACCCCTTCAAAATTAAATACTCTAGAAAATGTAGCACAATCATAATCAGAGACCGAAACAGTAACTCAAAAGTCCTGGCGCTTACCCAGGAATAAAAATCAAAAGTCCTTCATTGCAAATCCCCTCAGTATCAAACATAGCCCAAGGCGTCGCAATCTCACAAGAGGGCTGAAGTAAGAGCCAAAAGGAATGAAGAAATCGTGGACCAAGGTATCAGGGTATCTCGAGGCCCGTAGTGTGAAGTAAGCGCGCAAAAATGGGACATGTGGCAGCAGCGAGCGAGGCAAGAGAAGTCGAGTAAAGCACACAAGTGACGGGAACTACGGAGAGCAGGGCTGACCTATCTGAAGACGAATCGCGGTCGAAATCGTTTCTGGCTGTTTAAACGAGGAGAAAACACGCGGATGAGGGTTTCGTGGTCCAGGGGGAACGGGGTCTCACGGGTTGACTGGGCCCAGTCATCGCGACTCGTGAACCCAATCCTAAACGGCGAGGAGAACCGAGGGCAGGAAGAGAGCCAAGACAGAAAATCTCGGCGATACGATCTTTCGCGCACGATTGCTCTTACCGGCCGCAGCCACGAAACGGTGGATCGAGGTGTCAGCCGTGTTCTCACGTGTACCAACCTGCGAGATAGCGTCACCCTGGCATTACGTGCAATATCATTAAGGTAGATTTATGTTGCACGCACCGGAGGCCGGCGACAGGGGTTAGGTTAGGCGTTAGGGCCGTACGCTACATAAGCCTGGGTTACAGTCCTACGTATGTACGTGGAAGCTCGAGTATGCGTGGACCGGAACGAATTGCTGGCCGAGCGAAAGACAGTTTGATCGCGCTTTATTTAGCGAGCACTGTCCGCCGCTGCGATTTTAATCCAGTTGAAGTGTATGTAAACTATGCACGTGTGTATAAGTACGTATATTATCCACAACATAATTCCCCATTTTGTTTGAATAAAATTGTAATATACTAATTTGAATTCAGAACACATTCCAGATCTTCTTTCATAAAAATTACAGAGGATGACCGAGAATGAGGATACATATAGCTGGGGTAGCACAGCCTTTTGATTTCCTGAAGAAATAAATATCAATTTTGATCGAATATAAGTAGTTGAGTAATACTTAGTGTTCCTAACAGTATCGGGAATAAGTTGGTCTGATATTCTTGTGGATTCGTAGTTTTGAATTGGCATGACAGCAATATTTTTCATTTAATTTGTAAAGTAGCTAGTTTCAATACAATTTTGATTTTTTATCTATAATGCTGTAATTCTTTACAGCTGACATAGTTGTATCAATGTGCTGTTGTTCATTACGATTTATTTTAAGTCACGATTATTATTAAGTCACTTTAATCTTTACTACCCTCTAAAGAAGATTGGAATTCTACGAACAAGAAATTGTAATATACAAGATAATATTCTGAAGACATGACAGATGTTCCGTATAGTGTTCTATTCTGTATCCTATCAGACGACGATTCTTCTACTTATTTATTGTTCCCATTACTTTAAACAGTATATCAATAACGAATTGCAGTAGGAAGCTATTCCAAAGAACCTCATCCACGACTAGTACAATATCATTAAAAAAAAGTCACTGATTTTCCATCAACCTACTCCTTCCACATTTTTATTTCACAAATATTTTCAAACCTATCTACATCGGAACTATTCTCCAGAGCTCACGAGAGGAACTCCCCAAATGTAACCTTCACTTTTTAATCAACTTTTGCCATATTGTAGTACCTACCTACTCGTCGAGCTAAACACATCAATGCCCTGTTTCAGGCGTAGACGGTTAACAGTCTACAAGATATTATCAAATAAAATTTTTTTATTATTATTAATATTACGACTATTGACTAAACTACTTAAACTATTAACCTCCTACGCCCAAAGAGGGCTACGGGCATGTGCAGCACGATGAATACTAACATACTGGCAAAAGATGATTAAAAATTGAGGCTCACACGTGGAGAACTCCCCTTGTCAGGAACAAATTCTTCAACATCAATATAGAATCGTTCGTAAATCTTTCGCAATCTAACCACGTACACGTGGCAGCCGTGCGCACAACAAAACAGAGGAACAGAAGGTCTCCTCGCTGGTGTGAATGTACCTAATCCGGTCCAGGCCGAGGAATTTAATTAGTCACCACCTTCACGGCTAATAGACCGAGGACCACATGCGAGAAACTTTAATTCGAGCGATCCGCGCGGTTGATAACCGACTGTAAACTACCGGGTGCTCGAATTAGGCTACGCCGATGATACGGGAATCAGCAGGTGGCGATCTCAGCATCCGATTATTCCCTCTGTCTCCCTCCCCGTAGGCTCAGAGGTAGTTCGCTCGTTCTCGTAGCACCGGTAACTAGCACAGAAATCTCTCGTAGCGCCGCTCTGCCACCACTAAAGGTGACCGTACTTAATTACGTCCGAGATGCCGGCGAGATTAGGCTCTCTCGGCCCTTCTCGCTTTGTTTCGTAAGACCACATCGGGCTAACGAGTGCGACACTTCCGCAAGAATTACTCAACCCTCTCGTATCGATGATTGTCAGATGCTTATCGGACCCTTCTTTTCGTCGAACGACTGATCGATCGATAGCCCGGTAGCAATAAACAAGATAGATTATAGGGGAAACCGATGTAGATAGATTACCACTGGACATTGATGTGTTGTACAGTTGAAAATTTTAAAGAATCTCACTTTTTGTAAAACTGTTGGATGACCGTGACCATTTATGTACTTTGATTCAGTCTATGAATAACTGCGTGTACTAAACAATTTGGTTAATCCTTGTTTTGTTCAAAGACCAAAGTCCTACTTATTCATCCTGTACTAAGGTCCACAAGCATCTTCTTCTCCCTACCCCAAAGCGATAGTATATAAGGCTCTGTGCAATTTTATAAACAGCTCAGAATTAAATCATACACAAGACCCGAAACGTCATCAGCAATATCTCAATACTGTAGTTCAGTATACTTAAGTTTTCAGTACGTCATAATCTTCAAAATATGCTGGTCTTCTTATGAAATGCTAATATAACCAATTGTAATTCGAAGTTCCTGAAATCCTTAATTAAAATGAAGCCAGACACCGTCGTTTGATGGTTACTAAGAAATATGTGCAATCTACTGTTCTTGAAACAGAAACTTAATCATTAATATCCTTTCATATATACAGTGACTCACACATTCGTTCAAAGACTTTCCTAATAACAATTAAGTGTAGAAATTTTGATGCAATCCCTATTTATGTATACCTACTCATTATCTTCAGTTCCATCATTCTTTTCTAATCAATTTGCCCCAACTTTGAAGTAACATTCATACTTTGGTAATCGATTCGATCAAATAAATGCGACTGTCTTCTGCAACCGAATTTGTAACTCACCATATATCACTTACAGGTATTACAAACAAGCTGTCAATATCCTGACCCAGTCGCTTGACTATTCTCCTAAGGGTCCCTTTCTATTTCCGTAACATCATAAAACCTAGAAACAAAAACAGAACCAGCTGTATAAATACAAAACCGTCAAATTTACCGTCCTACACACGCAACCTGTACTAAACAACTTCATCGAAGTCAAGAACTTCTACAGGAGGCTCCCTCTCCATCAAAGGCCTTGCGAACCTAGAAAGACTCTCGAAACTCGATTCCCGTCCCCGCCCCTGTTCCCCCAAGAATTTCTACACGGGTCGAACAACGATCCAACGACTCCCGAGTTCCAATCTCCGCCGCGGAAGAAGATTTAGCGCGTGTTCCGGGGCCTTTTTCACCGGGCGGTTTCGCGTTCATTACGGCGTTGCACCGCGGACCGGTACAACCGCTTAACTGTTTTGTCCCGGCTGATGGATAGCGCGTTCGCACGTTATTACCGGACACACGGCCAGTTTTATGAGTCCAGATTGGTACACGGCTCGTCCCAAGCCGGGGCGAGGGCTACCAACCGCGGCCCGTTAATAGCGCGGCTCGCCGATAATGGTCGCGAGATTACGTCCGCCATGTGGGCTCGACATTAGGATCATTTTCGTGACCACTGGAACTTTCTCTGCCCATTAGATGGGAAACGAACGGAGCTGGAGCAATGAAACGCGTGAAACGCATTGACATTTATTCTGACTGTTAATTCTCGGTGGAATATGAAACTCATCGTTTCGAATGTCCACTTATTAGGGAATGTCGAAACACGTTAGTTTGTGTACGAGAATCTTTGATAATGGGGCAATCGTTCTTTTTAATCATGTAGCGAGTAGAAGTATTGTAGATGGAGTGGGTTTTCCGACGATTACGCAAAGCTTCTGTCATTTCGGTGTCAAGTGCCATGAAATGTTTACCGAACTTAACTGCGAGGTATCCGAAACTTTTTGTATGACCTGAACCTTTCACCGATTCTAGGTTTTCAAGGTTCCCTGCGTAGAGTTTTAAACGTATTATTATTATCGTTAATACAATCTTTACTTTCGTTTGCACGTTTAGATTTGAAAATGTATACTCTGCGTGGCGTAAATACAAAACCACCCTTAAATTTTCAATTCTTATGTATTGTGGTTATAATAAAAAACGAATCTAGTTTGCCATCTCTGAAATCGTCTTGAGAAATAATGTTACTCTAGAAAAAGATAGATTATATTCCCCAGAAAAAAGTGGTTCGTTTTTATTTATCCACAATACATAAGAATTGAAAATGTTCATTCTTCGAAATATTCTCAAAATTTTAATTCCAGCAAAATCATTAGAAATACTGTTGCATAACAACGCGTTTCTAGAGTTCTGCGTATTTGAAATTGTAATCTGAAGGCAATCGATTATTTTCGAGAATACAAATTTCGAATTACTCGTTTGTTTCTCCGACGAGCCTTCCTCCGAGCGAACAGTTAATGAGACCTTAAATTCTCAGGCCACCCTCCTTCCTCCGCCGCTAGAACGGTCAAATAATAAAGATTTCACAGGCCGCTCGAACGGTATACCGGAAAAGAAATGTTTATGCGTCGTCTCGTTTGCATTTTGATAGAAAACGGAACGGGCTGATTTCCATTCACCCGTACGGAGCTTTCATAAACGTCCCCGATCGTATCTTAACGATTCACTAATTCCCCATAAATCCTGGCCCGATACAATCTGCCCGCGGTTGCCCCGTTACACGCGGATCCTTAATAGAAAACTATGATTCGACAAATCAACCGATGAAAAACCGACCACGAGCCCTGGCGACACGCTATCGATAATCGTCGCGCTAAAAGGTAATGACGCGGTGCCTCGCACGTTAACGACCCAGGGCGCGATCAAACCGGAACGATGCCATCTTCGTGGAAGAATTTTTCTGAAAATTACCGGTACGATGTTTAAGTATCCTGGTGATCGTTTTTTGCACGATTACCCGGCATAAGTCACTGGACACTTAACGTTAGTTAATGTCTAGTAAGAATCATATGCACTCGCGTTGATAGGTAATAAAACACCTATCGAATCAGAAATCAACTTGCAAAAAAGCCTTATGAAGTTGTTTGAGATGTTTCATGCAAATTGTTTGGCGCACATAAAGAATTCAATGTGGAAAATGTGTAATGTACATACATGAAAGATTACAGCTTTCTCGAATCATAGGATTATAAATGTGAGTAGTGTTTACTATTAATACACATAATACACGATGTGTATTGTATGATATTCTCAAATGAATCATACAAGTCTGCCCATGTACTTTTCAAATGTTTCTCGATCAATTACATTCCAATTCTTCCTAAAATTTTATCCGTAAGTCCTTTCTTTGTTCTCAATATATTCTTCTTTTTTGATGGATCGATTAATGCCATAATTCTCTGATGAATTTAAAAACGTCAAATTGCATAGTTTTCAACGCATTATTTTCTAACTCTTGTACATAGTTTTCTTAACGACTTGGAGCATTCTTTGGATAAGAAGATTCACTCCCAAAAACTGAATCTTAGATAGAACTGGTCCTAGACCTAGTTTTCTTCAAAATACTAAAATGTCCGCTTTTCCACGAACAATATCACTCTTCAGACTCCAGATTAATTGTTCGATTAACTTGAATATACGTTCATACATTACACACACATGTTACGTTGGCTACCAATTGCAGCGCGTAGCCAACGTTACCGCGGAAACTTAGCTGACAGACTCGCGCTCTGATAGGTCAGGGTTTTTCATTAATATCCCATTAACAAAACCTCATATAACATTGTTGCTAAGGAAAAACTTCTTTCGAATCACCTCACGAGTCTCCCATTTCCGGATCCTCCAACATTTTCGTTACACCCTGTATAATAAATTCCATACAAATTTCTTCCAGATATAGAAAAAAATTAGTAACTATCGCCTAAAAATTTCGAAAGCAGTACAACTCCATACCAGAAGCAACGCCGAAAGGTAGCACGAGTAATATTTCTGTCCCCGTACAATAGCAGGTGGCACCACCCCCCGGATGTCGTGCAGCGCGCAGGCCGGAAGCGGTATCGATAATTATTTATCTGGATCCTTAATTAACTCCGTTTTAGCGGTGCTCGCGATAAAATTACGTGGGCTGCCGCGACGGGTAGGTACCCTACGCGCGTGATCAGGAGACGGCGGGACGCGCGACGATTGGCCGGAAGGAAGGTTACACCTGCGGAGGCGCGATTCGAACGGATACGCGGTGGGACCAGGGCCTTCTTTTATTTTTCCTCTTGCGGTTCTAGGTGTAGGCGTCCTCGGACGCGCACCAGGCCCGCCTCACTGTCCTTCGTCCACGCGCGCCTCCGAATACACATTTGCATCGTTAATTAACGGAGTCACCCTCTGCGCGCGATGTCGACCGCCGATAGCGGAGCAACGTTGACCGCTCTGTTTTTCACCGGTCTCGCACCACGAATTTTAATTGTGACCACGGTCGTTTCCAACGATCCGCACGATCTATCGTGGGATCATTGCGAGGAACGTCATCCGGCGAGATTACAACGCAACAAGCATCGGGCGAAACAACGAATAAACGAAGGAGAGGAGGGAATAGAAAGGTTTACAGGAGGAAGATAATTGAGGCGAAGAATTCACATGTTGTTTACCTACGCTAATATTACCCCTTTAATTCTCAAATTATTTCGAAACCACCAAAGAAATATTTTTTGTGTTTCTGTGTATATTATATGATATATAAATGATTCACATGAACTTTTTAAAATTTTTAAATTGTTTATTGCCGCTTTTCATTCGTTGCCATTTGGCAACTTTTTTTTTATCATAGTCATTTACAGGTTGTCCCATTTGAATCGACCAGCACGAATATCGCCGAAACTACTGATGATATTAAAAAATTTTCCAGACAAAAGTTAAATGGTATCAGGGGACACGCTTCCTGATGTAATTTTTTCCTATGAGGACGCGTAGAAGTCTGTTTTTTCAATGGAATCGTATATTTTTTAATGCATTACTTAATCACAATATCTTCTAAATTTTTATAGGGAATAACTAGTAGCATCAAGTAGTGCATTAAAAAGTATACAATTCCATTTAAAAAAACAGAGTTAACCTTCGTATGATCTCTATGCACCCACAAAGGAAAAAGTTACTTACATCGGTAAGTGTGCCCCCTGATGTCATTTAACTTTTGTCTAAACATTTTTTAACATCGTCAATAATTTCAAAGATATTCAACTCGGTCGATTTAAATGAGACACTCTATATAATAATTCCCATTATAATGTTGTCGTACATAATAAAAACCAATTTTTCTTACTATTGATCAATAAACCCACTTGAAATATTTGAAAGAAATTAGAATTTTGTGAGTTTCTATTGTATTTGTAATAATGCTCAACACCTGATTCCCCAAATGAAAGAGGCAGTTTTTTTCCGAGAAACTGTGAAATGTAGTTGAGTTGTTACTCGACAGTAAACATCCCCAATTGTTCCCTCTACGATCTCATTTTTTCCTTATTACTAGACACCGGATATTTACGCAAATATAGATTTTGATGGATTAATTTCTAGAGATTGGAGTCAATCAGATGTTTATTCACTCTACTTAAGAGTTCTGTCAGATTCGAAGTAACATGAAAGACTGATCTAACTTCATTAATGTTTTAATTACACTGAGTTCAGAATGATCCTGTACACTATAAATGCATTAACTTAAGAACTTCGTCCTCAATATTTCATCCCTTACTGACCGCTGGACTCAAGATATCCTCCCCGTCTAAATTACCGAACCTATATCTTACATACATTTCTCTATCAAATTAGCTTTATCTTCCGAGCGGACATTTCGCATCAACTTTAAAAATATCTGTTGCCCCCGTAACCGTATTTCGATTAATTTCCGTCTTTGTACCGAGTTCCTATTGAATGCAATAAAATAACTGGTCAACGGCATACAACACAAAACGTTCCAGAGGGGAAACTGTATTCACGTCGACGGATCGGAATTTCGCCGGAGGGTAATTCCGAATCGATCATTCGACCGTCTATCGGATAGATAACGAGTCGCGTGATGACTCTCCGGGCCAGTTAATTAGACGCTTAATTACACACACACGGTAGACCGTTGATGGAAATAAGAGCAGCGCAAGTGGTTTGTTTATGATGTATTAAAGTGCATTCCGTTTAGCGATCGAGTCCCTTCAGTATACACGATTTTCCCCTGGCGGCCTTCTGTGTATAATCGTACCTCACTAGGCGAAATAGAGAAGACCGCCAGCGATATACGGACCCTGGAGAAGTTGCGTACGTGTCGTAACTCAATGATACAATTTTTCCATCGGTGGAACAGAGACGATACATCGCCGGAGACTTACTGTCTCTCTCTGCCTTCCGGTAACATGGAACCGGTAACCATCCGCACGGAACCACCGGGGTTACCGGTCTTGTATTTATATAAAGTATAAACCAACAGCGAGAATGTAACGGGACGAACAAGGAGAAGTAAGAAGAGAGAGGGAGGAAGGAACCTGCAAGTTCTCCGGGTACCCACAATGGGTCCGTGCACCATACAGACGGCTCTATTCAACTCCAAACAATGTAATCACAACTCAGCGCTTTCCGCGCGGTCTGCGACGCTCGCTTATCGATCGATGAATCGATCGTTGATCGACGGATCCCGGTACGATTCAACGTCTCATGCTCCGTGAATCTTTGCGTTAATTAATTAACCGCTTGTCCTGGTTGTTAAGATCACCGGTCCGAATCGTCCGGACCACTACGACCCTCCTTTGTCCTTTTATGAAATCGGTCGTGGGAATCGCTCGCGGTGGGCGAGGACGAATTAGGGTACTTTCTCGGGTTGATGAAAATTTTCCTCTGTTTCATCGCAGGCGTAATTCCTTAGACGTCCATAATTACCCCGGTGTCATTTATTATAGGTGTAGAAAACAATTTTTGGATTGGGAATTCTTTCTTATCCACGCTTCGAAATTTGAAGAATCCTCTAGATATTCATTTGGAATTCTTCGACATCAATAATACCTTTTTTGATAGTAATATTAATTACGTGTTAATTTTTGTTTAATCATATACACTGCAAAATTATAATCTGTTATTAAAATAATAATAAATAAGTTTTATGTTAACAGAAAGGGGTTGTCATATACAATTCAGAGTAAGTATCCATTGATACGCTTTTCTCTGGAATTGTTATTCACACAATTTCGTTTATTCTAGTCAAATTGTTTTTGTAAGTCTGCTGACTTACATCTTTTCAGCCTTCCAACCATTAGGCGGTGTTTGTTCAGTAATGTACTGACTGTAAGGAATATTTAACCCTAATGTTCCACTCACTTATACTTCACGTCTGTATCCCTTCGAATAAAATCAAAACAACATTTCAAAATTGTACGTTGGATACTGACAAGAAATATTTAACAACATACAACCTATTGAAATACAATCTTCATTTCGGATCATATGGACCCAAGGAGAACAGCAGGGTTAATACTCTAGTGAATTCTATTCTCTGAACATGGATTATTGCAACCTCTATTTACAGAGAGAAATTATGTGGAATATTTTTCAACGATCTATGGTAGCTAAATCCTAATCCAGAAAAGTATGCAGTAAAATAAAAATTCTCCGTCCGTTGCACTTCCAGAAGTTTAATAACCCCGACATCTTTTCAACTTACAAGACGAAAACGACTTTTCAACTTCAACGTATCATTAATCTCACTCAAAAAGCTATCTAACCAGCATCCAATATCGTAAAATTAGGATCTCAAGATGGGATTAGGAGAGATTTCGCAAGGATGTGCCGTTCGTTTTCACGCTTCGGCCGAGGTTCGCGATGGGAACAGGCGGCCCAGATGAAACCGAACGTATCGTCGGCGAAATGGGAACGAGAGAACAGCAAGAAAAAGAAAGAATGAAGAGAATCGACGAATTAATACTTTCGGGGCTCGCGAGCCGGCACGCAACTCGAGCCACATACGTTACACGGGGCCTCGGACTTCCTTCGAATTTGAATTACTGCGAGTCAGGTGAGCAAGAAGGTCGTTAATCGAGACCAGGTAGTAGAGGCATAAGCCCCCGGAGAGAGAGAGAGAGAGCGAGTTGGTTGACCCCGAGATTAGTCCAGCTGGTAGCTGGCTGACCACGGACACTGATCGTCAATAATATCGTCGATGATTATCGCGATACTGGGATTATTCTACCCAGAGGAAATAGAAAAAAGTAAAGCGATCGCGGGGTTCTTTGTTTCAATGGCGATCGCGTCGACAACGTGGCTCGGTAAAGTGGCGATAATTTATGGACTCATCTTTACGAGCCGCAAAACGCTCGGTATTAATGTATCCGCCGCTACGAACGTAATACATCCTGTCCGTTGATATTTGAGAACATAATTACGATTATCCATGGCCGCTCCACACACTCGCGTTCCTACGTCGTATCGAACACCACTACGCTTTTCAAAAACGTGTATTCACCACCATCTGGCGATCTGTTCCGAGGCTTTTGTCGGCGTGCGATATAAATGAAGATAATTAATCACTCGAGGGACTACATTACTCGAGCTTAATGGAAAATCGAACTGTTGGGAAATTTGCAAGTGAGTCACGAAACTCGATGTGGTACTTTTCGGTTGTAAACACTTTAATATCGATTAGCGATGGGACTGATACGGTATACACTAACGATCAAAAGTATGGGACTAGGTCTGATAATTAAGGAAAAAGAAAAATATTATTCTACAAGGATTTGACCAAAGTATATGTACTGATTCCATAACTTTTACTATATAGTAGCAGAATAGTGAGTTCCCTGTTCCATGAATCATGAGTTCTGTCCCATACTGTTGGCCGGTAATTGTAGATTGAGGGTACTCAAACATTTCAATGTCTAAGTACTCAGTAGGAAGTATCGAAATACACTGAAATCTTGGATACCCGGTATTAACTGTTAATACCGATGCCTCCTGGATCAACACCAATCAATAGTAATTCTCCAACAACCGATTAAGCATCGATACCATAAGCAATAGAATCGGTATTGCTCGAGTACTTCACGGATACAAGAATTCCTACTTAATTGATATAGCAGTGGTCACGAAATGTCAATATTTTCGCGAGGTATCAAATGTGCATTGATACTTTCATAGAAGAATCAAATCTATAAGTATCGAAAGGCTATCGATTCTTTTTCATACTAAAATACCAACGTTTTTGATACTACTCGATACCTGATCGAAATCTACGGTTTCGATAGCATCAATTATCAGTCCCAATACTAGCATCGATTAATTCGAAATGATCACGTATTTCACGTGTTGTAAATAATAATAATATTTTTAAATATATCCATTTTGGGGGAGATAGCAATTTTCAGAGTTGGAAAATGGAATTTACGATCGAGCAGAGTCGCGGCGCGTTCTTTTTCGGTCGGCGAGTGGCGTGATCGAAATCAATTACTCATTAATCGTCCCCGTTCACCGGCACTGCCCCCGCGCCCGTAATTAACGGTGATTAATTGGATTGGATGCTGGTCGGGCATATTTTACCGTGTACGAAACTCGCCGCGGGCCTTCGACGCACCGGCCCGGTGCTCACAGCCGAATTCGAAACGGATAACTTGGTGCGTCGACGCCGTGGGGAGGGGAGGATTTGAATAATCATTGATCGTCATGCGATCGAAGAATGGTAAATCTTTGAGGATTTATATGTACCTGCTTCCGTGTGCAATACGTCAGTGGATACTGTTACGACGAAAATTAATTCGATGCTCCGAGGTTACGAGAGTTACAGAATTTTGAAGATTGCATTATTTTTGATAGACTACTTGCATTTTTAATTACTTTGAAAGTGCAGCTCGCGATCTTTCATTCTAACAAATTGGTAATAAACTAATATACAAGCCCGGTTTAAGCGTATTCATACTATTGTTTCTCTAACTATTGAAAATGCGACAAAATGTTTCATTTGAAAATTATTTAATTCCTTGGAGCAAAAGTCCTCGAGCAATTAAACGAGAAATTAAAATATTCTATTGCGTTTGTTCCATGGAATCAAATAATTTTCAGATGAAACATTTTCTCGCATTTTCAATATTTAGAGAAATAATAGCGTGTATCCGCTTAAACCGGACATACTGTATACATATAAATGCATTCAATAATAAATTTCACAGATATTTGAACTATAAACTTCGCATAATTCTTGTGAGTATATCAGTGACAGGAATAATAGTTTCAACAAATAAAGAATTCCTTATTTCAAGTCTTTTCAAAGTAATCAAGAAAATTAATATCAGGCCATAGTTACAATATTGTTTAACAGTAGGTACGTCTAAATAAATTATTATTGTAACTAACACTTACTCAGGAAAGTCAGTTCTTCTAGTCTTTGATCTTACGAGCGATACTGGAGCACCTGTTGATCCTTCGATGGTCGTCGAACTACTGAATGGATTCCTGGTAATTTTTCAAGGGACACAGGAACGTTGCTGGGACCTGCTCATAGTCCTTCATTGCAAAAACTACCGGATGGCCTCTGGATAACCTTCAAAGACCGTTGAAAGATGCATGCGACGTAGAAACCTCGGTAATATTTCTTACTCGACCAATAGCTCCTTCCCCCCCTCCACCCAAAAATAACATTTCGCTTCCTTGTTAAATATTCGTACCCAAAAACTGTGACTGTACTTGCTAATTCTCCGGAACAGACCAAGGACAAGGGACAATTATCCATGGACGTATCGAGTACACGCGTACGATACCTATAATTTCAGGAACGGGACAGCGGCGGCGGAACGGATCATAAAAACTTGAATAATCGATGTCCCTAACACGCGCAAGGTAATGTTCCCACTCGTGCAATAGCGTCGTTTCGACTTAATCACACGTTGACAAGAGCACTTTGATCTCCGTCCTCATTAACGAAACCCGTAACGCCTCCTCGACTGGTCTAATTTACTCGAAAAATCGGACATACAGGGTGGACCATGAAACGTGATCAGCTTAGATTATTCTGCTGCTAGCTGTTCGATCGAAATTTTTTTGTCTAGTATAACATGACTGAAGAAGAGTTTTAATTTTAGAGTTTCTTTTTTCCAAGTTTCCAAGGTCACGTTCAGTTTTTTTTATAGATAAATTTGTGTACGCCCATCGTGGATACTCAGACGAATTCGGCAATCATCGTAACAAATATTATTCTTCTTCCAAAGCAAAGAACCGTTAAGAAAATATTATTTACCTTAATTGAAACGATGTTCAAAATGGTGTCCATCGGCTGCAATATACTCGCGTAAACGGCCAAGAAACGACTGCTTAGTTCTATTTATGACGTCTGCGTTGATGGTTAAGCATCCAACAAAATTTTCGATCGACAGCTAGCAGTAGAATAATCTAAGCTGATCACGTTTCGTGGTCCACCCTGTATAATCGCAGCATCTGTCCTCGCACGTCGTACTTAGCGATATCGCTTGATGAATGAATTTTTACGTTCTGTTCTGCTACCCACGGTGGAGAGAGATAGATCTAGAATAAGCGAGTCGGGGGCAAGAAGAAAGATACAACGAAGCGTAACTCGACAACAGATCGCCACGATCGGGAGAAAGCCACGAAGATCTATGACCGATCGTGCGGCTGGCACGCAACAAGACGTACGATCTCACGTGGTCGCGTACACACGGGCAAAAGGGACGCCTGAAAAAAACAATTAGCCGATCACTGGGCATAAATTAGTCCCGGCGATCGTTCGGCGACGTTGAATGCGAACTGTGCCTACGTAACCCGACTTGTGCCGTCCGATGCGAGCGTCTCTGTCGACAACGAAGCAAATCATACGTTAATTGCCACAAATCACGGGTCACGGAACGTAACAATAGGCTGGCTCGATAGTATTTATTGAGGCCCGGAGCAGCGGGTGGTGTCAAGAATGCGAGCCATACTTTGCTGCGCTGAGCTCGTCAAACGGAGAACTTCACGAAGCATGCTGGAGCAGACGGGGATTTCAGGCGGAGTGGAGTTGCCATTGTTTCGGCCATGAGCTGCTACAGACGTTGAGATATATGGGTCGAAGCAGTGAATTATCGTCTTAAGGTCTTTGGAACTATAGGAATTAGAGGAAACTGGTTTCACCAAAGGTTATATGATAAAAAATGGGCCATCACAGTAAATCCTGGATGAGTGTTCGAAGGCTTCTCGACATTCAACATTGAATATTTTATAAACTAATGGCTATACGCTGTTGAAACAAATATCATTTTTGGTTTGAAAACTTCAAGCTTTATTGCTGTGCTAAACCTAATTAAAAAGTCAGCGTTACACCTGGGGACCTCTCCTTGTCAGTGCGGACCTTCGAACAATCATCGAGGATTTACTGTACATGGTAATTGCTGGTATCTCCTTCAGTAACAGTACTGTACAAAAATATTTTGTATAAAATATTTTGTATCGTATAAATATTAATATGCGTAGGTAGTCATCGTCACTAGAGTCGAAAGTGTTCATTTTTTTTCTGTCGTCTCCAACGCGAGAATATAGAGGAAATGCTCCGGAAATAACAAATCGTAAAGATTGGTAGTGGTTTTTCTGGGGATAACGAGAATGGTAACTGCTTGAATGACAACAATCACCAATGTTTCTAGAAGTTGTATCCTTTATCGCAGAGAGACCTTGATTCGTTTGGAGATAATAGTTGTATTGTGAACAGGCATCGTTGCTCGTGGTTACTGTACCAAGGAGTACGAGTAACTTTCTACGTTTGTAGATCGCGCAAGGAAATAAAACGGAACAAGTGGTACACCTGTCGATGGCAATTTCTGTGCTGAGTACGGTCACCGGATGTTAGTCGCGTAAGTTAATTGACGTTAATTGGAGACGAGCCTCTCGGGTGAGAGGCACCCCTTAATATGGTTACTTCGGAGAAGGAGAACAATTTTTTAACAGAACACGCTGAAATTTGGATTTAAATTTATTTTAAAAAATAACCGACATACATAAATTTGTTACACGGATGTTAATATTCAATCGGAGTATTTCTATCCACGTAAAACTGAACTTGTCGATCTTCGTTAAATTGAATATATTGTGAAAATTTGAAATGTACATATATTAGAGAAGTTAATAGTATCAGTAGTCTAAATGGAACAAGAGCGACACCATTTTCTATATTTAGGCCAGTGCAGCAAGCGATTAGAGAGCATGTTTGAACTTTTGACCTTAAAGTGAAACTTCGAGTGAACGATAACGGAGAATCTTATAAGGTAATTGTGAATAAATCGGTGAAAAATGGTGGTGAACGGACAGTCGATTGGCTACCATCGCGTAATGCGTAGAAACACCGTTTCGCAATGACGGGGGCGATTCGTACCGGATTAAGAAAATCACCCATGACGTGACCCGGACGAGACATTTATATCACGCAACACCCACACGTTCGCACGTGCGAGTGAAAACGCGACGAAACGTACTCGATGGTTGATTTCAATGAGCTACGGACGAGGTCGACCTATCTGTGCACTCTACACGATGCCTGGGAACAATGCAGCTAACACGACAATAGGCATTATCGGGTTATCAGCACCGTCGGCATAATGGTTGCTTTCTCTACTAGATTTTCTTCGAATGAAATAATAATTACACGTTTAAATCGAAGCACTGTCTTCGATCAACAGCAACTGTCAAGGAATAATGTCTCAGTAAGGTCTCTTACGCATAAATGAAAAAAACGAATCGCAAATGATTGTAGATAAAATATTACAGTACCAACTGCAAAAGACATGACAGACGCATTACAGGTTAGAGCAAACCCCAAGGGACTGATAAATAGCACACTAGATTCGACAGATACAATACAGTTGGTACCAGACCCAAGAGATTTGATACAGACGAACAGAACCAAGAGATTTGATACATACGGTAGAAGACCCAAGTGATCCAATACAGACGATATCAAACACAAAAGACCTGATACAGGCGGTACTAAACCCATAAGACCCGATAGAAGCAGTATCAGATCCAAGAGACTCGATGCAGACGCTAGAAAACCCAAAAGATCCGATACAGACTCTACCTAACCCGAGAGACCTGATACAAACGGCACTAGACCCAACAAGTCTGGTAAAAACGATACCCGATCCTTGATACCCCAAGGATCCACGGAACTCTCGAGACTCTAAAAAGATCCCCGAAATCCTCAGGACTACCGCAACCCTCAGAACTACCGAGACCCTCGAGACCCCCGGACGCCCAGGACCTGAAGATCGCCTAGAGTCCCCGAAGTCTCTAAGGAATCTTAGGCGTCTGGTACGATTTATATTGAATCTCTAGAATATGGTACCACTTGTAGCAAGTCTTTCGGATCTGCTAAATTTGTATTGGGTCTCTTGCATCTTATATAAAGTGTACTATTTTCATAATTTCTATATACTGCAAAATGAAGCTTACTATTTTCGTAGAAACATACATGAATGATTCTTACGATTACACTGAACATTCTTCTTTTTATCAGAATACACTGTTTCGTGACAACGATGCTCCGATGTCCTATCGGAATTTTCTCCGCTAGAAGTACCCGCTTCAATAATCCCGAGATGACGATGTTACACATGTCACTACATAAGAATAATATTATTCTTTTCTCATAGCTGAACGAAACGCATGGAGGTGGACACCCGAAGCGTCGAGTTCAGCATGAAACTCATAATAGGTCGCGTCGCTCTTTTCGAGCAAATACACTTTAAGGCGTACGCACGCGTGGGCGACTCTAAACGCCCACGTAAGCCGTACAAATATTGAACAAATATTAACATAATGTTTGTACGTTAGCTCTAACCACAAATATCGACGACCCGCCTGCGAATGAGCGTGTGTGTATGTATGTCTGTATAAAAAATAAAAACACTTCCATCGACGAAGAAACGAAAAAAAAAAATAAATTAAAAGGATGGTAAATCGAATCGAAGCGAACGATCATGCCCGTGATCGTTCGTACCACCGATTTCCCGATTACAATCGGCGCTACAAAAATTGATCGTCGAACAATCCTGCAGGCAATAAACTTTCGTGGGGCAACCTGTCATTACGACACATTATCATGTGAACTTGTTTAATTATAGGATACCGTAAAACTTATGAGAAATCGAAGCGTGGCTCGTGGCAATGGATAACAATCTACCGGTTAAACGGAAAAAGAGGTGACTCGTTTTAAAACAGTGCCGCGAAGGTCGAGACGATTATCGATAAGATCTCGAGAACCGCGCGAACAATCGTTTCACGTCAATGTGTCTCGGGCCCCGTTCTGGATCGCAACGTACGGCGTCGCATCGGAAATCATATCGATCGATCATAATTACGTTTCGTGACGTGCACGGGACGACAGGTGCGCGCTGGTACTTACGCAACCGTGAAAAACTGAATAACTGATCAATGACAATAATCTTGTAGGCTGCAAACCGATCTTAACAGATTTTTATTGGTGTATCAATTCCGAACACTTTTTCTTTCAATTGTTGATTGATACTTTTTCTTCTGTATATACTACAAGAATGATAAAATGAATTGATTGTACGATACACGTAGAAAATAATCCAAGAATTAACTACTAAGAAATTTGCAAGAGAGGAAAAGAGTGCTCGAAGGTAAATCGGTCCAACGAGGTGTGAAAATTGCCTGGAAGCTGCGTCCGAGCTCGTCAACGCAAAAAATTCAAACGTCGCTTACCATAAAAAAAGGAGACCTGCAACGTATGATATTCGTCCGGGTCGAGGAGAATTAATCGATTGCGCAATGAACCGAGCCGAGTTTCAATGGATGCTCGTTAAATCGCGTATGAAATTACGATTCCGCAATTTCCTACGGTTATTCGACTGGCCGGTACCGATGAAAATTAAACAGCGTTTATGATTTAACTGCATCAATTATCGACGGAACGGACTATCGTTCCGGCGGACATTTATGTCGATCGCCGCAACGCTCGCCGCGATCCTTTCTAAACAAACGCGAACCCACCGTCGTACGAGAGCGCAGTTTCTTGCAATTACAACCGAGGGTCTTACAATTAACACCTTAACGACTTTAATTCTTTCACCCCCTATTTCACAGGTCAGCCAAGTAATTTGCTTCGGATTTATTCAATGTAATCCTAGTTTCAAAAGTTCCATTGTATAACGATAATACTTTTTAAGGGATATTGTTTCATAAAAAATGTGTATGCAATTTCTATTTCTATATTCTCATTATCTATACTTTTGTCGTTCTTGTGCGATATGTTTTTCCTAATTCTGATATAAAAGTCCCTATGTTTGTACGTACTTTGGTCGTACAGAAATGACATCCCTCCATAAACAAACTTGTGAGTCACTGTACCTCCACGGTTAAATAATAGTACGAAATCTTATACAAAGACTGGTCAAATTTTTTTCAAAATGACGAATAGGAATAATGTTCGGAAAAATAGAATATTGACCCTGTTGACAAAAATTTCGATATTTCTCAAAGATTACCTACTGATGACCTAAAGTCCACGATAGTGTATTATTTAATAAAAATATAATTAAATAATGAAACCTAATATTAGGGTGAACCACGAATCGTGATCAGTAGAGATTATTCTGTTAATAGCAGTCCGATCAAAAATGTTTTTATCAGGTATGGCATGGTTTCAAGAGAGCTTTAACGTGATTATAGCAAATTTGTTATCAACCTTTTTTTTTCATGATTTTTCAAGGGCACCTTCAATGTTTTGCAAATACCCTTACAATTTTTCTACGCCTATCTGTTAGAGGATTTCAAGACGAATTCGGTAAGTATCGTAACATAACATGTGTTACTTTTTTTTTCATCTGGGTCTAAAAAAGATTAAAGGAATACTCGAACTGTAACATTACAAATAGTATCGTATGTACGCGTTCCGATGTTGAATTCTTGCCTACTGTTTACAAACATTTCGTTCTGTCCATTAGAACATATCTAATGATATCTACTGATCACGATTCGTCGTTCACCCTGTATAATTTAAAAATAAGTGATTTTTGTTAGAGCATGTGTAAAATTGTAACTTATGAAACATCTAAACCATTTAACTGGTAGAATCTGCTGACCAGACAGATCAAAAAGCTTCATGATACAGCAACTGTCTGTTAGACTATCAGTTCCGTAACAACGATTACCTCTAACGACATCCGAACGATCCAACGTCTGGTATGACTCCAGCTGCCCTATCAGCCACGGTACAATTCCCAAGGAAACAATCATAATGGATCTTCCTTGAAAAGTCACGGTCATGCTCTTTTTCAAATTTCCTTCGGACACACACGTACACACGGCAAACCGCGACGTCCGCGTCGCATCAGCGTTAAAGCGTCGTAAAAGACGCTAAATCCGTGGTATCACGCGACCGGGGGAAACGGCAAAACGGACGTGTCCAGAAGGTTACGATAAGCGTGATGCTTCGTTTCTTCTCGCATGACGTCTAATGACGCGGCATTACACGCGAGGAAACGATCCGCGCCCCATTACGTCGCCGGCGGCGGCGACTGTCCAAGAGAGGACTCTTTAATTTAACGTCCCTCGAGCGAGACTCACCTTCCGTTCGTTCGTTAAGCGCTAGTAAGAGGATCCAGAAGGCGGTCGATAAACAAGGGAAATCACGTGGGACGCGTGATAAAGACGGATAAATGCTCGTGGACCGCATTGAATATCCCTACACCCCCCCCCCTCCCTTGCCACTACCTCGTACTCACAATCGTAAAACTTCTCCGGTCAGGCCCAGAAGCCGGTGTCTCTCTTTTTTTTTCACGTCGGGGACTCCCTGTCGCGCATTAACCGTAATATTAAGCGCAAACAGCGGGCCCGTTTCTAGGCCGTGGCTGAGCGCTAATCGCGTCTCGTTAGCCGGTTAAACGAGGAATTACCAAGGGGACCGTGTAAGCGAGAGCATCACCGGGAAACGTTCAGTTATGAATTATCGGGTTCGTCGTAAACCGCGGAGTCCTGATACAGTACAAAGTGTAACAACCAGAGCAGACCGGCCCCCATCCGCTTTTATCAATATTTTTGTCCCGCCTTTTAGTGCTATCCCGAGTTCTGAGAGCGTTTTACTAGCTGACGAACCTAGGTAACGACCTAGCGGTTCGAAGAAACGGCAATAAAGAGCTGTAATGAGCTGGCGTGTAAGCGTTCGCACCCTGAACTTAGGAAGGTTCGACAAAGTGTTGCTTTTTTTTTTTTAAATTCGTATTCACCGGACACGTGGTGCTTCAATATGGATATTCGTACGAGAATTAGATTAACGACCGAGTGCTTTGAATTAGAAAGAGTAATTTGATGTGCTTAAATGGTTTTAGGAAAATTTGTGCTGGAAGAAATTTTTTACGGGACTGTGGATTATATTCATTGCAAATGCGACTGAATGGAACAGAATGCTATGGAACATTTTAATGGGGTTTAATGAAGGCACAATTTCATTCTGAACCTAGTAAATCAGAATTGACTACATTTTTCTTCTTTTCTTCATTATTATACGATTATGCAGGGTGTTTCCGCAATGGTGGTAAAAGAATGTGATTCTAGATGCAAAAATAAGTCGAAAATGTAGAATAATATTTTTGCGTACGATGCTTCTTTTCCAAGATAGTGAATTTTCAAAATCCATCTAGTACCTATGTATTCATGGTAACACGAAGTAGAAACAGAATACAATGGACAGATGTGCCAGCCAAGTCCTACTCAATTGCACGCGAATCCAGCAGACTTTCCAATTCGATTTTCTCAAAAACGAAACTTATTCTATAGTTTCAACTTACGATCATCCATTGGGATTGTACCACTATATCAGAAACACCCCGTATAGTCTACAGTTATGTTGAAGTGAAAGAAATCTTACAATTTTAGTATCACAGTTTAGTAATACTCCATGTTAAACAATTTAGACCAATTTTATGCATAAGTTTAAATCATGTTAATAAATTAATAATAGGTTCCAAGGAATGTTCATACCGTGCGCAACAATATACAGCGAATTTCAATCTTTTTGCATACTTCGCCACCCGCGGCGAGACATATAAAAGGCTCCCGTTTAAGACTCGTTCTCACCGTCCCGTTACGTACAGTG
Source organism: Dufourea novaeangliae (assembly GCF_001272555.1). Taxonomy (NCBI): domain Eukaryota; kingdom Metazoa; phylum Arthropoda; class Insecta; order Hymenoptera; family Halictidae; genus Dufourea; species Dufourea novaeangliae. The sequence goes on from NW_015373961.1 coordinate 4,162,318, forward strand.
TACATCAACACTGTGGCCCACAAAAATAGGGTACCACATGGAGTCACTCCCCTTTTATGCGACCCTCGCGGCGATGCATATTAATTAATATGTTTGGCATTGTGTGGCCGCTCGTCGAGATGGTATCTCGCGCCACGGGTTCCGACTCACCTCTCGATGCCTCGCGATCACCGCCTTAAGATCCTCACGATCATTATGATCGTAGGATGTGACAAGATCTCAGCAAGATATCGCGCCGAAGGAAGCCCTTTGTCCCGGTTATTTTGTACTGTCCCCTTTGATCAGTACACGACATCGGGGCGATTCGTGGCTCTGATTTTGGCAAACGGTAGACTTCATTCATGGGAATTAGCATATGGTGCTCTTCGGGGATTTACAAATTACATGGACGAAATATTTACGAACCTGCGTGATATATGAGTATTACATGGTGGCACTAGTTTGAAACTGCATAACGAAAGCTTACAAGAAGATATATTCATTAAATTCACTACACTACAATTGTTAGAAAATTGACTGTAGCTATTACACTGTGTTCGTGACATCAAATCTAGAACGATAGAACTATTGGACTCGTAAAACTTATTTCTGTGTATTTCAACCAACTGTACAAAATCACTATCACCGATTTTCAATACAAAAGTGAAAAGTTTTATATTGAAAAACACTGTTACCATGCTACAGATCACGATAAAAAAAGTTTATTCCAAGACTTCCAAATGAGAAATGTTAACTTCCCTAAACTTAATAGTTTTAGCTTCCCCCAAATAATCTGAACTGCGCTGTTTCTATAAATTCGTACCTCTTGTAACGAGTAAGAACACAATTATATAGAAACCTCGAATAAGTGACTATAGCACATTCTGATAAGAACTGAATTAATAGTAAAGTATGGCCCTACTATGTAATGTTAAACACAAGAAGTATGTTAGGTATATGAAACTTATGGAAGAAACGTCTATAGCACATTGTAGAAATAGGGGATTCAAATATTCCAGCTTCCAGCTATTGTATTGGATGTTTCAAGGAAATGAGGGTCTAAAAAAACAGGAGAAATTCATCACACCACTTACCGAATACAGTGTAACTGAAAAACCGTTTTTCCCCAAAGTGTGCTAAATATACTTCAGTCCCTTGTCCGAGGTTTCCCTTCAATTTATGTGTCCCGTTCCTCCAAACTCACTCCAGTAAACGTATCGCGACAATCAAGCGAATAATTCAGTCTATTCCCCCTGTTGCCCAGGTTCTCAGCGCCACACAGCGTTCTGTTCCGGTGGTGTTCGCCTGGCGTCCGTTGCTGGTATATCTCGTCGGGGAATTGCGTATTCCGACCTGGTCCGGCGGGTCGGGAAAGCCGTGGGGTATCGTAGGAAGCATTGCGGGTGTACGATGTGGTAAGTTGTGGCCAGCAGGGTCGTGGGTCGTTGCTAGGCCGTCCGGCGTCATGAGAACAAGCTTAAGCCCCTGGCCACGGTGCTTGCACGCCCCCCCCCCTCTTACACGCGGAGACTAGCTGATGACCATCGTCCACCTGACTCCGCGAGATTTATCGTGCTCACGATACGTACGAGCGTACGGGACGCAGGTGGACCCCGAGAGGAGCACAGGTACACCTAATCGACCCTCTCCTAGCCAAGGGTTTCCGATGAGGAAAGCCCCGCTCCGCGTGGATAATTAAACTCTTATCCTCCTCTGATGCTCGGTCGCCATTTTTGTCCCCTTCTCCCTACCCATACGCTTTTTTCCCAATCCTCCTTTTCTTTCCTCGTTCTCTCCGGTGTGTGGTAATAACGTTCATGATACATTTACCACGGACGATATAATACGCGACGTGGCGTGAGTAATGCGCGCCAACTCGCCCTATTGAACCGTTCTGTTGTAATAAGCCGGAATTATCCGCTCCAGGAAAACGCGGCGTGTAATACACCTCCGAGAGTTTTCCTTCCTTCTTCTCTTCTTCTGATACCGTACGAACACGGAAGACGGCTCGAATTGTAAAATTCCCACCCGAGACTGATGACAAACGCCTACGTTATATTGTCCCAGCTGTATTTTTATATATTACGCCTGGGATAATGAATGCTGTATACAACCGCTGAGGAAATCGAATTTTGCGGTGGACGATGTGGGTGGATGACGACAGTGCACGCGATGGAAGAGAACGGTTGTTGCCCGACTTTGTTTTACTCGTGCTTCGAAATCCTTCGACTCAACCGATATGTCGTTGGTCGTTTAATTAGGATATAGAGTGTATTTTTAAGTTTCAATTATACGCACTCGCAGACATGTCTGAACTTTTTCAAATTAAAGACATAGTTGTTTTTGATCACTGATACCCTATGGCCAACAGTATCTATATTTCGCGGATCTGACTACTTATTAATCACTATATTAGAACAGCCACGGTACAACTGTTGCCCTGAAGTCCCACAAATCAATCAACTACAGTTCGTGCAATCATTCAACAACCCCATTTTACAAACTTGTTAATAATAAGACGCTACACGACTCTAAAATGGTAGATTTAGAACGCCCATCAAGTATCTTCACTAACCAACAACAAATCCTTAACCAAACCCCCGTATCCTTCATCCCCATCTTTTCTCCACTTCCTCGACTGGCACACTGCTTCGCCTCCGAGTGAAATATTCTCCTATCAAGCAATCAACGTTACGGTCGAATTTCAAATACGTCGATTATCGTCGATTCAAGCGAATATTGGATCGAATCCAAGGGTGAACGATGGCCAACCACGGACCCCAACCAGCTTATCAGTGGCTAGGCGGAGAACGTTAGACAGGCGAACGTTCCACATTTTAGTGGCCGGTGATCGATCGGCTACGACGACGTGTACTATCGACGTTGCCGGTCGTATATCTCCTCTGCGTAGGTACCAGGATGCGAGCCGTGGAAGGTTTTACGTAACCTCCGCAGGTTTGACGACCTCCGGCCAGGGGCAGGGGAGACGTGTTTCGTCGTCTTTCCTTGTTGCAATCGATTTGTACACTCGTCAGGGAGACTTTGTTGGCGCGCAAACGGGCCCCGTTCCTCCCTCCGTAGTCCCGAGACAAGCTCCGATAGGAGACTGTCGACAGGACGAAATAATTTATCGCGGAAGTAACGTTTTCTTGGCGCGACAACGGGGCCCTGCGCGCAGTTGCGGACTCCCCCTTGAACCGCAGATTCACGCGCAGACCGCGACATGTGGGCACGCCGATACGCGTATACATGGTGTTCCACGCCTGTTAAACAGATACCGTGTGGCCTCTTTTATTTCAGCCGAGCTACATTCCTGTCGTTGGTCTTAAAGGGGTTGGTCAGATGGAAATTAAATTTTGACTGAATTTATCGAATGACGATTTGGATTATTTACTGGAGGACCCCTGTAACGCGGAAGATTCGTTCCGCGCTATATGGATTTCGTGTTATACGTGACCCAGAGGGCAAAAAGTTCAAATTAGCGTCTGAGACCCAGTTCATGATCAGAACCAAATTCCTGATCAGTGTAGTCTACAGTTTATTATCCAAAAAATTACTAAATAATTATTAACTGTATATAAAATTACTCTGCCTTCAACATTGCGTGCAGTACAACCTATCGTTTGAATGAGCGAAGAGTCAGCTCGTAAAAACCGTTCTTTGTCAGCACCTAAAGTTGAACATTATACGTAAAATTGAATCGCTCAAACTGAAATACACGTACATGATTCAGGTTATCAGAAATTGCTCCCTTTGCACTTCTTACTTTAAAAATTAAATTATGATTTAAGTATATTACTATTTCTGCACTTTTGTCAATACCAAATTAAAGATAAAATATATACTTATTCAAGTAACAACAATTCTTTTGCATTTGATTAATTTTGCGACTTATACGTTAAAAAATTGGGGTTGTTTCTCTTAAGTGATCGGGAACTGGGTCAGTAACGGTATATGTATAAAGAAGTTTTTTCGGTAATTACATAGAATAAGGAACCACCTCCGATTTCAGTGACCTTAAAATATGTTGTCAAGATCATCATTCTGAACAACTTTTCCCTATGCATATTAATAGTTGATCTCTTTCAGTTGTCGAGATATTCATAGTCTATAAACTGTTCAGTCATATAAACAGATAAAAAAGGGAACAAATATCTGTCTGAAAAATGTTCCTATGTACTACTGTACTGTACTGTACTTCATTTAATCTGTTGCAGCGTACATTTCTTTATTACACACTTAACGCTGTACTTCGTCCTTTTAAAGGGTTTACCATAATTTAAATAGTATGGTGATATTCGACAAACGATTCCAAATAACATCTGTTTTGTTTTACAATAAAGCCAACAAATTACAAACCAATGAATGAATTTAACATTTCGATTCGTGTTTACTTACACTACGTCGATAAATTTTAAGGGAATAATGTACCAGGTAACGATGGCGAATAGTCGTAGCGTATTTATCATTTCCACAATTGAAACACAAAGTTAGGTCAAAGGTGATCGTGTATTAATCAACAAGTGGCAAACCGTACCTCGAATTTTCCTACATTTCCCAATGGATACATATCTCACCTGTTGCCGAGAAGGAGATATATAAGATATAGAATCAGAAGGTGCAATGTGTGAATCAAGCGTAAACTGGTTACAGAAGGAGATGACTCGTTCGGTTTGTCGTTCACGCACCATTGGGTTCGAAGGTTTTCACGTCGTTAAGATCGGATGTGTCTCAAACCGGCGCTGAAATAGTAGGATTCTGTCGATCAATGACAAGCGATGTGCATGCCTCGATGCGTGGTTATTACCGTGTAATGGCATCCTGTCAGCTTTGTCATCGTGTTTCGGCTGGAAACACGTGGATACCCTTGTAATCGTTTTTAAAATACAATCTTGCACGCCGAGGCGCCGGCGAATAAACGGTCGTTCGCGTTGTTTTTCATCCCGGCGAAACGATTTATGCTATTTCACGCCACGAAAATGTAAGTGGATAGAAAATGTAAATTGTAGTTGTTGCGAATGTCCACACGCACGCCTCGCGCTTGTCCTTTCTGACACTAGCGCGATATTGCAACAGGAAGTAATAATAGGTTACACACCCCGATGTGTGCCGACGAATGTAAATTTTTCACCGGCTATACTTTGCTGACGTTCTACCCGGAAATTCGAGCCCTTGTTACATTTCACGTTCTGGCTTCGGATCATAATCATCGGTGCCACTGAATGTTTTACATAATTGAGTACTTTCCCCTAAAAGATACGATACTTTCGATGAAACTAGACAAATCTTCTGGTATATTATCTTTTACATGACTTCTGAATCTCTTTTCTCTAATTTCGAGGAAATAGGTTTGAAAGAACTAGTCGTTTCAATGTACACGATAGATGGAACAGTAATTATGTATACCTATACAGGGTGATAGAAAAGAAAGGGACTAAGACTAAGGACTTACAGTACTCATCGAAAGGAGTAAAAAATCTCTCTCCGACATAGATCTTCGAATCAATCCTTTCAAAGAAAAATACGAAAGTTTGTTTTCACATTCATTAGAAATATTCGATATGTCTTCCTTCAATTTCAATACAAAACTCACATCTGCGAATCATAGATCGACGTATATTTTCAAACATTCTTTCAACATACATTTTCCATTCATTGTCGTAACACCACACATTATTTATTATTAATGAGTAGACTAAAAGTCAGTATTATACCGAGAGGATGAATTTTGGGACTTATGTTGTTCAGACAGAGATTTGAGGCTAACTCAGCTGACCAATTAAAAATGTCTTTTGATTGATAAGCAATGAACTGGAACGTGAGCAAGCTCCAGTACATTAGTGGAGCATCACAAGGCACACACCAGTCTGTCGTTCGACCCCCTGTTGAAGCTATGTAGATGCAATGCTTGCGAAACGTTAGGGAGATTATTTCACAAGAACACGGCTTACAATCAATAGCCCCAACAGTAATAACTAAACTGCGGAAGTTTATGCAAATTCACAATTTCGGATACTAATACCTAAAAGTTAAATTGGAATAGAATTTTGAGTTTGCTATTACATATTTTACTACGTTAATACTAAGACATAAGTAGTATTAAATGTTACTGAAATCTATATTTTATTGCATATTCTATTAATAACTACATATTGATTAGACATTTTCAACTCCTTTCGGTGAGTACCTACTACAAGCCCCTAAAGACGTTCCTTCTTTATCATCTTATACAGCAGTCATCCAATTATATGCTAAAAGTGAAATAGTTTAGGGGGTCCAGTACTAATTAAATCCCCAACGTTACTCGAAACGAAAAATGACTCCGGTATCAACAGGCCCTGTTTTTCCATTCACACAACGTTCCCGCGACCGGAATAAATTCACCGTGAAGAAAAAAAGAAAAGGTGACCGATCTCGTGACTCCGAATCTTCGCGCAACAATTCTCGCGTGTGACGGTTCGAAGGGTCCGGGCGCGGGCGACGAGCACCGCGTACATATACGTCGTGGCGGTGTGCAGCCGGCGTGATTTAATGCGGTTTACGAAACGGTAATCCCCGCACGTATCAACGCTACACGCGTGACGGTCCGGTCCCCCGCGCGGATTCTCCCGCGACCGAGCAAACGAGGACTCCGCGATGAAGACACACGATTTTCTCTCGCGAATCCGGCAGGCTGTATTATTTAGGACGTCATCCGTTATACGTCTTGCCAGCCCCGTACATCGCGAACGAAACTGGCTCGTACTTCTGCCCGGCGCGAAATCTGCTCGACGGACACTTTCAGCGCGGGAAGTTGAAGACTTCGCGAGCTTAAAAGGTAACCTTCGCTCAAAACGCTCGAAAAGTATATGATTTTCATGAATTTATAAAAAGACAATGGAACAACATATGGTAAAAAATCGGTTTGATCCTTGTTACTGCATATTTGAAGAATACAAAAAAAAATTTATTGTTTAAATTTTAACAATTTTGGATGAAATATATAGCACTCATTGTTGTACTGTACAAATTGGAGGTCTTGACGGGCAGCATCAGAACTCATGATAGGATCGTCTTAAATAAAAATAACAAGAATATTTTAATTCATGAAAGTAGAATTTTTAGGAAATTTTTTTTGGAAATTTTTGACTGAGATTTGTGGTATGAAGGGCTCCGAGGAGAACAATAATTCATGAAACAAATCTTCTATAGTTAACAGTTTACAGTCCGGAGCGAAAACACTTCGATCTTGTTATTTTTTCTAATACTTTATTAAATTAATTATAATATTTAATTGAATTATTTTGTACACGTAAATAAAACTTAACTGAATTACTAGGTAAATAATTGAATTACCTTGGTATATAAAATTTTAGGCATAAACTGCTCTTCACAGTTTGCTGACCCACCCATGGAATGCATTATGCACTTAACAGATTCCACCCCCCCCCCACCCTCCGCCCCTCAGTAGTGGGGATGAAGTAGAAACTGTCACGGGAAACTTCCTATCCAACTCTCATGCAGAATTTACTATAATACGGTTCATACAAACGACAGTACAACACGTCCTACATCACAATAAACGAGTTTATTCGTAGAATTACCTTTCTCTCCCTTCTATCAAATATTCCATACCTCTAACATATACAGTAACTTATCTGAAATCGTCGTGCAAAACAGGGATCATCATCCAAATCGTAATATCACCGACTATTAAGAAACACGTGGGTCGTCCAATCAGCAACATCCTTTTCATCCTCCGAATTACACGGCGGTGATCGCGCGGCACCAGAAAACTGATGTGTATCCTGTAATAAAGCGGCGGGCGCGGATCCTCGGAGCGAAATCCGTTTCTACGTTTCGCGATTCGTACGCTAAGCGATCCCGCGGTTAAGCGGCGTGTCCCGCGGAGGCTTCGGTGGCAAATAAGGATCCCAGGCGAGCATTAAGGACCGTCCCCAAGGCGCGACAGCTTTAACGAATGATCTAACGAGTAATTACGAGCTGGGCGAAAGGATTAACGTGAGAAGGAATCGGACGGCAGCCGGTCGTCGGAGCTTCGCCTCGGGCCCGACGTTTCCCCTCCAACACCGTGATTGGTGTATAGTTGTTCGCACGAGAGAGATATCGAGGGGGACAAGTCGAATTATGCAAAATTTCTTGAAAAGGACGCACGCCCCGGGACACTGTTCCAGAATTCTGGCGAACGACTCCTCGACTGATCTGATAATTACGATGGAACCTGCAATTCTCGACTTCGTTTCGGAGATTCTACGACTGTAGATTGTAGAGGATTCGCTATGTGTACAATCTGTTTACGATGTGTAACAATAAATAATCCAGTATATTCTTTTTCAAATTACAATATCGGTTAAGTTCACAATATCTTTGCATTCTTGTGCTGGGTGGAAATGGAGTAACGTATTTCTGGGTTTCTTGTAAAGTAATATTTAACTCCCGTCCGACCCATATTCTTCCCAACTTAGATTGTCCTTCAGTGGCAAATTGACAGGGAGGTAAAGAATAAATATAATAAAGAGATGAATAGCTAAATTTGAAAAATTCTTTAAAATAAAGAGTCACCGAGCCTCGGCTAGAATATTACGTATATGTGACAGAATAACGACATTTCTTAAGAAAAAAATATGTCACATTGAGACAAGGGACGGATGAGGTTTAAAGTTGGAAAAAAAATAGTATATTAGTGATACGTGTAATTGTAAGAGTGCACTGGTATATTTAGTACTACTGTAAGTACACTTGTAATTTAGATAGACAGGTATCTAATAACCTTAATTCATTGCGTGGTATCATAATTCTGTCTACCTCCACACGTTTAACAGCAAAGCTTAAAAAATTAATTCCATAATATAGCAACATTTTAACCTAACCCTTATCACACAATTGTTGAATCACCAGCCTATTTTCTTTGATTCACCCTATGAATAACTTACTTACCCTTGTTCTGCCCAAAGTCAGACCTCCTACTTATTCATCCTGTACTAAGGCCCACAAACATCTTTTCACCCACGTCATTTTCAATCGTTTAAATGTAAAAATTCCAATTTTTGTAACAAAATGATTCTTCCTGAATGAGGCTACATTTGGTGAACAATTATTCAATCTCATTAACTGTTTAATGCTCACGATGACGCCATTAGATACTACAGCTTTTCACTATATGTATATTATCCGAATAAAATTCTGCACAACTCTAATGAGAATATATTATATTACTAAAAAAAAAACATTGTATTCATTTTCCTACGATACAAGTAGGTATCGATACATTTTATGCGATACTAAGTAGGGAATCGATCCTTCCTTTCGATATAGTTCTGAGTAAAAGTATCGATACCTCGACGATATCGGTTTACCCCTACCTACGTACCCCAAAACACTCAAGAAGATAAATTAATACAACACTCGCGTCCAATAATATCCAGCCCTCGGCCCAGACGGTAACAACGCGAGCAATTTTTCACCTCGAATCCGAGCGTCATCGAACCGAGAATCCCGTCACAATTAACAGCGTAATCACACGATGGACAGCGGGGGTACGCGCGGTAAATCGAGCCGCATAATGTGAGACTCGGCGGCGAGCACGCGATACGATCAAGCGCGACGTTTGATTGAAAACCGCGCGGGAACGGGACACAGGAGAGGGGAAGAGCGAGGAGCCTGGTAAGCTCGATAAATAAATGGGAAAACGTAACGAGGTGGCCGGTTTCGACGTTCCTGGGCGGCTCGTCGAAATTCAAGCGATCGCGCCGTGTCCCGCATTTGTCACGAGGATCGTCCAGGCTTGCATGGCCGAGATTAATATCGGGTGTGCGGTTTTCTTCTTCCCCCTCCCGTCACTAACTCCCATCCCCTCCATTCCCCTACACTGGTGTCCCCTCGTTTAGCGCTCGCTCTCTCGATGCACCCCGTAGGCACCAAATATAATTGTTGTCCGGCGCGTCGACCGCCGCCGTTGCCGCGAAACTGGGTCATCGGTTGCGCGCGAATTCACACAGGAGGAAAGTTTTATGATAATCGCCGACCGTAAACCGTCCCGTCACGAGTGGAAATTGATTTTATCGCGGTGGCCCTCCCCACCTTCATCCCCCCCCCCCCCCCCCCGCTGGTTTCATCAAAATTTCAACGTTCCGTGAAAGTTACGTCGGTCTCGTGAGCGCGGGGCTCATTGATTGTGTTAGACAGGCGTGAAATGTCTGGTTATTTGGATGGCGTTTGGTAAACTGAATAGGAAATTGTTCGATTTTCTAGAATGTCGATTGCTTATCGTTCAAACGTACTAGGAATAAATTGTACGTGTAGCGTGATAGGTACTGATACTCGGGTTATAGCTTGTTTATCGAGTTTACGGGAAAAGTCATTTTTGGACGAATTCAAATGGCATTATGGCATGAATTTTTAGCACTTTGATTGGCATTGATGGTCACTCATGATCAGTGTTATTAATTCATTGACGACCGCAAGCGTAGCTACTTTAGTACGTCACATGGTTTATCTGCCATTTTTGGCACTACTAGTTGAAATATGCATTTTTTTCTCAGTTGTATAGGTTGTTTGGGAAAAATAATCATTTGACATTGTTAGGTTAAATTTTGTCGTTATTACTAGATTGCGGATGTTTGTGTATTTATAGCGTCCCTTAAGTTGGAAAATGCAAAAGATTATGATATTAATGTAGTTTAATACTATCTATTATTATTATGAACGTAGTAAAGTCTCTGGTGCAGAATCCAAAATTCTGTACCATTTCATTTTTAGATACTTCTAGTTGAATTTGTGAGTTTACATAAACTTCCGCAGTCTAGTTGTTACATTTAGAAATAATCTATAACTGTTCCATTGAAACACTGCGATACCTAAACGAAAAGCTTAAAACCCGCGGTCGGTAGTTGGTTAAATTACACTAACAATAAGAAACATTGAATTTCTAAACAGGTTCATTTAATATTTCTCGAATATGATTAGTAGTAGAGTAACAATGAAAGTAATAATTGTGCAAGTCAATCAAGAGTAAAAACTGTGGCATTCAACGTGTTAAATATAACTCTAAGTTAAGATTGGAATTTTCTTAGAATAACAGGTGAGAAAGAACGAATAATTCAATTGAGAATCTTTTCGGAGAGGAACCGAAAAATAGCAAAAAAACTGTAGAATGAAATATTAAAGACTTTAACATCGGTCTTATTAAATATATTACCACGATAGAAATTAGGTACCATTCGTTCATTTTAGAAAAATGTCATTCGACCGATTTCAATACATAACGAGTAACATAATTAACACCATTACACCGAAACGCAGAAGAACTCGATTGTAAATTAAGACTTGTCTGTCGAGAAACGATTTTACGTCTTCGTCCCGTTGCACGTGCGGCGAGAATTCTATCCGTGTATGCGTCCAAGTTACTTTCCTGATCACTTTGAGTGTCACCGTGACCAATTTACCTCCGCGGAGCGTGCAGATGACTTATCCGTTCCTTTTCGCCGAGCATCAAAATATTATCTCTCATTCTCCCGCGGTTCGCCACAATACCATGCTTCTCTCTCTTATTACCTGTCTCCCCTCGTTTTACTGTAGCTTCGAGCTCGTGGCAATTAAATTCTTAGACAATCGTTATTTAACACTCTTAACTCTTAGACACCACATTAGTCTGTAACATTTTATCTGGCTAGGATAACGGTTTTCTTCCATTACGATAAAAAATTATATCTCAGTTTTGCAATTACACCGAATTTGTGAGAAAGTTTTACCTTAAAAATATGTTATAATTTGCTTTTATTCCCTTCAAGTTCTTGATCATAAAAAATTCAAAATCCCATTTCACACTAGTGTGGTGTTGGGGAACTGAGGGTTAATACTCGTAGGATTACGGTGTTAACCTTAAACAATGCATGATTATTCCAAAAACAAGAAAAACATTCTGAAATTGCGAAATTATGTAGATACAACAAAAGCATAAAAAAGTATGTCTAAAAATACATCTCCTTTTTCGTATCGTTGTATTTGAGAAATCGATTTCTTGTCAAATGGTTACAACATATGCAGAACGTATAAACAAATCGCAAATTAGTTTGTGCAAATTTCTGGAACAGTTATTACTCCTGTTTGGACTCTGTTTTTAACTCCGCATTTTTCGCATTTCGTATGCGCGAAGCCTTCGCATGTGGACAATTTACAGTTAATTTTTAATGTTGGATTGTAGGCCAATATCCAGTTAAGTTTTGCTTTTTTTCTCGTGAGAGTCTACTTATTGACAGACGCTCCATTTATTCACTTATGCCGATATTTTATATCTTGCTAGTATATATTCATTCGGATACACCATGCAGTAAGTATTTATGTGTTAGATTAGGAAATACAGGTATGTTATCAAATGACAACATTATGCATTTAAAGGTTAATTTTTCTCTGTCGTTTTTCGTAATGCACAGCTCTGTTTCCTCCAACCGTTCGCATTATATGTACCCAAGAAAAACATTGATTGTATGGTATTCCCTCCAGACGATCGAGTTTTCTTACACCTAGTGTCGCTGCATTGCTATCTCCAACACCACCAGCCACCGATAGGTTGGTCAAGCCAGAAGTGAGTCGGCAGCCAATGAAAACCATCGCAGACCAGTGTCAACCACTCCCTTCATTACATTAATTTCCTCTGAAATTGTTCCAGGTACAGTCTATTATCACCGATCCCATACACCAGCAACGAACACACAAACACACGCCATTAAATAAAGAAATCAACAAAACGCACCATCCAAAACAGCTGGTATTCAAAATGAATAATAAAAAAAAAACGACATTCACTGACGCGTAACGTTTTCATTCGCTTCCGATAGAATCTATCCATGGATAATAAGGTAACGATCACCGCCAGCCCATGGTATTATCATAACTTATCGCGGATCGGTTGTACGCGCGGTTCCGCGTAGCCCCGATCGTCGAATGAGCAGCCCGCCTAATGAACTCGCAGGTTTCGCCGATCAGCGATCAACGAACTTTATCGATCGAATAACTTCGCCAGTTTTCTGTTCCCGACTCATCGTCGTTTTTCCCCCCTGGCAACCATGGAATCGAGTCCACGGATGTCTCACCGGCGGATAATGTTAATTTACGTTTCGGGGTCAGCGAGCAAGAATGCGGCGCGCGCGCGCGCACACACGTTCTTCCCGGTATCCAACGCGCATAATAACGATCATCTCGGGAATCTCAATCTACGCCGCGTAGCTGGCCGTGGCCCGTGTCTGATCGCGAATAGAGAATGTTCGCTGCAAAAAGACATCGGTTCGGCCACAGTTTCCGTTAAGACGGTTATTATCACGGCAGACTAGACAGGGGTCTTAACTGATCGCTGCTATCTCGTTGAACGTTAGGACCTTGGTTGAAAACAAACGGTCCACGTAGTGGGTGCTATTTAGTATCATTAGATCGGTATTGCATCGTGTCACGTAACGTCGTCCCCCGGAATAAGTTAATAATCCAGAAACATGTACGTTACGACGTCAACAGCCCGACTTCTGGGCTGCTGCAGTTCGATGTCCGATCAATTCTCAATAGGGGGATAAGATTTAAGGCATTTCGTTTAATACTCGACAGCCGGAGAAATATGCGACGGCTGCCGGGCCGGTTGTTCAATCGCCGGCGCGAAATTATCTTAGAACGATCTACGGGTTCGTTTTTTCCGTTCGGCCTTTCGTTCGTTCGTTCGATCGTACGTTCGTTCCTTGGTTCGTTCGGTCCGGCTGGAATGGCAATTGGCTACGAATTCTTTCAATGCGTGTCGCGATGCCTGATGCAATTGTCCGACGGGGAGTACGCCCGGTCGGGGAACAAGAAAAATGTTGCCAATTAGGAGAAAACGGGCCTTAACGCCTCTCCGGCCCGAATACGCACCTGTGCGCCCCGAATGCACCGCCGGGGCTCATTGTCCCGACCGACAAGGTGGACGCGCGCGACTGGGGAGGAGGACCAACCTGCTCCCGGTGTCTACCCGTGTGACTCGAAACAATGAAGCGCTTTTAACCCTTTGCGAGTTGTCCGAGGACCTCGACGCGTCGACGTGCCCTTGCTGCGGGATAAAAGTTGCTCGCGATGATACTTCGTGGACACTTCTTCGACAAAAAACTTTGTCTTTTCGGAGTACTATGTTTTTCTTATGTAGTCGAGACGATAAGCTCGATTATTGTTTATGCAGGCGTAAAGAAGTGGCGTGAAGAGAATAATAAAGAATATAGAAATAGAAATTGTAAAGAAAGGGAAATTGATGTTCTTGCTGTTATTGTCTATTCACTGGGGCAACCTTTCCCTTATAGGCTTACAATATCCTTTTGTTTAATCACTAACAATTTCCATCTAAAACGTATACCATAATATTATTCACCCCTTGTCTTACGATTTTTTTTACGACTGCAGTTTCCAGAATTACTTTATTGTTATTAATTTCTCAGATACAAAAGGAATTCTATTTTTATTGTGTACATTTACTCTAAATGTTAAGTATTAATACCAGCAAAATAGTTTTTCACTTCGACTTAAAGAAAACGGATAATATACATGTTTATCAAATCCAGCTTGAAATCGTCACCACGTGTCTGACTCGATGTTACAATGCAAGGGGTTAATTGATGTACAGGAATGTTGAACTGTCTGTTCTGAGATTGTAACACCTTAACCCACGTGCACTGTTTACCACTAAATTATTGCATTACTGTTCCTTGAATTAAACTGGTTGAAAACTAAAATCGAAATAAGGAGATATACACCTTTGTGTCGTTTCAACCTTACCATGTAAACTACTGGTGACGAATTTATAAGTTTCTCTGAAAAAGAGTATAATTACAAGTTAAACCCAGAATTGAGGGCAAACGGATCCGAACAATACCCGAGAGTTAATTAGTTACCCTCTCTGACACCACATTATATCTAGCTAACAGAACACACCGTTCATTATCAACGACTAAACGACTTCTATCTATATCTTCTTTAATTCTTGCCAAATATTTTCAAAATATTCTCATAAATTCATTATAAAAGAACGTCGATTTCTTTCACCACGGTTACGCAAATGCGTCTTTAATTCGACAGGGGACGACATCCCGAAGACGAGCAGCAGCGGCCTAGCGCCGCAATTAGATCGAGGCCCGGTGGAATCTCTTTAACGATGTCTGGTGCTCCGCTCGAATTCGCCGGTTGAGAGGAAAAAAAGTCCGCCAATTACGGTTCGATATATCGAGGGAGTACCGCGGGATCGAGAGAGTCGGGCCAGAGGCGTGTACGCGAGGAACGCGATCTCCAGTGGGCTCGCGGTTGTTCCGCCGCGACAGGCCCGGGGAGAGAGAGAGCGTAGAAGCCGGAAAGAGGCGACAGGAGGAGGCAGAAGGCCACGTCGGCTCTTGGTGGGTTGTGTGCCGGGGTATAAAAGAGGAACAGCGTGTTTATAGATTACACCAACGATACCGGGTGGCGAATAAATAACTGTATTACCGACGTAGGAGCGTGGAGGAGAGATAACATCCAAAAGTGGCGGCGGCTGGGGACCCCGTGAGCGAACAGCCACGGTAGAGAGACGTGGAGGAATACGCGCGCAACCCCCTTTCGGGGATTACCCGACAAAGCGGCACGCATCAACGCGCATATTTCTATAATTATTGCCGGCGTTCTTTGATGTACCTTAAACCGACCTAACCCTCCCGTCTGGCCCCACTGTTCTCTTTTTCCCCTGGCCGATCCTACACGCGGTGGTATCCGTCGTCGTGGCGCGCGTCCCTGAATCTCTTCGTTTCTCGCTGAAAACCCGAAGGGGCGGGGGGGGGGACCCGTATCAGCGTCCAGGCTCGCTCGCGATCGGCAACAACCCGATAACGAGATTCCGACGCGGGTTTCTGTGGCGCTATATGCTTCTTCTTTTTCCCCCATCATCGCTTCGGCTTTACGGGGGCCCTCTCGACAATGAAATATAAGGCGACCAACAGCGACACACCCGTGGCCCCACGCCACCCCTAAACGATTTATACTTTCTTTAATCGGCGTCTGTATTTATCACGGGCTAGCAGGCGATCTGTAAGGGTCCACGGTATCTCTAGCGCGATCTCCTTAAAGCGAGAGAACCGCGGGAAGGGTAATGAAAGAGGGCGCGTTAAACGCTCGAAGATAAGGTTCGTTGTTTAATTGCCGATGACACAGCGCCAGGGGGATCTGAATGCGCAGGTTGCAGAAAGTGTCTCTCCTTCGGACGTGGAATTCCTTTTTCCCGTCCGATATTAATTATTAGTCGTGCTGGGTGGAATGGAGGTATTTATGGTGTCTCTTGGGTCTTTTGTTCTGGTGGATATTTCAGTAGTTTGTTTGATGCATGGGGGTTAATGTAGGCTTCTGGGAGGGAGATCTAGGTGGTATTCTGGAGTTTATTACCTTGACCATCGGAAGCTTCAGTGTTATTACGGGTATAACTTTCATGGTGCACATTCCTGCGCTAGCTTCACTTAATATACTGACGGGTCTGCCGTGTCAATTACATTTCAGAATATTTGAAGAAGGTTTTCTGTTAACGACGTTCAAATAGATAGCGCTATGATAACTATTGAAATCAAAATCCGTTTCAGTAAAATGGATTTATATAGTGTTGCAAACAACAAAATCTATTTATTTTAATGATTAAATAGATTTATGAAATACAGTGGGTTCCGATTATTTGGATCACCGGTTATTCGAGACAGCCGTTTATTTGGAACCAGGCTGAAAGAACAAAACTTAATCGAATGTACTATGATACTTCGCTTAATCCGGCCAAAGGATGCTAGTCTCGATATGTCCCAAATAACCCAAATCCACTGTATAATTGAGATTTATAATTTTTATTATAATTGTGCCAGAACGAATACCTTTTAAAATTTCTACAAAAACCCCTTCATTTTCGAAATACAATTGAGTTTCGACTTTCGCTCTATTCGTCCGCATAGCGAGGGTAAACCTCATTCTTAAATTCCGAATTCAATGTCCATCTTTAATACACAACTTTCACAACTGGTTTCTCCAAAATGGAGGACAGAGTATCATCCCCTTTAAACCGAAGCAAACTCTCGCCCCACCGATCATAAAAAATCAGTACGAAACCTGATTCCAAAGCTTTCAAAGTCCGTTGTATTCGAAATCCTCCATCAAATACCTTGATTCCAAAAGTAACTCCTCCATTAAACGGTATATCCATTCTCTAATCGATCAAAGTTATTTATAGGTGTATACATTCAGCACAAGTATCAAACGATTCCGTACACCGAAGTAACTCCTCACGCGTGCTAGATCTATTTCAACCAACACAGTCCATCTTCTGGATAACTAATAGTACGTCGAGCTTGTTGGTATTCAACCGAGCGGGTCACGCAATGTACCTACAAACTTGGCGTGCCACGTGAAGAGCGGCGAGAGGATCACCGCGAGGTGTGCAAGACATCGCATACTATCCCTGGTCGGTCTGTCCCGTGTATCGCGAGTAAACTCGACGACACACTCCCCCTTGATAACGATTTCCGATTCGAGGCGAGAGTGAATCGACGGGACGAATATCAATGGGCCATTATCGGGTGTCGCGGCACCGGAGGGCGACTGGTAAGCAGCACACACCAGCGATAAATAACCATCGTATCGCCAATTAAGCGAATTTCGAAGGCGCTGCCGTCGCCGCTCGGTCGAAAGGGGGTTGGACGTCATTAGGGGCGCGATGGTGATTAGGTCAGCGTCGCCGAGTGTCCCGCTGGCTCTTCGGGAACGAAAACGGTAGCCCGAATCCACCTGCTCCTTCAGCGAAACATCTGCTACCGATTCAGGACGCGTGGCCGCTTCTCGAACGCTGTTACGACGGCCCCGGCCACGTTGCTAATTCGCGATCGACCCCCTTCACGCCTAATGGCACAAGCAAAATCCACTCGGCGCTCCGTCGTCGTGCCCAAGTCCGCGAATCAACCGAGCTGTTTCACTTGTAACACGGACAACATAGTTATAAAACCTCGTAACAACGTATTAAGGGAAATTACATAGGACACGGTCAGAAATGAAAAATCGAAGAAAAAAACACGGCTTAATGACCGGTCGAACTTCCGCAAACGACACTCAGCCCTGATTCGATCAATCGACCGGTAACGATGAATGATTATACGCTTACGTTTCACGCAGTTGCGTATGTACGACGCACACACCGTCCCGGTGATGTATAATTAACGTGGCGATCGCGTTCCGCTTCCCCCGCCGTTGGCTCGATCGGTTCTCGCGGACAGGAATCCGCTTCCCCAGTCGCTCGATCTTGTACGAATTTGTTATTATCGTGCTGGACGCGATTATGTATCCTTCTCGCTCTCTTTCTTCACTCCTTTCGTTCGAAGTTTCGTCCGTTCAATCGATTTACGTCGCTTCAATATTTCACCGGCGACTACGTACGTGCGAGTAGCCATGGGTGATCAATGCGTGCAACTGTGCTTGGACTCCTGACGCGATGATCAGACAATCCGAACACAGTTTGGTCGTGGCGAGGACATCGAACAATTTTCAAACACTTCACACATTTGAGACATCTGAGACGTTTGAGACGTTTGTAACATTTGAGACTTTTGGAACATTTGAGACGTTTGAGGAATGCGAGACATTTGTGACGTTTAAGACATTTGAGACGATTGAGGAATGCGAGACATTTGAGACGTTTAGGACATTTGAAACATTTGAGACAATTGAGGAATGCGAGACATTTGAGACGTTTAAGGCGTTTAAGGCATTTGGAAGATTTGAGCCATTTGAGACATTTGGAACATTTGAGCCATTTGAGACATTTGGGACGTTCCAGACATTTCAGACATTTCAGACGCTTGAGACGCTTGAGACACTTGATACAATTGATACATTTGAAACATTTATAGCATATGATGAGCATTCGCAACATTTTAAACACTTCAAACGTTTTAAATCCTTGATCGACTTTAGCGGCTTGAAACGTTTGGACTGTCTCAAAACTGTCTGGTCACCTCCCCAGGACCAAACTCTGTCTTCGACTATCCAACCATCTCGTGATCGAAAAATATCAGATATATTTAAACATATTTGTTCACGGACCCATCGCTACGCACGATATTCGGCCGCGTAGGGGTCCTCTCCTGGCGATAAGTAAGTATACACGCGGCCGTAACATCCGTTCTGTTCGTCGCGTGACCCGGTTGCATCGTTGTACACCGTGAGCCGCGAACGGAAGGAATTAATAGAAAACACGCTTATATTTCGCGTGCGGCGAAGGTGATAAACGACCGGCCGGTACTACCGACGCGACGCCGTTGCACGAAGCTCACCAGAGCCGACCGCTTACCAAGCTTCCCTTCCGTCCGCCGCCATGTGAAGACGTCGCTACACACACCTCTGTCGCGAGTTACCCGTGTGTCCGTCACTCTCGTTAAACGCACACCGCCGCTGCAATTACTACGGGGCAGGTCGTTTGCATGCACGCGAACGTCATTAACGTGTCACCTCGCCCGCCACTCTATAAATATTTCTCGATGCCTGTTCAGGAGCATCGAGTCATCGTTCGATTGTAACGCGAAGATAAGAAGGATCGAACGATCGGCGAACTGGTACCGGGGATAAAACATGATTCTTCCAGTAGTCGAACGATGATTTTGACGAAGCTGGAGAACAGCTCTTCTTAGTGATTCGCGGTGTTTGGAAGAGTTTGTTCAGATTAGGATCGATTGGGCGCAAAGGATCTGGTAAGAATTCGTCTTACAAGTCAGTTACAGACACGTTAACTGTACGAAGCTATTAGAGAACTGTGAAGCTACTGAATCTAGCTCTGATTAATAAGAACAGGGTTGATTGAGAAATATTGTACGATAAAGAGCAGAAGTTTAATAACAGGTTAGTAATAGGTAGAAAGTAAAAAGGTAGATTTAATAATAGGTAGAAAAGTGACAGAGTTTTTCCACGGACATATGTTGTACAACTGCAGTTTTTTAGTAGAAACGAGACATTTTTCGAAAATTGTAAGACCACTGCATAACGTGATTATTTAAACTGGTTATTCTTAAAAGTAAATCTGGAAAGTAATGGGTAGCTTTAAACGGACAACTTTATACTTGGAATGTCTGTCGCGACAAGGCTTAGGTACTCTGTAACCATAAACTTAACGAATGAATCTTCGTAGAGTGAAAGCAGAGAGAAAACAGACGGAAGACGTTTTCTTCCACTAGAAACCTAGTAGGTCTACGCAATCGGTCTTCAGTTTTTTCTCGCTGATGACCAATCCCCTAGAGACTCGTGACTTGTACATTTTTTTATCAAACAGTTATAAACACTGAATGCAAGCTTGAGATTTTGTTATAAACGTCTTTCGTATCTGTATGAACGTATATTCTTATCGAATTATGTATCCATGTGACATAGAAGTTAGAATCCTGTTAAATATGTATATGTATACAGGGTGTCTCAGCTAATTTGAAAATTGTGAGGCGTAGAACTTAATTGGCATCAAGGGGCACATCTTAGAAGGTACGTGATTTTTTTGTGGGTGGAGGCATTTCAGAGATTTCATGGTCACCTTGATTTTTTTTACAGAATGATCCATTTTTGTACCTCAGATTGATAGAATATCTAATTCTGAGCAAAAATGTGTTGACTTTCATACGTCCTAAACCTAATAGTTAACGAGATGTTTACAAAATAATTTTTAATACGTACTTACTATCTGGAAACTATAGGTGCTCGAACTGATGCCCCTCAACTTCAATACAGCGATTATTATTTACATTTCTCGTTAACTATTAGGTTTAGAACGTATGAAGGGAACAAATTTTTACTCAGAATTTGATACCCTATCGACCTACGGTACAAAATATTTAACATTCCGTTAAAAAAAATCACGGTGACCTTGAAATCTCTGAAATGCCTGCCCCACAAAAAAAGGCACGTACCTTATAAGATGTGCTCCTTGATGCCATTGAAGTTCCAAATTACCCGAGACACCCTGTATAACCATACCAAGTGATAGTTGTACTGCTAAAATAATTCAACATTTGTTATATTAAATATGTCTACAACTAGAGTCGTCATCTTCCCAGAATTACCCTCGTTTTCTAGGAAGTCAATACATTAAAAGGATCAAGCGTCCATTAGAAAGATTTAAGCTTTCTCTTTCTACTACGCCGGTTGATTACTCCCACTTTCTTTCTACATCCGGAGTGAACAATTTCCAGCAGATGAAATTATACACGATTTTCCACGTGCTGTTCATTCGATTACCTAACAGGATGAACGAATTTCATAGCCCAGCAGAACTTCATTTAACCAACCTGATCGGGAAAGAGAACAGTTCCAGACGTATCTATGCTGATTATATAATACATCGGGCCCAGTTATTCCATGAACGTTCCGAGCCGGCATCTCCGCTTTCGTCCTACATGTAAATGCCGCCGCGAATATATATTCGTTCGGTGTATGGAGAACTCTTTAATTTTAATCGGGAGGACATTGTACCTGACGGCTATCGTGTGCGCGGAATAAGAGATCACTCGGCTAATCTATCCAGTGCTCGTAAATACGTCGACCCAATCCACTGCATATGGACAAGTCAGACAGATATTAGAGTATCGGTAAATATCTTTATCCTGAGAAACGACGCACAAAATTGAACGTATCTCAACCGAGGAACGTTCGAATCGTTGGAGATCAACGAATCCAAAGGTACGAGCGAAAAATACGAACGAATACATTTCTCGAGTTTCTTAATCACGAGGAAATGATTGGTTACTTGTTTATTTGATAGCTAACACTTGCTATATTACAATAACATTCACTATGTCATTCATACGTTTGGAGTGTTCCTTGATCCGTAGGAAATGTTCCTAAGGTGTATTTACGATACAACTACAACTTTCATTTTGTAGCATACTTAAGAAATTTCTTTCTGTGTACATATTTCTAGTTTCCGTAAATCTTAGGTGTCCGAATAAATAATCCAATGTATTTTTCCAACATTGATATTACTTTATCAAGAAACCAAAATAGTGTACCTACTACTTCAGTGATATGCATCCTCATCTTCGATTATCTTCAGTTATATTCACGAAATGAGAACTGGAATATATTCTGAATTCAAGGTATATTACAATTTTATTGAAACAACACGGTAGATTACTTACCGATACACCTAATAAAGCCTTAATCCCCGACAACCGTAAACGTACTGGCACACATAATTCATCTGCCAGTTTTTGGACTCCTATTTGAAATATTAATTTTTTCTCAGTTGTACAGGCTACTTAGGAAAACCAACAATTTTACATCATCGCTTTAAAATTTCTCGTTACTACATTTACAAATAACCTAGTTATAACTGTTTTATCGAAACACGCGTCCGGGACCAATCAACGCATAGCAAGGGGTTAAGATCGATATTTCCATAAACGTCCACAATCTAGCCACAAATATCGACTGAACCTGAAAATCCATCGATAAATATTTCAATCGAAACCCCATCGGGCTGGCGTATCGACAGATCACGTTCGAGATCGCGGTCCTATATCCACTCGACAGCAGAAAACGGCCGCGAGTGATTCAGGCCCGTTCGAACGAGAGATTTTGCACTTGTCGCTGATAGGACCCCGTCGGAACGGGCCTTCGCGCGTCGTTATGCAGGTGTATAACGGGCGCCAGCAACGTTCCAACGGCGGCCGCGAACCGGTTGAAAAAAGAAAAAAGCAAATCGATTACCTTCGACCCTGGCTGGGAAAAAAGAACACGTTTATTGCGCAACACGACCGTTGGATCGCGCGCGTCCACCATAATCGAAACGCATAGGCCAACTCTCTAGGTCTCTCGCGGGCCTATTTCCCTTACAATTAATCCGACCATTTATATACACACACACGATCGACAGCGGTGCAACGGGGCCGCGGTCGACCGAAGAAATTGATATTTTTTTTTTTCTTTCCTCTCGATTTTTCGTGCGGCGAACGGAACGGAACGGCCGCAACTCATATGCATATAACTTTACAGGTTGAAACGAAAACCGATCGCGCGGGGATTCTCAACAGCGTATCGAACCTGTGACCCGAGATCGATTAATCACATTCCCCGCGGGCACCGCGTGGAGCTTTATGAATTCCCCTCGATGCGTGTCGATTTACTCCGGCGCGAGCTATTCGACAGGCCTGCGCGGCCCGTCAATTAAACAAGCTCGCGTACGCTCAAACGGGTCCCGACTGGGATCGCTAATTCCGTTATCTTCTCGGCTACGAACGCTTATTACGGGGAGTAATGAGCGCCACGGAACCACGAACAATGCCAATTTGTCAACGATCTATCTTGGTGATTGTGTTACGAATTTACTTCATTCTCGGTTACACGTGGTGATACACCGCTGTTCCGTAATACATATTGCACGCCTACTATAAAATTGCATGGTAAATGCATTGAATCTCATTAGCAGTCACGCGACAGCTCTTGCTTTGTTCGTTTTGTGATATTTATCACTACTAGTACCTTACCCTCATTGTGGGTTACACATAGTCTGTTTCATAAGAGCGTTGAGACGATATCTGGAAAAATAATTGATATTTTTGAAAAATTTAAAAACAAGCTTATAGTAGGGGAAAGGTGTCTAAAAGGATCCCTCGGGGTAAAATGATTCCTGGCTGCCCTGTGGTTATTAGTGGTGCTGTATCATAATGTCGTTCTACAATAGTTCTCCCTGCACGTTACTACATAGATCATTGAATTCGTCTTGACACTACCTATAATAGTATGAACTTAAAAATACATAGGCCTATTTAAACAAATTATGAAACCTTCATCTTGTATTTAAGAGTAATTGTTTGGCTATTTTTAAAGCTGCAATTTCTTGCAGATTTAGTACTAAGTTTTATTCACAACATTTTTTGTCAAGTGCTAACAAAATCTTGAGGACTGATTCGTAATGTAACCAGTATATTTACATTTAAATTATGCACCAAAGTTGTTATTACTTTCATTATTAGTACGAACACAAAAACGACGTATGTATCAAAAGACACTTCTTCCTGTTCACTACAAGGGAAAAGAGTATCTGGTCGTAGACAGGCAACACCCAGCTTCCGTTCCCGTTTCCAAGCTCATCGAGCATTCTATGAACTCTACGGGGTTCTCGAAACAGGGCCCGGCACCTGTGAATATCAGGTATGTCCCATTAAAGAGGCGCCTATTTCCCAAAGGGGCGAGCCGAAAGACAGCTTCAACGAACGCCCACGCATCCGGGGGCCGGACCAGTCCTATATAAGTGGAATGGCAGGTCGATCGAAGTGTCTAAGTTATTATACTTTGTTAAAAGTTTCTCACGCTGGAATTGGGTTCAGCCGAAAGACCCTATTTAGGGAGAACCGTGGTCGTTATGATTAACTGTTCGTGCTGTTGGTAATTACGCTCGTTGAATGGAAAAGAGGGTCCTCACGAGAATGTTTTCGAGATTATTTGATTCACATTAGGACCGAGTGTCTTTTTCGGGCGAAGGAAACTTTAAAGGGTGACATTCCTGTGAAAGCTTATAAAGTAGATCCTTTTCCTTGAAACAGCAAATTCTAGGAATATTCTGCAGTTATGTTCATTACGGAATATTACTGTAATAACAAAGATAAGAATTTTTGTACACATGCATGTTAGACGAGCACCTCCTTGAAATTTAAATCGTCTTCTTCTCGAAATCATATTTGCGGAGTTTATTGACAGCATAATCAGTGATCAGGATGTAAAACAACCAAATGATTATATAGAAAAACTTTTTCTGTGGCCGAATGATTCACTTCATTTGGATTTTCAAAGTTTCAAAAATTTGAAAATTCTGATAACTTTCGTAAATCAGAATTACTTTACCTATATTTGTTTGGAGAAATGGACGTAACCTTTTGTGTTTTGCATGAAAAAATAGCATCTTTCAAATTTCTTTGCATTAGAACGATTCATGATAAATCCAACGACTAAAAAAGGTCAACAGAAGTTGTGCAACGTCGGGGTATTATATCAAGACATTCGCTTCAAAAACAATAGAACGCTCAAAGGTACAAATGTACCGCAACGTTGCAGTTTTTTTTTTTACTTTCTATACGTTATTTGTGTCTTCTTGGTAACATACTTATAGTCGTTGGATGTCTCATGATTCGTCCAAAAAAAAATATTTAGTCCACATCCCCGAAAAAGGTAACGAAAAAAAACTCTGATTTGCGAAAGTTGTGCACATAAAATATAGTTCAACTTTCATCCACCACAATTTTCCGTAAAGTTCAAGGAAACTCCTGAAATTTCGTTGCGACATTGGACACCTTGTAAATATATTGTCGCCCTAAATTATATAATTAATCTTCCCACTGTTAATCTCAAATTATTCAAGATTCATTTACATTTAAAAGACCAAACATCCTGACGGCGATAGTTTCATAAAAGCTTCATTTTGTGGAAAACTAAGAAGAACGATATATCGACATTGGTCCGCGAGATCAAGCCATTAAACTCGTTGAAACTGTAATCTTATCTACGGTCGGAGATACCAATGAGGTATAGCAATCCGACTCGGTAGGAATTTTCAAGGAGCAGAGACCGTGTTCTCCTCCGTTAGCCGACGCACAGCCGCCTTTACATCCGCGTTCAATTGCTTCATTACATCGGCGAAATTGCGGCACGCCCGCTGCTTTATAGAGCCGCGGCAGCGCTGGGGCATTAAACGTGGGGGCTCCGGACGTTTTCCACGAACCGTAAGAGCTTTCGCCTATACAGCACACGCGGGTGGATTAAACGCGATCACAGCGAGAAACGGGTTCCCTTCCACCGGTGAACCGGCCCTAATAAATCGGTTAAGGTTAAGGCGCAGGTGCGAAGGCCAGAGAACCCCGGCAGCCCCCCGTCGACCGTGAATTCGTGAGTTTCATCGCAAAAATCATCATTAGTTCCGCCCGCCTGAAGGTTCTTCTTCCCCCTTTTTTCCCCCCCATTCGTCGTCCCCGGCCGCGTCAGCGCTGACGACGACCATCGCGCCGTTGGTCATACAGCGGCAGCGCGCGGTTCGCTCGAAAATACCGGTCGTTTGGCCGGTATTCCAGGAGGCCATTATGGATCCTTATCTTTGGATCTTGTACCGGTGTATTTAATATTCATCGCGGACTGTGCACCATATTTAATTGCAAGGATCGGGTGACTCTAGCGACAACGTCGTGTTATTTCGTAACTCGGTTTTCACTTTGCTCGAAATGGCGACCACCGCGCGGTGGATGGTTGTGAATGGTAAAAGGAAAAGTACCAGTCGCATGAAAATCTTGAACTACATAAAAGATTGATTTGATTTATGAATCGTGCTTTGTTAAATAGCTTGTCAAACATTCCTTGTTTACGGTAATTAAAAGTAATTAATGTGGCGACTTTCGAACTTTGAAGTAGAGTACGGTTAGATAGCTTTTCGTATGTAGAATTTTTCTAATGGGAAAAGACATGGCATACCGGAAGCAATGTGATAACTAGACTGCAGATTTTATGCATGTGTAGTGTATAGATTCATGCAGATCTTACATAGTGTCATGATAACGTTAGCAAAGTTACATCAGGTTTTTAATTTATTTCGAACTTGAATTGAATCCTTAATCTTCATCGGGATAAAGTGGAGCAGAGCCTCTGAGGCTCTCAGTACAAGAATAGCTGAAATTAATAATTCTAAAATATTCTATTCTACTTCTATTAATTGAGTTTATTTATTTAGTAAAATACTAACTTTAAATTTTTAATTATTCATTATATGTATCATTATATTGTTCATTATGAAATAATGAAACAGCCTCAGAGACTCTTCTGTATTTTTTTATATACTCAAGAACCAATAATCATTTTAAGACTATTTCAAACACTTTTAAAAATATTGTTTTTTTTATAAACAAAGTGTTTGCTCACGATAAATAACGAATTAGTAGCCGCTTAACGCCGTTTGTTTAATATTTGAATGTCATTTAAAAAAGTTTCGCATTGCCGATCGTTAAGAAATGTTTCACATATTGTCGCCAAAGTGATAAACTTGGCGGCCACTGTAGTGGACAAATGCTATTACCGA
Source organism: Dufourea novaeangliae (assembly GCF_001272555.1). Classification (NCBI taxonomy): domain Eukaryota; kingdom Metazoa; phylum Arthropoda; class Insecta; order Hymenoptera; family Halictidae; genus Dufourea; species Dufourea novaeangliae. Next base: position 4,189,379 of record NW_015373961.1, read on the forward strand.
TTTAACAGAATGAACAAATTTCTGTTTGATCCCAATCTCCGCAAATTAGTCCAATAAAATCTACATTTGCATACACATTCACGATAATTTTTCCATTAAGAATTGCAAAATATTAATCATCAAGCATAGTAAATTACATCTAAAGGAATGTTTCACACTAAATAGATCTGTCAATATCTACAGTGTCAACAAAAGAAAATTGATATAGAACACGTAAAAATAAATACATAAAAACCTCCACTATTGAAAACGTGTGGTCAATCGATTTATCGTTCTAAGGTTTCTCAGTACATATCACGCGAATCGAATCCACTCTCCCGTACCAGCGACGATTCTCTTTGCCTCCTTAACACGTGTATCAAAACAACCGATCGTGATTCAAGCAACATCCATTCTAGACTCGCCGCTTTAATCGCTAAAACGTAATCACGTTTCGCCGGTATCCCACGAGTGCGGGTATCGTGGATCCTGTACGCGGTGATTTCCACGACGTCATTACATCCTGCGCGTACCGGTATTTACTCTTCCCCCATTGATCGACTCCTGAAAAAGAGCAGTATGCATTACACATAATGGCCAGTTAATCGTAATCGGGCAGCAACGTTGGCGGGCCGACGGCGCACGAGAGCCTCACAGAGCTTCTCGCTAAATAAAGTTATCCAAGCCCGTGGAACATAGCGAGTCCTTTTAAAGCAGGCAAATCGGAGTCCGATTTCCACCCAGGTTACACACGCCCGGGCCCCATTAGTCGATGTGGATCGCGCGGCGGGACCTTCGCAGCATTGAACGACTGAAATTACGAAGCCCATAAACGATTCCGTCGGAACGGAACAGAAATCGCCCCTGGGGAACCAACGAGGCGGCAGCTACTTCCACAACGCGGAGATTATTCCGCGTTACCAGCGGCAGCCATACGTCACGATAATGAGCCAACATATCTCGACAGTCGAGTAATGTTCTGCTCACCGAGCCGGCCAACGATCGTTACGGCGTATCGTTGATGAATTATGGTAATTCCTGTCCCCCAAGCATCGTTAAAATCGATATCAAATATTACTCTGACGGATCGATTGATTTCAAATTGATTCGATTCCTTGGTCCACGATCCCTGCGTTATCGCGTTTTAAACGTACTTAGAGGGATTTCTTTGATTAAAATTTGGAGCTCGTACGTCTGCTATCTGGATATTTCGTGTTTGATGATTTGTTGGTCTTGTAAGGAGTGTTTTATTTTAAGAAGAATAAATTTTTACACCATCTGATCCACGCTCATGGAATCCACGATATTCTAACGAGGAGAGGGTCCCATCTTTGTGAAACTTTTATGACATGTGGTAGGCTTCTTACTTCTGAAGAGAAATTAACGTCCATATAGGGTCAGATGGTCAACAATTTTTTAGTTACTCGCTGTTGATGCTCAATTGTTTGTAGATTTTGTATCGTCGGGGCAACGTTAATGGCTTCTACCGAGTTCAAATACGTCCTTTCCGAAGATCCATAGACGTATTTTCGACGTATTTGAACACCGTTACAGTAGAAACTATGAACGTTGTTTCGATGCTACATCTGCGAACTTACGTTTACCACGCGGAAGACTTCAAAAGCAAATAACTCAAAAACTTTCGTGTATCTGACCCTATATTGGAAGTGATTTGTAAAGAGGAGCCTGTTACATATCCTAAAAGTTACATTAAAATCGACGACTGAAAGTTGGGGATCTCTCCCAGGGATTCTAACATTCTGATCACCAGATAAAACTTAATTCGAATACTTAAAGTACTTAATTTCGTAGCATCGTGATATTAGGATTATTCCCAACGCCAGAATTTTTAAGTTATACGCTCGTTTACAATACTGAACCAGCGTGAATAAAAATTTCATCCTCATCCTTTCATTCCATTCTCATCGCCCTCATGAAACATTCACCGGACACAAAATCACGCCACGCCTTGTATTCTCTTAAGCGACCTAAAATTCTAGCATCCTCGATGCCCTCCCTGTATCCCATAACATTCTCGGCCGGCTATTTTACGAGCACTTAATTCCCAGCTCAATACCAGAAAACGAACGTTTATGAATCCCGGCCGCGGTAACCCCCGGAAGACCGGTGCGCGCAAGCCCTGCCCACGATAAATAATCGTCTGTCCCTTAAAACAGTCTAACCGTTCCCTGTTCTGCATCCGGGGAATCGCGAATAATTCGGGGTGGTCGTCGTAACCGTAAAAAACAACGCGCTGTGCCCCGTACACTTCTCCGTCTCGTGATCCATCGCGGGGCCACCGGTCGATCGTGCGGCCCCATTCACGGGGCACGCTTCTCTTCCTTCGGGCCGTGTCCGTTCCGAAGCCCGCGACCTCTTGACCCAGAGGAGGACGCCGCCAGCAGGAACACCCGTGTGGATAATATATTCCGGGTGTATTCCAGGCAATTTTCGCGGGGCGGTGTTGCGTTGATTGCGGTCGTTCATCGCAGCCTCGCCTGGCCTCCCTCTCTCCACCCTTTCTTTCCTCTTCTTCTTCCTCCACTTTCGACCTCCTCATCGTCATCCTCTGTCTGTACTCTAGCACGACCACCACTACCAGAATCGTTGCTGCTGTTGCCGCTTCTTCTTCTTCTTCCTACTTCTTCTTCTTCTTCTGCTTCTGCTTCTGCTTCTTCTTCTTCTTCTTCTTCTTCCTACCCCGTTCGTTTTACACTCGGCCGCGGACCAGAGTACCACCGGCTACACTCGCACAAGGTCTAATTTGCGCACAGCGGGAGCGACACGAACTAATGCGCGTTGCGCACGCCGGGAGGGAATCCGTTGGATCTTTGTCTTCGCGCACTCCCGCGCTAACGCGCATCCATCATCATGGGACCCTCCGACGAGAGAGGACTCTGTCCTTGGCTCAGATACTCGGGTATGGAGCCTCGTGAACCGCGATGGGAACGTTAACGAAGTTCGAGGGGGGAAGGGGTGTGGTCCGAAATTTCGTGAATGAAGTTCGCCTGCTCGATATGGGGAGCCATTTTTTACTTGTGTCCTGCGAACGGTGCGCTGCGTTTTGGTCGTTCTGGGCGAACGTCTGCTGATTTAATGATTCTGCGAAAATACGGCCAGGACTCGAGTTGTTTTGTCCGGGGCTGCAGTCTTTTTTGGTCGGTGTAACTTCTTTGTAGCGGGAACTACTTGAGAGACTTATGAAGCATCATTTTTTCATGAAATAATGCAGTTTTGCTGTGTTTCGGGTTATAGTTTGTGTACAGTGACTTGGAATGTTTAGGTTAGTTAGTATTATCTTGTGTAAACTTTAAAGGAAACTACACTCCGGAGGGTGATTGATATATTTATAGTGGGTGATCAAATTATTAAACAAAAAATATGTATTTTTTTGTGTGAACGTTATAGAAGTAAAATGACAATATCAAAGTATTATACTAGATGATTTTTCATTTGCAATTTTTCACTAGAAATACACGTATTTAATATTATAAGTACATGAAACTAAACTTAGCTGATGTAGTTGTAAAAACAAAGTTAAAGTTGTAAAATTGTCATTGCAGGTGGCTATAATAATTTAATCACCGTAGAATAAATAATGTGTCCTGATTAGTTTCAAAAGGAAAAATAGTAAAATCACGAAGCACCTGCACCATGCATCTTTTCTCCGTGAAAATGAATTAATTGTTACAACTATATGGGTCACTTGAGACAGATAATTTAACATTACAATTATATGTTTCTGAAATAACTACTTTTCTTTAGAAATAGATGAATATCATAATAATGAAATAGCAAAAATATCGTGTTCGATGCACAGATGTACCTCTCCATCGAAAAAACGTAACATTTACATTGCGAACATCTAAACTTGTGTCAATGAGCGTTCTCAATTAACCAACACGATTTAAGCGTCTTTAATCTTCTTTACAATAAACCAGCGACTTTGATGGCAAAGGGAACGTTAATAACGTATAAAGTTACGTAGTCAGAGCTCCGTGAACGGAACTAATTCCGAATGTAAAATATATGAATGAGCATACGTAAGTAAATTATACGCTTTAACTGTCACGCCCGAAGAAATACGACTTGGACTTCAAGAATCCCAGTTCGGGACGGTCCGAGTACTTTATATCCCCAATTTACTTAATCTCATCTTTACTTTTATCTTAAATTCCTTTTATTACCAGCCGAATCTCTCTGTCACACGAAATTATTCTAAACCGGTAACATACAGAACTTTCCAAGCGTATTTTACACTCTCCAACCAACAAAAATCATTTACTTTCACATATTGTACAATATTCAAAAAATCATTGGCCCATTAATGTTTCACACAGATTTCAATGAAATCCGATACAATTAACTAAATACTTTTGGGATAATTCCTCGGCGGTATCGCGCAAGTATTTTCTATAAATCATCGCTATTCTAAAATACATGAATGTTAAGTACTCCACAGATCACGGATTCATTTTACTTCGTATATCATTTTCCAAGGATCGAACGTAATTTATGTCGTAATAAAAACCGGCGGTATCTCAACAGAGCGAATGGTTTCAGGGCCGACGGTTTCGAACCTTTTTAGTAGTCCCGACACGTGTAACGTTCCAACATAGATTAGAACATTCGATTCAGTATCGTTCTGTATACGAGAATAAAACAAAGTGCGATTAGTTAGCTAGATGTAGGTGTCTTTGGACACGCGTAAATCCGAGTGAACGTCACCACGATCGCCTACAGGTGAGACTTCGGGGGGTATCGAAAAAAGGCGGACGTGCTTTAATAACGAAAATTGCGAGGGTTTTTACCAGTGAATAATCGCTCGAACAATCGTGGCCTGCCACGGGGATAAAGAAGAAGAAAGAGGAAAAAGAAAAGAGAACAGTCGTCCGGGCGAATCCTACGGGACAGTTTTGCGGAACGGAAACTCGAGCTCCCGAGGCCGGCGGAACATGGCTTCGAGGCAGTCTACTACGTCAGATACTCCGAAGTATCGTTTCATCTTCAGCTCTTGAATACTGACTCCTCAAGGTCCGGCCAGACAGCCACCTGACTCTCGACGGCTCGAGGGTGCAATCATGCGCACGCGAGCCGCACAGGGAACGCGAACTCGCTTGTTCCCCACCCTCTTTGATCTTCGCGCTTTTGCTTGTAAACATTTCGCGAGGGTTCGAGAAAAAATTCTCGAATCGTTCGGTATTACAAGGGAGTCTATCCACTCACGGTGTAATAATTCTACCCTTTATGTCGTTTCTGCTCGACACTTTTGTTGTAAATGATTACAGTAAATCCTCGGTGAGTATTGGAAGGCTCCTCGACGCTGAACATTAAATATTTCATAAACTAATTGCCACATGCAGCTGAAACAAATAGCATTGGCTTCAGAATTCCAAGCTTGATCACTGTACTAAACACCATTAAAAAGTCTACGTTACACCTGGGGACCCTCATAGTCAGTGCCGAAGAGCCTTCGAACATTCATCGAGAATTTACTGTATACCGAACGAAACATTTCATGATTAGTTATTTGTCGCGGGAACTAGCACCAAGTTACACGAAGTTTTCGGATGTTTTATTAGTAAACTGCAAATATCCATTTTCATTGGCTGTTTTAAAGCAATCACAATCATGGAGAAATTAATTGTCTGTAATAAAAGAGTTTATTGAATCAGAAGTATACAAGAAGTTGGGTTTCTATTTGGTAATCCACAGACGACCGCGGGTTTTAAGCGTCTCGCGTAGATATCGTCGTATTTCGATAAAACAGTTCTAAGTTATAGATTATTTTTAAATATAATATTGAGAAATTTTAACCCAACAAAGTAAAATTATTATTTCTTGTAAGCAACCTATACAAATGAGAAAAAATGTATATTTCAAAAAATAGGGCCCAAAATAATAGACAAACATCATTGGTTTAAAAATTTTACTGCACTAGTCACTCCTGTTCGTGTAATAAATTTTTGGTCCAATGACTACTACTAACGAGATTAATACTAGATGATATTTAGTATCTAAAACTTCAATATGAGTCAAAAGTAGCGCCCGATCAAGGGGGGGTCTAGGGGGGACTGTAGACCCGGGCCCCACGTTCCAGAGGAGCCCCGTTCCGAACCTTCCATTTCGTTATGATTAAATGTTATTTAATTTTATTTAAAATAAATTTCAATTTTTGAAAATTAATAAGTGAAATTATTACTTCTTCCAAGCAATCCATGCAACTAAAACAAAATAAATACGTATTTCAAATAGTGCCCAAAAATGGTAGATAAACCATGTGGCGTCCTAAAGTTATGATTTTAGGATCGTCATTGGGGTAAAAGTTTCACTTTATTGCGCCATTTACTCCAAAAATTTCCAAATAATTCTGACAAATTAATTTCAGCAAAAATTCACCAATGTCCGGAAGAAGCCGAGCAGCAGCTTCGCACCAACCAATCAATTGTCACCGTCGATGCAAGGAATGTTATTCGAAACGAAGACTTTTAATCTCCAATCTGACGTTACTTCCCATATGTCCCGTGGTATCTCCATCGAACGATCTACCGTGGCCCGTGGCCCGAATCCTCCGCGTGCAAATGCACGTATCTGGAAGGGCCAATTAAATTACTGAATCGACAAAGTGGAGGGCCCCGGAGATCTGTGCGTGACTGTTGCGTTTAGATGACGAAGAACGATGCGCCCATCTCCACGGACATATGCCAAGAACCGCGCTGCACACACAAATGAGCCCCGCCGACATATGGCCCGTCGCGCATATCATTACGAATCGAAGCGTTCCGTTCGAACGGTGTGTACATATATATACGTATACACCGTGGAACGAGCTGGCAGAACGGTCCTTTATCGTGTCTCGCGGTCACTAGTAGACGTCTCACTTTCGACGATTCCCATACGAACGATTTTATCGGGGCCCCGACGAGACAAAATGCGACCAGAGGCCGCTCGCTCGTGCTCGCTCACGCACGCGTTACCCACCCATCAAGCCACGACTTTTACACCTGTGATACCGTCCATAAATATATATTTATCGAATTCACGCGCACAAACACCGTACCAGCACGATTATCGTTATGATCTCTCCGACGACAACGTTACACTTTCTTGGGCCCGCGTCCTTGCAACGGAGGGGGGTACCAGCTGCAATGGGATGTCCATTTCGCTTCGCTGTGCATCGACGTGGCCTTTTCCAGTGACGGACCAAAGTGTGATCACATGGTCGCGTGGCCACTTCAACTTCTGCTAGTCATTTTGATGTAAACGTGACTTTGCTTTACGGGTTCGTGTGTCACGTTCTTTTGGCGATCTATCAGGTTCGTGGAGGTATTTGCATGGTCTGTACGTAGCAAGCCATTCTAATCGAGTGTATGGAGTAGAAATAGAATGAATGTGCATCGCGGATGTTTCGTCCACACTGAAACCACTGTGAATAAAATAGAACCAGCCTCTAGTTTTGATGAATTGAATGGAGAAGTCATTCGTAGTGAAGCGGGAGTGGCGAGTCTAAACTGATCCAATAATAAGGAAACAACCGTTCCTGTTTGGCCATGTTTTGCCATCTAATTAATTGTGCTAGCAAGGTTTGAACAGAGATGGGCAAACTCATCGTCTAGATAAAAAATTTCGAATAACGAATAAAAGATAAAAAAAAGTATTTCGTCATTTTTAATTGTTTAAACGTGGAAATTTCAATTTTCATAATAAAATAATATTTCTCTATGAATGAATCGACATTTGTCGAACAATTATTTAATCTCATTAACAGTTTAAAGCTCAGGACGACACCCTCAGACTACTGCTGCTTTTCACTGTGTATTATTCGAATAAAATTCTGCCTAACTCTGGTTTGAGAATGTCTTTTTTGTGGAAGGATGAAAACTAGTGAAATAAATTCAACCATTGAACTGGAATAAATACTTCAGCTTTAGTCTTTCACATTCACTGTGGGTGAATCATTCGCAGTACACATTCAAAGTTTAAAAGTGTAAAATCGCCTTAAGTGTTTTATACTGATTTTTAAGTCTGGGCTTTTAAGATCTGGACATGGAGACTGTACTGCTGTATGGAAATGTACGTCGTGCATTACGATACTAGTACAGTGGGGCCCTGGGCTTACGTACTAATTGGTTCCAGAGTGGGCGACATAAGTCGTAAAAGACGTAAGTCCGGGTACACAGGATAGACACGAATGTATGTAAACATACATATACATACATGTATTTATCAGATTAGGAGATAGATTTTCTTTTAAATGTATAAAAATGAAGTAACTTACAGACTGATTCAGTAAGAACTAAACACGTGGAGCGTGAAATATCGGTTAAAAACAATTGACTAACGCGTTGCACAGAAAAGACGTAAATCGAGAGGACGTAACTCGGGGCCCCATTGTACAGCGAATTTTGTTGCATTCCTGACGATATCGACAAAGTGAGTTTCGATGAAACAGCTGAAAATTTAAACATGCGAAGATATTCCCGCATAGAAAAAGAAAGTAAAGGAAAAGAAGAAAGCCACTGTAGTAGCGTTCTGTTACAAAATATCGCTTGAAGGAAAGCCACCATGATGGCGTTTCGTCCCAAAACTCACGTAGATTTAAAGAGGTTAAACACTTCTGCCGATTTGACAGTCACTTGAACGAGACGTGTATAATCAGAACCATTATTTGATTCCATAATTGAAGATTTTTTTCTAATCGGTTACTCGTTACTCGAACCTGACCGAATCCGGACAAGGAATGGATTCCTCTCTGGTACGTAGTGTATGGAGCTAATACGTTTCTTAAATTTCTACTCCCATATACTACGTGGCATAACCATAAAACCACCCTACAATTTTTAATTCCTAATATTGTGGTTAAAATAAAAACGAACCACGTTTTGTAAGAAATATAATCTTTCTTTTTCTGGAAAAACATTATTACTCAACGCGATTCCAGACATGTTATACTTGTTGCGTTTTTATTTTAACAACCAAGAATTATAAATTTTAGGGTGCTTTTGTAGATATGTTACGCAGTGTAGATAAAATGCAATATTATCAAGCAACATAAGAATAATGAACTTGTTATGGAGTTCGACACATGTACCAACATTCTCTCATTAATGTAGTTACACGTTACTCGTCACTGTTTCCGATAATCAGCGGTCCCCGCCGGAAACGTTACATTATTCTCGACGATGCCCCGCGATAAGCGATCGGAATGCTTTTCCCGAAGCGTGTGTCTCGACGCCTGCGCGTGTAGAGAGAAAAAAAAGAACAAAATTAAGCGGACCGTATTATCGATACGCGTAATTTACAGGAAGGACGGCTATTTATGCAACGCTGATAACGCCGATTCATTTTTTCCGTATCCTCCGTCTCCGTTCGACGCCCGTTCCACGAATCGTTCCGCCGCCGTCGTCGTCGTCGTTGTCCCTCCGCCGCTGGATGATGAAGCAGCTGCTGCTACCTGCTCGAAAAACGAGAGCACTCGTGCACGCACCGGACGTCGAGGCACATACACACACCGAGGGCTTGTGATCGATCGACTCGCGGATCGATGGATCGTACAAGGGGAACAATATTTGCCAGCGCATATACGATAAGGGCGTTACAACAGAGAGAGAGTGAGAGAGGAAGAGAGATGAACGTGGGGCCCGGGCTCTCCGCCACGGCCCAGTAATTAATTACATCGTCCCGAAAGAAAATGAATTGCCGCTCGCAGCAATAACAGAGGTTAATGCGGCAACAATTATTGATGATGCCGCAATAAATGCTGCTTGTCGAAACGGTAATTTATCCTAAGGGGAAATTAATAATTGATCGCGGATTGATTTTAATCTAAATGTTCTTCTAAACGGGACCACTTAATATACGCCGTTCATGTACCCGACCACGGAGATATCCAGGAAACGAAAACGCACCTGGCTACCCGAAGGTGCACCCTCCGTGTGATGCTCCAGATCAAGCTTCGAAAGGGATCGATTTATGGTTGCTTCAAAAGTGTCGATCTGATCGATTAATGCGAGAAAACTGTGTAAGTACCTGGCGTACTAAATGTACTAACTGTATTGCGGTAATTGCATGGATTATTACAAGAGACTTGCATTCAGATGAAACTGAATACACTGTAATACAGGAATGGGTCGGTTACATCACGAGGCCTGGATGATATATGTATACGTCTAAGATCTACTGAATAGTCTATTTTAGAGATTTATATACCTATAGATACAATATATATTGTTCAAAACAGATAAACGATCATTTATTACAGTTACTCTTGGTGTTCAAGGTGTTAGTATTCTACGGAAAAGATGTCTCAGCATACCTATAGCAATTGTCCTGTTTCCTTCGCTTGATGAGTGCAACAGGAACATATTGTTGGATGACCAACCTGAGTACCTATTGACTCTCATTCACTATATGAATAATTGCGACCACGCTGCTCTGTCTTAAACAATTTAGTCGCCCTTATTTGGCCCGAACTCCTACTTACTCATCCTGTACTAAGGCCCACAAGCATCTTCTCCCTACCACTGAACGATAGTATATGTATAAGACCCTATACAATTTGATAAATAGCTCAGACGTAATTCAGACGGATACTTAAAAACTCTAAAACGTTTAGCTTACAATTAAAGCCTTACGACATTCTGTTGCGTGTAACTGAATAAACCTCTACAAGATTTCTTAAAAGTTGTTGCACTCTATTCCGCGATTGGGAATCCAAGAAAATTAGCGACCTCCTAATTTTGTTGAACAGTGTATACGATAGTAGTTTATGAGGAGAGACTGATCTTCAACCCTTAATAAATAAATAAGAGTAAACCCCAACTTTGTAAAAATTTAAGCTTTGAAATTGAAAAGTAAAATTGAAGACTACCAGAAGGGCCTCATCCAACAGTACAGAGACGAATATGTATAAGAAATGACTGATCATCTATCCAATAGCATACTTTTCAGTCCAAGAACCACATGCATAATCGAAGTAAGATCCTCGCGACGCACCGCAGAAGAACACCTCTGCCCACGCCGTAAACGTCTAACCTGCCACGCGTGTAAGCCGGTAATTAATACGTGAAAGTCACATAACCCGTGGGCAGAGGGGAGTAAGAGAGAGAAAGAGATCCTACGGATAAATCATCATGATTAAGACACGACGAGCGTTTTTCCTAGAAAAATTCACGTTGGACGAGGATGGGTCCAGCGGTGTACGTACCTACATGTAGAGATCTACGGTTCACGTTGCGTCGGGGAACGAACAATCCCGGGGATCAGACGCAGATTAGATCTGGCATCGAATTATGGAGGATCCAGGGAACGAAGCCGCGAGCTTCCGGCTGGTGGATATGTACACCTTGGCCGGGCATTCTTCTCCACTCGGGGCCCGTCTCACCAATTACTGGCCTTTGACATTAATTTGTCGACCGGCTGACCAACGGTGGCTGGCGGCTGCACGTTGTCGCGTCACGGCGTGAAGAAACGGTCGTTCGTTTAACCAGGAAATGGAGATGTCCGCGGTTATCCATCGGCTAAATAGGCTTACACGCGGCGTACGCACTTTATCATGGTCTGGCGGTGGACATTTTTCACGGCGGCCGAAACGTCACGGCGGCGTAAAAGTGCCCGACGAGAGATTTTCTCGCGACCGTTTGGATTATCCTCGTGGAGACGAGCGGTGACGAGTTCACCGGTAATCTTCGGTGATGGACGAGCAACGCAGGCACCGCTTTCCTCGCAACGAGGCCAACTTTTACCCAAGAAACTTGGATTTCATCTCGTGCCGCGTATTCTGTGTCTTTCGACGTTACAGTAGACTCACTCTTATCCGGTCCCGTTTTAACCCTTTAACGCCCAGTGCTGCACCGGTGTAACATTCAGTTTAAAAGTGCGTCAAATTGTGTGTCGTTTGTTAATATCCAACTTTTTTCAGTAAGGATCCGTAGTTTCACTGATGTGAAGTAGATCATCTTGTTTTTAGTTCAGAAATTCAAGTGATCCCTCCAAAAATAAATAAAAATGGAAAAAAAAATAAATCTGTTTAATATCGATATTTTCGATGTCGAAATAACAAGATACAACATACATATCAGTTTTATAATTTTCGAATAACAATTTAAAAGTCTGGACGTTACAGGGTTAACTGGTCTCCAATTTAAACGGCCAGATTCTCGTTGAGAAGCTCAGCGGAAAACCATCACCATATTATTCGAATTTTATTTTGAAATACGTAACAAATTTGCACGTTCTCCTCGTACATAATGTACAGTACCGGGCAAAAGTATTCGTACACCCTTTAAAACGGAACAACTTTTTTTTAATTGGTCCAAATGATTTGAGTTCTTTTGTAAAGTTACGGACATTAGTTTACTAAATGATGTGTAACAAAAAATTGAAAAAGTTGCAATTGGTCGGAATCGGGAAGAAAATAGTAAAGGTCATTTTTTACAAATTTTTAATCTGTGGCTATACTGAAAATTTAATAAATACATATAGAAGATCTATGTTAGTTATATGTTATATGTATACATGTTGAAAATTTACGAGATACAAACAATTAAAAATAATATATATATATATACATTAATTATAAATTTACTACAACAACGTAGTGAATCTAACACTTCTGACACCTTTTTATGCCTGTCGCTCGTACCTGTATGAACCGATTTCAATGAAAGTTTCAGTGTGTATATAATTTAAATAAATCTTCGATATGTATTTATTAAATTTGCATTATAGCCTCAGATTAAAAAGGTATAAAAAACGATCTTTTCTATTTTCTTCGATTTAGTAGACAAATGTCCCTAACTTCACAAAAGATCTCAAATCATTTGAACCAATTTTGAAGAAGTTGTTCCGGTTTAAGTGGTGTACGAATACTTTTGTCCAGTACTGTATACATATAACGCTAAATATATGTTTTATGTATATAAATGATTATTAGTTTTATTTTTTACTTATATTAACTATTTAAATAATATTTGGCGTATATTGTCGGATTAACCTGATATTTGTTTATCCATTCAAGGGACCGGTCCCATAAAGGACGATTCAGAGAGAGTCTACTATACCTGGTCTACGTAGTGTAACCGGGTGCACGGTTCACCCGTCTACCGTCTGCACATGCGGGTAACGCGGTTACGATTATCCGGTTGGGTAATAGTCGTGCATACGGATAATGCTATTACAGAAAGTGTTGGTTAGTAGTAGGACTGTCAGCGTTTAATTTATGCTAAATTAAATAGCGTAATTATGCATCGATATCTGTAACAAGGCGTTCATTTTAACTGTAAACATGGGACCTCTCCTAAAGAAGTGAATATATGAAACAAATGTTCCTATAAAAATTATTTGATATGGACGGGGATATTATGTGGTATAAAATATTTTCTTGCAGGTATAGTAGTGGGGGGAGATTTAAACGTCAAGTTAAATTTTTTAAATGAAATGCTATACTTTTTTACGAATAATATGATAGCGATTGTTGGGACGAGATCAATGATGTGCTACATAAGATCATTGAGTGTAGTAAGAGGTCGTAAAATTATTTTCATTATATTTGACCGCTTGACGAGTAATTATGTTGTATTACTGAAAATGCATGCAAACGCGCAAAAGATATTAATTGTCGTGAGAATGGTGATCTTATATGATGTTTTCCAATAAATGATTACATTTTTATTGTTTTCAATGATATTGTTCATTTCATTATCTGAGACTTGTTTACCAGTTACTTTAATACATTTATTACTGAACTTATATGTGAACGTAATCCAGTTGTAATGCATATTTTATATAAATATATAAATCTGAATGATCGTAAAGCCACCGATACTATTTATGTATCGCAAACTTTAACGTACCGGTTTTGTAGATTATCTTGCCTATTGAAATAGTTTCCGTTCATGTGATCAGAGAGAAACGAATTTGTAATTAGTTTCCATCCCGATTCGTTTCGATTCCGTAAAAATACGGAACCTTCGGATTCCTGAACGTACCGTTGCACCCACAGTGTATCCATCGATAAGAGATATCCACGAGGAAAAAATTATTCCACGAACGTAACGTAGAATGTTTGCGGTAGCCAGCCTGTATCCTGTTAAACAAACCGTGAAGAACGGAACAAAAACATGGACCTGGATCGAACTGCATGGAACGAAGAAAGAAAATAAACGTGGTTACGGAGAGAAACACAAACGAATATAGTATAGGCTACAAGACGGATAAAGAATTGTCCGGTAATTAAAGTAAATCTATAACGCCGGCGTGAAATACTGTCGCAAAAAGGTGGCTGAGAAAACTTTCTATTAAACCCTTTTTCTGCAGTATTGTTCGAGCAGTAAATGAATTTCAAGAGCATTGTTGTAGAAACGTGATTGAAACGTTTGGTATAGAAATAATAGTAACGGTCATTAGGGCCATTAATCTGCTCAGTAGATCATTTTTTCAGCTGGGATAAGAAGACTGAACTCAACTTCACGTTATATTCTATTAATCTGTAGCGCCAGTATTAGCCAGCTCGTAGAATGAATGGAAATAAACAAAAAGCCTTTTAGTGAACACAATATCTTTGCAAATTAATCATTCTAAGCGTTTTCAGTTAGTAAAAAGATTTAAAAAAGATGGTCATTCATTTTTATTAGAAAATGATTGTCATGTAAACAAATTAAGCAAACAGAATCTATTCATATGTAGTATTGAAAATATGAGAACGTGTATTTCTGTTACTTTCATTCTTACTAATACATATACTTAACCCTTCTAAAAACCTCCTACGAGAGAAATATCCGCTACTTTCGTTACTTTCACATTTGATCGCTATATCGTTATCAATTTTATCATTGTTCACTAAAGCTATACAAATTATTTGGTCATTCAAGAGCTACCAATCTGTTCGTAGACTATTCTACGAATCAGTTCCTACTAGCATTAACTACATTTATAGAAATTATTTAATCACTCTGTTAGATGACTAATCCTTGGTTAGTCATGAATCGATAGACCCCTAACACGTTACTCATCATCGTGTCAATTTCCATTTGTAAAAAGGTCAGTTAAGGGCCTAAGGTTATTCTCTCCCCGTGAAATACTATATTATACACAATATAAAACACAAATCCCTTGCTGTAACCCGTGCAGTTCCCGTAATATATTTATATACTATAATCGGTGTATTATTGACTCGCCGGGTTTCCAACAACTCAATCGCTACCAATCCATTCCACCCGTCACAAGATAATACCAGTCCCCTCCAAACTATCCTCCAGAATTATACCAAGTTACCTATTCACTGTGCGGAGCTCACCTAGAGATCGTCTAAAAATACTCCTCTGAATTACCCCCAGCTCTCGATCCATAATTACGCATTCCCTCGTCTCAAGAATCGCTCGGAATTCGATCAAGCCACGTCCAGTAGAATTGTCGATCAACCGACCGACGCGGAGCGTCGATTGCTGCCGGTCGGTCGTCGCTGTGGCGATTTCCATGCAAGTGCGTGCGCGCGCCCCCGTGGAAGAAGTTTCTTCTTGTCTCTTTTAGGTCCGCGCGCTGGGGAGAAGCCGCATAACCCAGAGGCTTCTGCGGTTCGCCGCAGTATCCAATAGTTACGAGCGCGCGTCATTATACCCAATCGATATCGAAAGTTTTGATCGACACCGGCAGCTGGGAAGAGATCGGGTCGGAGGGCCTACCCGATGTGTGTGTGTGTGTGTGTGTGTGTGTGTGTGTGTGTGTGTGTGTGTGCGTGTACACGCGTTTCAAGATGTACACTCACGAGCGGAGTTGCCGCAAAAATTCCCTTTGAGGAAATACATGACGTCACGTTACGTTCACTGTCACTCTACACCGACATCATGTAACGTGATTACGACACGATTCGTGTCGTCACATTAGCCCGACTGTCACTCTACACCTACGTCACTTGTGAATAAAGCAGCACAGACGGCTATACAGTAAAACTTGGATTAGTACCCGAAAATTTGTTCTCACACCCGAGCGCTTACGAAGTAGAGGAATCGATTCTAAATATATAATCAATGCCGAACATAGAAAAGGAGAGCGATTGAAAAAGAAAGAGGGCCGAGCTTCGAAGTATCGACAAAGTTAAGATGCCTGTGTGTCAGTGAAACAACACTAAACTAACAATGAAAAATTTTTATCTTTGTGCCTATGGCGGTTAATTTATACAAAATTAACATTCGATTTAACATTTATTTCAGTTACTTGAAATAAAATTGCGAAATGGTAGGAGTGTACGTATACCCTAACCCGAAGAGACGAGCCACGCGGCCGGAGAAAAGGACGTATGTGGCGATCGGTGGACGTGCGGCGTCGGGATGCCCATGGTTCGCGTGATTATCTGCCCACACCATCCATCCTGGGAGAGAAGCCCGGCTTATCCCGCGTCGGTTATTGGTTTTGGATCTGATAGCTACCATTAAAGCCGCTTTCCACCCGTCGTCCTCGAGCTTGTCCCCGCGTAATGGAATACGAGATAAGACGAAAAACAGCGAGAACCCTTGCTGTCAGGAGGCGACTTGATTACTCGTCCCTGGGTCGACCACGGCTGGATAAATGATCTTTAAGCGCGGATTGCTTCAATAAACAAATCTAACGACAGTACCTGGGTGATGGACGGCCCCATAGAAAGGAGTCTCATAGGACGTATCGACGGCAGTGATGAATTTCTGTAAACGAAACCCTGGCTGAATGATGGAGAATCTGTTTGAACACACTATGAGCATCGGTACATTTTTTACTGGAGAATCGTGTAACTGTGTTAAATTAATTCTATGAGTGTTTAATTGTTTTTGTAGGTTCTGCAGAGAAACTGCACACATTTCCTTTGTACGATACGTGACGAGTACGAGTAATTTATACATCAATTATGTATAGTGTAAAATTAGGTAATATTACTTAGGTATACCTATATAAACATTATATGTGTACACACACATCAAGAAGTGTGTTACAATATAATTGCAATTTTAATTTTGTAATTAGATTACATTTATCCCAACTCTGCCCACCTCTTCCTTCAAAACCTTTAAAACTCCTGACACTTTCCTCAGTCGGAAGATTCTGTCTCCAAAATTCATTCTGTGTCGACCGTTCTATTAACCAAGTATCGAGTACACTACAAATTCTCGAAACATCTATCCGTATCGTTAACCCTTAACTGCTCACGTGTCATCTGCAAACCTACTTCGTTCATAAATTTTCCTGTAATTCCAAAACGAGCACGACTTCAGGTTTGTTCAATTTATGTCGACCTCTAAAAAAGGTTGTGAAAATATCACTGTTATACTAGTTTTTAAAACTACCAGTCTCACAGACGACACGTGACCATTTTTTCACGAAAAATTCATGTGACCACTTAAGGATTAACTTCGTGTAACCCATTGATGTCAATAAAAAAACAGCTGCTTCCCCCAAAAAAAGGTTCCATCACTAGCTATATCACAATTACCGCAAAAAATTCACATGATCAGTTAAGAATTAACTTCGTACGACCCACCCATTGCAATAGGAAAATCATCCTCATCCCTAGAACAAAATTCCACCGTCATCTTTATCACAATTACCGCAATTTTCCCGTCACCTTCAGCATTAAGGCGCAAAAATGACCGGTCCCATTCCTTCAGTGCACCGCAACGATCGAACGAATATATACCCCTAATCAAACGCGTGCGGCTGCTCGCGACTTAATTACGAAATCGAGTATCGTCCTTTCGATCTGTGTCCTTGTAATGTGCCTCATTACAAGTGGGATATCGACTCGTCAGCCCAGGTCCAAGGCGTTTTAAACGTCGTTGTAATCGGTAGGATGGATCTTTCGGGTACGGGACCAGGGAGAGGGGGGATAGGAGGATGAGGAGGAGACGGCGAAATTTCGTTGACGATCCCACGAGTTTCTCCTGGTACCACCGTCGGTCGTGGCAGCAAGTGGGCGGAATTCGTTCGGCGGCCGTATGGAATCGAGATGCGAGCGTATTATATACACCGTCGCGAGAAAGATCCTATCGAGATGACGCACTGCGTACGCACCTGATACCGGATTGCGCGTGCGCGCGCGACCAAGAAGACGGCAAGACACAAGCGGCCAAAGAGTTATTCGTCGCCGGGTTTATTTTCCATGCCGATGCAAGCCGCGAGGACGTAAACTGGCCTGTCCGGTCCGATCCGATGTCCTCCGCCGCGTGTGTCTCCGAGTTTTAATCGGAGTCACCGTGGCGGCGGCGAAGAAGAAGAAGAAGAAGACGATGAAGAAAGATGAGGAGAAGGAGGATACGGCCAAGAAGGGAGGGAAATGCAAGAAGCATCAGCCGGACAAGCGTTAAATTTTGCCTCGTTTACTCCGCCGGAAAAGTAGAAGCCAGAAAGGATAAGGATAATTACAACGTCGAAGCGGTGATCGCGACACAGAGGGGAAACAGCGTGAAACAAGACAGACGACGCGGATACCGCTTCGAAACTTTTACGCCTCACCCGGTGTACTTTCATAATTCCCCCCCCCCTCTCATCCCCCATCTGGGACCACGGAGGATGTTGATAGATGCCGTTTAATTGCCGTCGTTTTAATGGCGGTGGAAAAACATCCGTTAACTTAATGCGTCCGCGTATTCGGAGGCTTTATCACTTTACGCACCGCCGCGGGAATCCCGCGCGGTGATTACGTCTTCATAAGTGAATCGGTGTTCCGATAATGACCGTTTCCAAAGGGGTCCCTCGGGAGACAGAAAGAGAGAGAGACAGAGCGAGCCAATAATTTATTGGAAGCAAGACGAATGGCCCGGGGGACGATAATCGAATAACACGAAGACATTCGTAACACGGAAACATTATAACTGGCCCGACAATGTAATTGGTTCGTTCGTTCTCCCCCGCGGTGTGTAGCTTCGCCGCGAGATGCTCGAGTAATTAGCGACCGGCACGTAACCTGGTCTCTCAGGTACCTATCTACTATCGTCGGAGATTCGTTTCGACTGCAGGGCGAATCGAATAGTCGTGGTCTATTAAGTACGGAAGCAGTACGGAGAGGAGGGGAACGTTGATTGCGAGGACGCCGCCGGGTCTAGGAGAAATTCAGCTCGGTTTGTAGCCGAGAGACGCGGTTACGAATCGCTGCTGGTGGTACAGCACCGTACCATGAAGATTACCCAGCCTCCTACACGCCATCCAGCATCGTGACAGACGACGAAGGTCAATCTTAGGCTGACCTTACCGACGCGACGGTGAGCTAGCCCCTGGCGAACGGCGTCGGACCATGCGAGTTACGACGGGGGACAAGATTATCCGGTGTCCACGTTTTTTCCGTAAATGTCAATCATTAATTTTGTAACCTTTTCCAATGTAACGCGTAATCGCTAAACATTTCCTGTCACTCGCGAGACCTTATCCGATAGGCGATGTTTGATGACCAATCTATTTACTTGGATTCATTCTATGAATAACTACGACCGCGGTGACTATGTCCTGAACAACTTAGTCGCCCTTATTTTGCTCAAAATCCTAATTTCTAGTTACTCGTCTTGTGCTATGGGCTACAAGTGTCTTCTGCCTACCATAATGCGATGTATGGGGCACCTAAATGGAACCTGATGGAAAATATGTGTCAGACCTAACTTGCATGGTATGTATCGAGGAGAACACAATTTGATGTAAATAATTTTTTTGCAGTTTGAACGCGTAAATGTCATATGAAGATCAACTTGATTTTTTTAAATGGGAAGACATGTAGTTTTACGTACCATCTAGTAGTGTGTATTAAGATCCGTTAATAACCTATTTATGAAAGTACGTAAACAAGCATGTCTTTCCGTTTAAAAAAACGAAGTTGACCTTTATATGACCTTCGCGTGTCCACCTATCAAAAAACTATTTACATTAAATTATGTGCTCGGAATATTCAGGTGGCCTCTTTTAGGCAGGGACTTAACCGGTATGATTTTGATACCGGTATTATGCCATCAAAGCTATACCGAAACCGATATATTACCGAAAACCGAAATAAATACAGGTATTTTTTCAGTTTTTATAAGGGCAGGGCTTACATAGGGTTATATGTATAGGGCGAAAGTACAACCGAAAATACGTTTGGTGAATGTCCCTGCTTTTAGGTGCTTCCCAATTCTATAGTACAATATACTTAAGTCGTGTTCGTATGCAAATCTATTCTCCTTTTTTTTTCTAGATTTAATGTCGCATCGACAACAAGGTCTTTAGCGACACGTGTGATTCGGTTATTCTCTACATATTGTTGTTGTTAGACTCTGTGGTATATTTGGGTTTCTTTTAGATAGTTAAGGGGATCCTTAACGTGGTCCTGGGACGACAAATCTGTGTTTGGGTGAAGTTTGCATTTTTGTCTCTGTGTTTCGAGTCTTCTACAATCACACAGCAGGCGATTTGTCGAAAGCGTCTGGTTGCTGCAATTCCAGACCAATGAGTCTAATTCCTTTAATAGATATTCATAGCTAATTCTTATCCTACTCGGAGTCTTGCCAAAGTTATCCTGTGTTCCCTGTTCACATTGAGAATGGGTATTTTTTGGTAGAAATCTTGAATAATGTTGTGAATCTTGGATCGGTTCTTTCCCTTGCGATTTTGTGGATCGACCTAAGAAGATCTTGGTATGGGATTAGGATTCAATGCAAGACTATTGTTAACCTTGTGGTACCCGAAATATACTATATGTATTATATATTATCATCAATGTGTTCCTGACTCATCAAGCTTCCAACAGCGAGACCAATGATTGGTCATCCGAGAAACTTTCGAAGGATTCTTTTTCGTTCTGCTTCATGTTTCCAGATATGAACCAGAATTGTTCGATGGGATCTTTTAAACCGCGGCCATAGATCGAATTGCCTCTAACAGAATCGCAATTACGACGGGAAACCGGGTAGTACGGGCGCGATGCAATAAAAGGCGGCTTCGTAAATTACCGTATCAATCCCTCAAGCAGATACCGAATCTCTAATGGCAAGACCGGGAGCTCATTACGTTCGCTAATCCCACGGTTACGTAGCCAATGGTAGCGCCGCGGCAAACATCGCGGCGCGTAGTATTAACACTGGCAATTAGTTCGAGCAGAATGAAATTTTAAACCGCGGATCGCCTCGGCTGAAATTAACCACGCTAATCGCGAGGTATACACAGCCGCGGGTTTGCGATTCACGGCACCGTAATTCTACGAACGAGCGGCGACGGCACCAGGCGTCGTTTCGAGCGTCGATTTCCAGGCGATTTTCACCATCACGACCCGGTCCCTCGTCTACACGAAGTTGTAAAACGATGATGTTACGCGGAAAGATTATACGTGATCGCCGCCGAGGCACGTTCAATTAAATACATCGGTGCACGGGTAGAACAAGTATGTAGAAGGAAAGTGGTAATGTATAGAAGTAGCGGCTACCGGAATCTTACGAGCCATTATTGCGTAAGAGACCAGTGAACGATCGGCATCAGTTTTATAAGCCGACGTCATCGGTGTTGGTCGGTGGTGTTTAAGGAAGATGAAGAATATAGGACGATTCTCGCGAAATAATAAATTGGTTCACCTGCAGTCCTGCGGGTTGCAACAAACTGCCTCGTTTTTGTGAAATTTGATGAAAGGTGTTAAGGAAATGTAGCAATCTGTTTTATAATCACCCCATACAACGGAAGAACTTGTATAAAAACGAAAGTTGGGGAGAGACAAGGTAACCAAAAGAGAGTCAAGCATCGGTAGCGCTCGTTACCGAAACGAAGCAACCACTTGTGATTGAGCATAACGTCGGACGAAGTTGAAAGAAAGTAAGGGGAGACTATCCCCGATGAAGTTTAGTATCCTCTTCGTCGGGTCCAGGAGGTGGAAGTTGATTATTATTTACGCTCGACAGGAGAACGTAAATCGTGGCCGAAGATGCTGGCAAAACATCAAAGAATCGAGGAAGAATTCAGCAACTGCTGGTAGCGTATTTCGATGAAAGGTGTTCAGCTGAGATTGAAAAATCTACTTTGGAAATAGAGTATTCGTCGAGAGACTGGAACTTTGTGAACAATAAATTTAGAGTACTGAGTGGCTGAAGATTACCGATTGAAAGAAATTAAAGAAAAATTGAAGCTTGCTACACTCCGCAAAAAAATTAAGGGATTACCTCTATGAACCCGAAAAATAGGGCCAAGTTCGAATGATCGTTACTTCGACAAAAATAGTCGAATCGATATCATTAAAATGTCTTTTCAAAGTTTAGAATCCTTACTTTCACATGCTTTTTCCAGATATTAGGTGCGTTGCTTCGTGGCAAAGTTATGGCGATATAATTTATTCACCCTATGTAACATTGCAAAGGAGAATAAAATTTATATCAAAAAGTATGTGAAAGTAAAGATTCTACATTTTTAAACGATTTCAAAACGAAATCGATACAACCATTTTTACCGGCCTTATTACCATTCGAACTTGGCCCCATTTTTCGGATTCGTAAAAGCGATCGAAGGATACCTAAGCGATTAAACGGATACTGTAATTTCTTCTTCAATTCAAAAATATATGTTCTTTTCAATATTCTCAAATTATTCGGACCGTATTTAATGCAAGAAAATCTTAAACGTTCCCTTTTTGCATCGAATCATCATTAGTATATCAACCGAGTAACGTTTACAGTTGCAAAAATGTTGGCGATAATAATACAGCACTTGACAAAGTAAGCACGCGAACACCGTTCGCAGCAGAAATTGTGGCTTCTGTTGCCATTTACGAGGTAAAATTATAGATCGTCAGCGAACTGGCCGGATCCGATTCTCCTTAACACACAGTAAAGAAAGAATGTCCAGCTCCTTTCGACCAAACCTCTCCCCAATCCAGTTCACGCGAACGTGTTACATTTGTCGATGAAAGAAGACACAAATGTCTCGAGCGAGAATTCATAAACAGTGGCCGGTTCGTTTGGAATTCGCGTCGCTAGAGCCGAGTACTGTATATAAAATATAACCACGAGGAAGTCGAGTCACGATAAAATCGGAGCGCGCGTACCTTAAACAGAGCCCGCGGAGGCTTCCGACTCGTGCTCGTAAACGGTTGTTTATGGAAACACGAGGAGAAAGAACGGACAAGAAAAATCTCCTATAAAGAAGGAAGAAAGAGAGACAGAGAGAGAATGGTAACGCCTTCATTCAGCATAATCATACTTCTGGTTTAGACTTGGTAATAAGGTACAGCATGCGCGATAATCGTTCTGCAGTTTCCATCTTGTCCTCCAACTGTTGCCAGCTCCTAGTAGGAAAAACTCCGCACAAAAACCGTCCCGTGGTGGCTTTCTTTGAATATTCATGGCCGTCCGTGGCATATTCGATTAACAAATAATCCGACCGTCTGGTTATCCGCGAGCATCTGGAGCTTCAATCTCGATAGAATCTGATCGGGTACAGTTTAAACAAGAAAAAAAAAATCCATTAAACCACAACGCACCCGTAGTTCATTACGGGGATCGAAGGATCGTTAAACATACCCGTTGAAAAACAGCCGAATGGTATACTTAATTTAGCAATTTACTAGATACTTCTATAGGATCTTTCAATACAAACGAACTTCAGATACCGATCGATTACCGTTTAACATATCGTCTGGACCCTGTTCGATTTTCAGTCTTTCGGTAACAACGGACGACGCCGTTAATTGGAAGATCGTCCGCAACCTTATTCGACTCGACGTTCGTCGTCATCCGAACGTGCTACCCAAGAATCATCATCGGTTCTTTAACTCGTTCGTTCGCGCCGTGTCGTCCCCGTTAATACACCTATCCCGGTTCGTAACTAAAACCGCGACGGTCGGTTGCCGGTCCTGTTAATTCCCTCGTTAAACCATCCTTAAGCGTTTTCCACCGTCGATCGATCGTTTCGTAAACCAACCCGTGCCTCGTATTTCCGCGTACCGACAGCGGCGTCGGTATTATCAGGCACGCCAGATCGCGCAGTAAAGTTCGTCCCGGACCGTTATCGCGGCGTTCTGTCGCGCGTATCCACGGTTTTTCGTTATCGCTGATAAGAGATCTCGGTTAACGATAAGGGCTGGGATGTTCCGATGACGCGTGTGTCTACCCTTCCCGAGAAATATCCGCGAACAGGCGGTACGTCGCGGCTTGGTCTCCTAAATATGGACTGGTGACCGCGGAATAGTCGATGCCCTCTTCGTCCGTCCCCTGAGGATTTAGTGAAATGCTCTCCAGAGGCCCCGTACGAGCCAGACGGTGTTAAGACCGCGATAACGACGCCGTTATTTCCGCGAAATTACTGCATAAAATCACACCGTACACACGGCGTGGACAACGTTAATCCTTGCGCGGGCCGGTTACCGAATCTAATGAATGATCCAATGACGCGAGCCACGGACTACCTCGAGTGTCTCACTTTTCTTTTTCGCGATCCTGCCAATCTGTTTGTTTTTTTTTTTTTTTTTTTTGTAAATTAGTGTACGGGGAATAAGGAAGGCTGAACAGAGTCCACGATGTGTATACGGAGTTGTAGTGTGTGTGAACCTTTTTTTGTTACGATAACTCTCGCGAATCGTTTAAGCACGTGGCTAACAGCGTGTTGTTTTGGGAACGCGAGTGGTTTCGATACGATCGGATAAGGAACTTCGTTAACGCCAAAAAGTAAAGTGAAATAATTTACTTCAGATGCTACTTGTTGTAGTTCTGAGTACACCGGTTGTGTATACACTTGAATTTCATTTCACGTCTACTTTAGGAAACTGATTGCAGTACGCAAGAGATAAGATATGTACGGTAGTGGAAAAGTACGTTTGATCCAGACAAGTATGAAAATTTATACGTAATTATCATTTTGTTGAAATCGTAGAAACAGTTCTAAGCTCTTTCAACATCGCTCCCTTGGTTCGCGCAACCCTCGGGGCCAATCAGACGGGGATCGGCCGTACGATTGGCCCGAGCCGGCCGTCTCTCCATCTTCAACCCGGCCTGAACTTTGAAGCACGGTAAAAGTTGCACCAATAAATTCGCAATTCACAGTTTCACAACGAGTTAATCTCCATCGGTAATAAAAATACACGCGCCACTCACTTCTCGATCGAGGTCGAATTAACCTCACCCTGCAATTATCTCACCCTACCGGTCGCGAGCGAAGTAAAAAGTAATCGACGCTGGGCCTCTCTCCTCTCTCTCTCTCTCTCTCTCTCTCTCTCTCTCTCTCTCTCTCTCTCTCTCTCTCTCAACCGTCCCTCCGGGGCCGGCCCGCCACAATTACAGGTTAATCAATAAGATATAAAAACTGTAAACTGTATTACTTTGTTGCAACGTGATAACGAATTTACGGTTGCTAGATTCAGGGGGCTACCGCAATGAACGGCAGTCTAACGAATTTATTCGCCGGTGGAACGGGGCAGCCGAGGCATCAATAACAAGTATCTCTGCTCAAGATCGAGGGGGGATCCACAGTGTTGTCGATCGTGATCAGCCGGAGTCGAGCAGGGCGCGCTCGCGCGAACGAGCTTCCTTTTTCTTCGGGACCGAACCACGCCTCGAGTTTCCAGGTAAGAGCACGGCGCAACGGTGGTGGACGATTCATTATGCATAATATTCACCTGCTCGAGGGAGCGAGAAAGATGATCGGGGTGGTAGGGCGCGCACAGCACGGGCGACGCGAGTTCCCACCCGGGAGAAAAAGAGAAAGTGCAGGGGAGAAGGCGGAGAAAAAGGAGAAGAGGATGATGATGATGATGATGATGAGGAAGCAGAAAAGAAGCGAGCTTGAGGAAGGGAGGAGAGAGATGGAAGGGTAAGGGGGAGGGGGAGTAGACGGTCACAGAAACCGTGCCATAACGCAACGATCTTTACGGTCATCCTTACGAAATAATTACGACAATGTAAACGTAAATACCCCTTTAAGGTACCCCCATCTGTGGGCGAAGGGGGGAGAAACAAGCGAAGGAGTAGTCCCCGAGCCTAAGATACCTACTCGATCGCGATGTTAAGGGGCTATGCTGGTGTGACGGCCATATAATAAGGCAATTTTTAGGAATTTTTTAAAGAAAAACTATTGTACTTATGAATTTGAATAATATATATATATATGTACTAAATAATATTTCTAAAGTATGCTATATTTTTATAAAGTAAAAACAATGTACTTATTAAAAGTTACAGTTCGTTTGTGAGAGCGTCTGAACGAAGTTTTGTTTCCATGGCTGTCATAGTATAGACTCTTGTGGTTGAAATAAAAAACCAAATATTTTCTTAATTTGTATGTGTGTGGCTATATACCGTACCAGAATAATTTACAAAATTTGAGAAATTAAAAAATGACAGCTTCTCAAACAAAAAGTTTAATTGATTTGCATAAAAATAGCTGATTGTTTTAACCCACAATTTTTCATATATCGGAAAAATCGTGGTACGGGCTAGAATGACACATCTGATGAACAGATTAGCCAAGTTTGAACTATATAGATCAATTAGTTTTTAAGTTTTTAAGTCATGGCAGCCGATTAAGGTAAAAAGTACTTTGAAGGAAAACGCGATCAAAGTTTCAAGTACTGTTTTAGAGCATAAAAAGAGAAATGTTTCATGCTTACAGCTAATCAGCTATTCCGGGGTCATATAATACACCTTCCATTTCCTTAAAAAATTGTTGCAAATTGCAAAAAAAATTAGATTTCTTGAGACCTTCAGACTAACATAGCCCCTTAATTATCATGGTAATCTATCTCCCACGTTCTTATGTGCTCATCGGAGGAAGGTTCCGATGTACGGAATGTTTCTTTCAACGCTTGAATTTATGTACTAGACACTGGGATCGATGCTATTCGCGGTGCTCGTTCGATTTAATAAAGATTTATTTCGATCCGTGGACTACACGCCGCCGCGAGGTGGAGGATTAGCATTCGAGGATTTTATACTTTCATGAAAGAAAAACAGTTTCCTGGATAGGAAGGTACTGAACCGTCACGGCCAAGAAACAATGGCCAATGAACAAACGCTCGCGCGCGCAGCAGGTGCGCGGCGAATTTATACGTCAGACTGACTGTGATGAAACTATGAAATTCTGTAATGGTTCCCCTACCAGAACGCGATACATTCTATTGTCCGTTTCGTCGAATGATCGCCGGTAGACACCTGTCGATCTCAAATAGAGAAAGGGACATGTGGGAAATAAGTTAACCCTTTCGCTTGCTTGTGACAGAATATGATCGCTGTGGAAGGAGCACTCGGTTGACAATATTGTATATACACAGTGTGACATAAAAATATAATATATAGTAGTATATACATATAGTATGAACGTACATGTATATGTGTACTCATACTTGCTGCATTATTCACAGTTAGTAATTAGAAGTAAGTTAAGAAAAATGCAATTGTAATACCAAGGAAAACCAGTTACCCAGCATTGAAGCATGAAACTTGTAATGGGTATTAACCTAAATTACAATAAAGAATACATACATACATACATACATATATATAGTATGGACGTATATGTATATAGTGCAGAAAGAAAGCATTCGCACACCCTTTAAAACAGAACAATTATTTTAAAATAGGTCCACGTGACTTGAGTTGTTTTTTGCAAAGTTAGAAATATTATTTTACTAAATGATGTGCACAAACAATTTTAAAGAAGTTCCAAATGGTCGGAGTGGCTAGGAAAATAGTCAACTTCGATATTTACAATTATTTTATCCTAGACTGTAATGAAAATTTAATAAAAACATCTCGAAAATTTATGTTAGTGATATACGTGCTGAAAATTTCGTCGAAATCGATTAACATTGCTATGAGATATCAACGTTTAAAAATGTTGAAAATTGCAGTTTTTCGCGACAGTGGACCTACAATTGTAACAAATCTACAGATTCTTACATCTTTCGTTGCCTGTTGCTCGTTTCTATGTCAACCGATTTTTGCAGGAAAACTTTGAAGGAGGAACGTTCTATTGCGCACGTCGATTGTATAATGAAAGTAAAAGGGGGTAAAAATCGTAGGAAAATCGCGTCAAGATCACGTCGATCGCTAGTCATTCGCTTGGGTTAACGAACCGATCGTCCCGTGGGACGTGTCCCTCTTTCGCAAAGTCCCAGAGAGCTCGGCGAGCGGCGCCATTATTAATATTTCATACGGTTTATGGACCGCTGAGTGGCAGCGCCCGCTGTTCCTCGTCTTCGTCTTTTTCTTCCGCCTCTCCTTCTTCCTCTCCTTTCTCTCCGTGTCAACTGGTCCTCCCTTTTTTTTCCTCGCTAGTTCTTTCCTTACTCGTGCGCGTCATTTACAGGTACACACCTATGCGCAACATACGCGTGCCTCGACAACGAATAATTCACCTGTGGCGAGGCTAGGCACGAGCTACTTCTGTTCTTTTCTAATGGAAAAAGAAACTTCTATACAGCTGAGCGATGTAGTGTCGTTGAAAACGTTACTGTTCCTTTCAATTTTTCTTTGATACTCTGGTATTTTGGGGTACCATTCCATTAGTATTACTGTTCTTTTCTATTTTTCGTTGATATAGTATTTTGGGGTGCGATTCCATTATTATTACCTTGATCAACTGGACCAAATGCGAGAATCCGGAAACTTCGATGAGATCTGATAATTTTGCTATTAGATTTATAGATCCATTTTACTGAAATTTATTAGATGAAGGTTGAAAGGCGATACTAGCGGATGATGAAATCATCAAGTTCCACGATTTGTAGAGCAATCTGCATTTGTCTCGCTTATTACATCCAATTACACGTCCGCTAGATGTAGAAACCGCTGCGATAGAATCGCCGCGGAAGGGGGTGGATAATGAAAGGCCATTTCATTACGAGTCGTTACGCGATTTCAGAGGGGATTACGATTCGCTGGTGATACGGTTACCCGTATACAGCCATCGATTAAACCGTCTTCCCTTTGAATTAATACGCAAATTACGTCTACTTGCCGTGTTTAATACACGCGTAATGTACATTTAAATCGTCGAACACCTGGGGCGTTTAACGATCTCCACTATAAAACCAAGTCTTTGATACACACCTTCAATTATACCTTTTCACAAACTCACGAATCGTAAGACGAAAGAGAGGGCTGACCAATGACGAGCGTTAGATTAATTCCGTAGTTACGATCGCTTTCACTGGTAACTCGAAGTTACGCTCCCCTGGAACGATTTTCGTTCGTGTCTTCGTAGCCACAGCCATGGAATCTGTACTTAAAATTAACGAACTGGAAAGCGGACAACCCGATGCCCACTAGTCAAGACCTTCTAAATTGCAATCCACTGTCAGGAATTATCATGTACCCGATCGTATTAATAAGAACAATGCTCTTAGCACTTTCATTTACAGTGAATGGGCGAGGTTCAACGACTACTGTTTTAATATCAAAACCACTGTTCGACTAATCTCGAGAACTACGCGGAAGCTATTGGGCCGCGATTGCTAAACTACCTCATCCATTTTAATAATAGTGAAAGAGTTGGGAAACGGAATCATTATCGATGAAAGTGGTAACGGTCGTGATACGTGGCAACGGTAACACGGAAGCCACGATTTCATTCGGGACCGCCGCCTTTTACCAAAACTTTTCTGCGCGATGGAAGGGCCCTTCACTTCGAGCGCCTGGCGACCGTGGATAAATCGAACATTGTAACGATCATAAAGGACCCACTTTCACTTGGGGCCCCCACGATGTTCGTGCAAGTCACCCACGCTGCTCGATTGCAAAAGAAGTTTTTTTTCCCCATTTTACGGTCATTGTGCCGGGCGATCGAGCGAAAGAAAGGCGGCACTCGCGAGCGGAGGAGACATTCGACGAAAGTGCGAAATCCGCGTGATTAACGCGCCGCGAGCAGCTTAATGCCCACTTTGTACATCATCATCGGCGCGGCCCCGGCTGAACCTGGCAGGGGACAAATGACCCTCGAATAAAATACGCGATCATTATCACAAATCACGCCGGCAACGAGCACGGTACACTGTCGGGAGTCATTCAGATCCTTGAAACTCTTTCGACTTGACCCTCGGACCACGGATTGTCTAGCAACGAGCGGCGGATGTAGTGAAATTATTCTTTTAGATTTTTTTTTTGCTTTCATCTTATTTGTACATTTTTAAAGCTGTGTAATTGTACGGTTTGTTTTAAACGGATCATTGTGTATCCCATCAGAATGGGACGTGGACTCAGGGGAATTCTCAAAGTGAGAGTCACGAATAATATTTTCGCAGGTGTTTCCCGTTAATACGTACATTATTGCTCAAGAGTGTTAGGGCATTTGGTCTAAATGAAAAAAATGTGGTTTTATCAAGCTTCAATACGTTTCTATCCTAACAAATTTTTCTCTTAAAATTATTAGGGTAAATTAGGATTTCAATCCCTAAATTTTGTTATTTTAGGCGATGTCTATTTCAAACTTTCAGAGAGTTCGTAATGCTCTGTAGCACTTACTGCATACTACTCGATAAGTGTCCTAATACTTATGAACGGTAGCGTACAGTAAATCAGCGATGAGTCTTCAAAGGCTCCTCAACGCTGAGTTTCAAACATTATCCCCACAACTGACAGGGAGGGGGGTGGAGAGCCCACCTGTGGAGCCAGTCAGGCGCCCAGTGGTGGGGATGACGTGAATACTTAGTGTCGAGCAGCCTTCGAACTCTAATCCATGATTTACTCTATATCGTCAATTTGCTGGTACACACAAATGTACATACAATGACTGGAAACTCTAACACGTATTCTGTGTTACAGATAATATGCCTCACAGAATACAAAGATGCTTGGAAAAAATCCCGTATTCGTCCATCAAAGCTTTTATACTCACAAGAAATTATTTCAAATACACCCGTCCCTCGATTTACGCGGAGTATTCCTTCTATTTACTTTTGTTTTAAATAAATATTTTTATAACTTATATTGCTTTTTCTCTTGAGAATTTTTTTCATACAAGCAGACTCCATTTAGACGGTTTCTTTATCCGCATAAAGAAGAACCACATACAGCAAAAGCTCGCGCGTAAATCGAGGGGCGGGTGTACGTCGTGCTGACTAAACGTAACAGCAAGTCCAATTCAGTAGAAATCAGTTCCCTTCTAGCTATAAACTGGATATGAATCTCAGACAGTGAAATAGCTACTTCCTGCAGGCGGCAAAAACCGGCGAGACCCTCGTTACACCGATCACTCGTCAGCCAGCAACAAGACGCACGAACCTCTCACCTAATTAAGACATCGGACGAGTCAGTGTCGGTGGTCGATTTTCCCTGCAGGCTCACCGCAAAAAAAAAATCGATTCGTAAGTGGCCATCTGTACGGCCGATTCCCCGCGAAACTGAAAATTTACGCGTCGATCTCGCTGAGCGTGTCTCTCGTTACCGAATGGATCGGTGATTTCAAGCTTGTGCACGAGAGGGGGAGTACGCTGCGAGGCGAAAGAACGAAGAGGGAAGAACGGAGGAAGAGAGGAGAGACCTTTCGCATCGATGCGATTGTAAGGCATCGGGGGGCCTCGCGTACAGGAGGAGAGGGCGGTTCGTCCCATTTACATCGAAGGCGGCCCGCGGAATGGCAGTCGAAGGCACGAAGGCCGGCAGCGATAAATAACGTAACTCCGCCCAAAATATAAATTGAACGCTACCGGTGTGTGGTCCCGTATGGGTGCCTTCTATACTCGCGCTACCGGCCACCTATTAAAAACCATGCGATCGTGTGCGCCGCGACCGCGTTATCGTTCGCCCCTGCGCACCACGCTCCCTCTCGTTCTCTCTTTCCTTGCTCGGCGTTTACACGGGAATATTAATACCGTGCGGGTTACACGGCATGAAATATCGACCATTTTTGTACTTAGGGTGGGTCTTATGAACTGCGTTATATAGAGCGCAATAACAATAAAAATCGTTTATGTTACTTCCGTATCGCCGAAAGAAGAACCTAATTTTGATGCACGAACGTGAAGGAATAGTGGAATGGTTACTTACAAGGAATGTCTGC
Organism: Dufourea novaeangliae; assembly: GCF_001272555.1. Lineage (NCBI taxonomy): Eukaryota > Metazoa > Arthropoda > Insecta > Hymenoptera > Halictidae > Dufourea > Dufourea novaeangliae. The sequence goes on from NW_015373961.1 coordinate 4,221,308, forward strand.
AAGTAATAACGATGACTTGTCGATAAGCCTTTGCAGAATGATGGAAATTACAATACTGAAGTTAATGATACTTGGTTTTGGGAGCAGACGATCAATAGTTTGCGAGTTATTTAATGTTGAAATTAGAAATGCAAACAAAATTGCGTTGGAAATGCTAAGTGAGTCTTGATCGGTATGTAATATCGGTAAGAGTCTGTAATTTTTAAATTCTGCAGATTTTTCACAAGAATTCGTACACGATGAGAAACCTTGTTTATTGGACAACGTAACAACTTATACCAGTTTTTAGAAATAAGACTTTCTTTAAAATGACTCATTTGTTACTTTTGTCCCCACCTCTATGGATGATTGTAACACCATATTTTTTGTAACCCGGGAACATTAATCCTTTAAGTGTTATAATAATATACCCAGAAAACCAAAGGGCGTGGCAGAAAAGCGAAAGCTTAAATCGGAACAAACGTAACAACTTGTTATTGCTACTTGATCCGAACAAGTTGTTACGTTTGTCCCTACTAGCGATATCTCTCATAAACACGTTACTATATACAAACCTAACTCATTATCATAAAAATTGTTATATCTACTTGAAAGTACATTAATATTTAATATAACACAGAAACTTTGAAAGGATTTTACGAAATCGAAACAAGAAGATACACAGGTACATAATTGAAAGAAACAATGCAAACTGACTTTTAGTATATTCTTTCAATAGAGTAATCGTATTAGGAAAACCGTTTACTGCTGCGTGTTGGCGACAACTGAGGTGGAGAACAAATGGAATTGGTATATAAAGATAGGAGGAGAACACTATCGGTCGATTGGCATTTGTTTTATAACAGTTGTTACATTGGCCCCGTATTACGTTTGCCCCGAGTCTGCCCCATCTACTAAAACTTTAAAAAAAGTTTGGAATGCAAAGGTTTGCATAAAGAGTACGGTAAATAATACTGCAGTTCGAACCGATTGATTCCCGGTACGGAAGGACCAAAGAAACAATAGCAATCTGTGATTTTTCTGCAATCGAGAGATTCCTATTCTCCCCGTCTCTTCCAGTTAAATCAGTGATCCGTGACAACCCTCCTCCCCCTCGCGATAGGTAGCGGAGCATGGAAAATCATCGTGTTTCCGTCGATCGGACCATCGGTGGAGTTGCAGGCGTGCACCCAGAACACGCGGCAGACAACAATGGAGTCGCATTAAGACGTTCCGCGCTGCATCCGTGCTCCCCGCGGTCTTATTGTCTCCGCGCGATTATCGCGTCCGTTCCTTTGGTACTTTTGTATCGGCCGGCCGTGTCGACGGGAACAATGATAGAGAAATAATAAGAACGACGATAAGAAAGGTACCGTACAATAGACAGCGTCGTCGTCGTCGGTTGCCTAGGTGCACGGACCTGGTTCGAACCCCGTTGGCAACGCGCGTATATGTCGAATAATAAAAGATAATTACGCGATACACCCTTTTGTTTGCGTTACGACGGCCTATTACGCAAACCGGCGCGCAATTTCCAAGCGATTTACAGTGCGTGGTAGGCGTTACGATACCGACGGCGCTATCGATATTCTCGATAAATTGTGCCGTTGTAAAATCAGTCTGTCCCGTAGTAATGGTCGTCCAGCGACCGTTTGTACAGGGTTCGGAAGTGATGTCTGTCAGAGGAAGTCGTTTATACTTCGTTTCGTCGGAATGTAATGCCGTATATCAAGACGAGAGTAACTCTGACACTATTTACCGACTCGAGAGTATTGCTCGAGGGTAGAAGTAATAGGTACGGGCTATTCCACGCCAACTCACTCACCTATGGTAGAATGTCTTCTGATTTTAATAAAACTGTAATATGTTGTATTTAAAATAATGATGAGTTTATGTTATCACTTTCCTGGTTTCAAAGTTATTAACAAGTTATAGCATGTTGAAAATCGCGAAAAAGCGTATTTTTAGCCTCACATGACTATATAAACAAATTTTGATCTCGGAAACTGTTACACTTACAGACAAAATTTTGTTTCCTTCCCATCGCAAAAAAAATGACTTTTCTGAATATATTTTTTATTTTGCCGTACGCACCCTTTTTCAATAAGGAAATTATGAATAAATTTTTATTTTGCAAAAAGCAAATAAAGATTTATTTTGCGTTTTTAGCAATCTGAAGAAAAATATATATGAATCCTTGAACGTTTCTTTTGAAGCATACTAAATTTTATTTGTATCATTTCATAATTGTAGTCAAGATGGAACTTCAAAAACATTGGGGTGCCGCCCGATGCGCTGTGCATAGAGTTGCAGTTAAGTGTATACACGCTATTATTTCTCTAACTATTGAAAATATGAAAAACTCTTGCATGAGAAAATGTTGTTTGATTTCATAGAGCAAACTTAATAGGATATTTGAATTTTTAAAAATTGTTATTTACAGAGATTTTAATAACAATGTCATTTTTAGAAATGAAACTGCATATTTATTTTATTGCGTTCTGCGACAAAAATCGCTTCGCAGCATTATGCAACATAACGCGTATTCGTAAATTCCCAATCAACATACGAATATTTCTGGCAAATGTCAAATTCGGTTAGCGTCTTTTAATTAACATACACAATAGTCTTCGCTAACGCAGGATCAGGACCGCGTAGCGACAGTTATCGAGGGAGTTAGGTGGTCTATGTAGTAATTGCCGACTGCTCCGTGTAGCACAGATAACGTGGATGCTCTGTGGAAGCAGTTCCATTGGTGGGGACAACTCCGCGTCAATTGAGCGGGTCAAACAACAGGTCTATTAAACAGGGACTACTGTACCTTTCCGTCTAATGCATAAAAAAATGTCTAAAAATTTTCTAGCTAACCAAGATAACCGCTTAGAACCCTCAAAAACTTTGCGTTCTGCGACAAAAATCGCTTCGCAGCATTATGCAACATAACGCGTATTCGTAAATTCCCCGGCGAGACTTTTCTCGAGCGGCCCAGAAGGGTAAGGAGGGAGAAAGGACACGATAAGACGTCGATTGAATGGCGCATTATCTCTTTTGTCACGGAAAACCTGTAGAATGCGTGCCGCCGACGAAAATTTTTTGCGGGTAAAGTCATAAGGTACCGGCGCGCAAGGCTCGAGCCCGGCGTTCGTTTGTGGCGCGACGGAGCCAATATCCTGCCTGCCAATAACCGTTTTCCAAGCTCTTTGTCCGCGGCGATAGGTGTATAGGGACCGCGTACACGGAACCCGTTTACACGACGTGTTTACAACGTGGAAGTGATTCCCCCGAGTGATTTTACACGCTGCGAGAAATTCGCGCGGGCGACGCCCGGAACGAATTTACGAGTATCCCATTCTTCCGCGAGCCCGGCTATTGTTTCCCGCCACGCAAAAGATTTCCTTGCGGTTCCAAGCGTGGCCACATCTCGTCTGCTCGCCAGAATCCAAAAATCTGGCTTCGTCCTTTGGATCAATGGACATGGATAGGTACATAGATGCGATCGAAATCTAACGTATAGAATCTGTACGATTCCATTAAGCCGGTCGTCGAATATGTAACTTGAAAATATTTCGAAGTATCGACAAGTACCCCGTGTTATACCATAAACTAAAAAATGTACATTTGCAGGCCAAACTCCGACAATCATTTCTTTAGGAAAAACAGGATCAGGAAACACTCGACACTGTGGTACACACTAGGAACTTAAACCGGTATGATTTTGAGACCGGTATTATGCCATTAAAGCTATACCGAAACCGATATATTACGGAAAACCGAAATAAATACCGGTATTCTTTCGGTTTCTATAAGGGTAGTTGCTTATATAGGGTTACATAGGGCGAATTTACATCCGAAAATACCGGTATGATACCGGTATTTTACGTTTCGGTAGAAGTCCCCGGTACGCACCAACCTTAGGGTTATCCTTTCCCACACAACCCTTCCCACTTTCACTTTCCATCCACAATCACTTTCTTACACCCTCTAATATTCTTTAGAACTAAAGTAATAAACAAATATAATCAATTACATACCAGCCTCTACCTAAATTTCCACCTAAGATATTTACCTCTCTTATAAACACAAAAACTCACTTCCATACGATACATACTTGGCACGTCTGGTACGTCGGGAATCCTTAGCAGACTTGCTTCGGTATTTCGCCACCTCACACTCCGAATTAACTTTGTGTCACGGGGTATTAGAAATAACTAAACTAAGTGAACTAGTTGATTAAATTGAATAACAAGATATATGCAAACTGAGGTAAATGATAGGATTACAAGTAGTGAACGGTTTGGTGGTTGCTATCGATCTGACGACAGAGTGTATGCAATTTTCGAACTGCCGATGTGCCCGTTTCTAATTGGCTGGAATTCCAAGAATGTGGAGGTGGTAATGTTGGCGTGGGGGTACTATTCTTGAGGGTGCGTTACATTGGGTGGTATAAGGTATACGCTGCCCTAAGACAAACCACATGGTGGCCGCTACGCGAAATATGCCGCATGCAGGTATTTTTGAGCGAGGAACGACTCCCCTATTCAAGTGGCCAACGGTTCTATAGTTGTAAAATGTCCTACTGAAGCAATGACAGCTCGTCTCGCAAGCAATCGCCAAAAATCCTTCTATACAACTTAAGCAATAAAACTAATTTCTATGGCGGAACCTTCGCTTTCACGCCAGCAACTTCAACCGAAAATCAGATTCCAATCAGTCCTCGCCCGAAACACATCATACTTAACACTTCATCCCAATGAAAAATATAAGTTATTCTGTTAAACAAGAACTCTAATTTTTCCACGTTTCATATCATTCCAGCATTATTATTTTCAACCAGCACTCTGGACATTAATGAGCCATGAGAGCAACACAGTGTATCGCAAACTCAATCGAAGTAGCACCGCGTCGCGAGTTTGTTCCCGGTGCACAACAGAACCCATTCGGATTTATCGGGCCCCGCGGACGCCCGGACGTTCAATTAAGATCGCGATAATTTCCGTGGCGGGTCTGGGGGGGGGGATTTTTCTCGCGAGCAGATCGGTGATTTACACAGTACCCCGTTATCCTATCTCGTTCAGAAGCAGCCGGCTGCTGCTGCCAAGTTGCAACATGGTAGCTATTCGCCGATTAACTGCCGCGCCCGACGATTTTCTAAATCGTTACCACGTTTTATCGAGTTCCCGTACCGAAATAAAAAAAGTCCGGAGAAACAGGTCCCGTGGTTGGATGAAAGGATCGTGGAATCGAATCGCGAAACACCGGGGACGAAAGAGGATCGTTCGGCCGAAGGAGGATCTGGATAGCGGAGGAGAGGATGCGTCGTGGTGGTTTCGTTTCGAATCGTACCGACGAAAGATCGCAGAGGAAGAAGGAGACATACGTACGTGGGACGAGAGATGGAACGACGAAGGAAGGAGAAGAGAGTGCTCCGTCCAGAGAGATCGCTGGGCGAAAAAGACAGCAACGTTTATATCTCGGGCTTCCTCCCGGCACTCACGGATGGCTTCGCCTTAATTACTTCGCTCGGTTATTAGTTGACGAACGTATATATTCGTCGGTTCTGGGTACGTAGGTATCCACCGCGACCGATAAGTGATTCGTATTAAGATCTCGGGCTGGGGCGTGGTGATAAATTACACGGTGACTTACACGAGGCCGTTCGCATTACGGCAGCCTGAGCGCGCTACGGTGATCGCAGCATGTGCACAACAGCCTTCGGCGAGAAACCGCGGACGCATAGACTATAGACGCACGGAACACAAACGGAGACTCCCGGGGTAATTGGATAATCGATTTCGTACCGTTAGCCAGAAACGTCGAGCGGAAAGGAAAGCTGCTGGGCCGATTTGTTCGCGGGATTAATATTCGTTAGCTGTGGACTTCTCGAGCGAAATTCGGGGCGATTCGTTCCTCCCCCTGCCCCTCTGAGAGCTCTTCTCTTTACGGTCGTTAGGAGCGAAATTCATCATCATTCTTTTCTCTGTTGGCTGTAATACTTCGCGACGAGGTTGGATCGATGCAATGGATTTATGGGAAATTGGTACTTAGAAATATTAACCCTTTGATTTAATTTATTATTTTGTTTTACTATAGCTAGCCGTTGTTGATACCTAGCAATATTAACACCCGATGTTCTTTCTTATTTTATTGTAACATAGATAGCCACCATTGGTACCTAGCAATATTAACCCTTGACTTTTCTCCTTATTTTATTCTAACGTAGCAAGCCACCATTGGTCCTTAGCAATATTAACCCTCAACGTACTTTCTTATTTTATTCAAACATAACCACCCATCATTGGTACCTAGCAATATTAATCCTCGGCTTTCTTCCTTATTTTATTCCAACATAGCTAGCCATGATTGGTCCTTAGGAATATCAGCCCTTGACATTTACCCTCATTATATTCTAACGTAAAAAACATCGACATTCTTTCTTATTTTATTCGAACATAGCGAGCCGCTATTGGTATCTAGCAATATTAATCCTCGACGTACTTTCTTATTTTGTTCAAACATAGCTAACATTTTGCTTAGTCTACAACCTCGTCCAACGAGTCGAGTCAGAAACTATAAACAAGGGGATGTGGCGACCATTTAAGTGGGACAGGAACAGACGCAGTTGCCAGCCACTAGCTCGTCTCGTTAGACGGACCATAGTACAATAATTTCGACTCACTTATTCAGGAAGAATTATGTAATACAGTGAATTTCGGTTATTTGGGACACATCGGGACTAGTGTCCTTTGGCCCGAGTATGTGGCTGTCCCAATTATGCGAAGTATCACAATACATTCGATTAAGTTTTCTTCTTTGAGGTTCGTCCCAAATAAACGGCTGCCTCGATTAACCGGTGGCCCAAATAAGCGGAATCCACTGTATTAGCACCGACCACTATGATCGTTGTACTAGAGAGTTTAGCCCTGCCCAATCGTTCCACTTTAACCGCAACCCTGTACTTCGATTTTTCTTTCGTCAAAACTGATCATCCCGTCAAACTGTCCAAACTACAGACAGCGAAACATCTGGTGTCTCGAACAGAACGAAGCTATCGATAGCGCAGATAGCACAATTGGCGCAGCGGTTGTCCGACGAACTAACGATCCGACATTGAATCCGGCTCCGTTCACCGATTCGATCGACCTGTTCCTTTTTTTTTCCCTCTCCCTACCCTCGGTAACGTATAAACACCTTCGAGCTATTACTCGGAACGGAATGACGCGTGTTTCACCGACGAACAAGTCCCTCGATGGTAATTACTCCCTAACGACTAGCAAAAAGAAACTTGCGCGGCAAAAACAAACAGAATCAAGAGGTAGGGGTATCAAGGATTGGCTGACCCGAACGGTCTGGGCTCATTAATAAATAAATTATCAGCGATCTATCGCCGGGACACGTAGAGCGTCGAAATGGACGCCATGATCGTTCTTCGCCGTGGCAGGTGCACCACGTCATAACTTGACGAGTTCCCGACCGGCAGGAGGTACCAGCAGATTACGGGAGGAAGACATAAGCTGTACCCTGGCCGCCGCCGATCCGCTTTTAACCACCACCGTCTGCGCCACACCGCCACCCGGTGCGAGACTCGTATCTCACACGGTATACCTTTTTCGGGGCCGCATTAAAACCTTGCTAATGCCGGCCAGCTTTTTCTTAAATAATGTCGCGAGCGGTGTTTCGTGGTGCCGTCTAGTCGCCGGAGTCAATTAGTTGCGGTGTGCCAGCTCCACCGCCACGCGGCGTGAAATACAATCAGGATGAGGAGGGGGACAAAAGATGACCACTGGCTCGCGGCACGGCGTTGTTTAGTGTCGATAAGTCGTAAAGTTATACGCGACTTCGTCGACGTAATAACTGAGGAAGACGGGACTTTCTATCGCCACGGGGGTAGAGAAGCAAGTGACAGCACAGTGAACGGTGTTGAGCTTCGTTTTCGACTGTTGGTGTTCACGATCGTGTAATCCTAATTAAGGGGGCTGTTTGGGGCAATTTAACAGGTTTCACGCATTGGGGAAGGAGGTGGAGAGAAGGTGCGATGATAAGTGAACTATGTTGCAATTAGGATTATGAATATATATATATATATAGGTACTGGTCGGTAGCAGTAGCTGTAAGAAACTTCTCGGTAATTAGCATCACTTGAATATTTTTATCAACTAGTTCTTTCAGTCACTGAACTATAAGAAAATTGCAGATTTTTGTATTTTCGCGAAATGTTTTATGGCGATCGCCAGGCTGGCGTCAATGTGGGGTGTAGCGAAGGGAAAACGATCGACAGGGGATGTCGTAAATCCGATCTTTCCTGGGATTGCGTCGGGACCAGGATAAGGAAGACTTTGAGTGACTTCGATGCAGGGAGACAATTGTGATTATGTCCTTGACGACGACGCATTAGCTAAGCTTTTTCACCTTTTGTAGAATACAGGACGACCCAATAGGTCTGTCTATCTGGAATATCTCCGTTACATTTAGCGATATGGAAAAACTTTATGTACAAAAGTTATGGTACAGAAGCAGCTATAACATGCCAGTAATAATTGTTTTGTAGGTAGAGTGATATCGAAGTTTTCAGGATCACATCTACTTTTTTAAACGGCATCATTCGACAATAAATAAACGAGTAAAACAAGGAGTTTTACATCGTAAGAGGGCATCAGCAATTCGATGAATCCCATTCGAGCATCTCATCATCTTTTCATTCTTTTCCATATCTCTACAAATAACAGATATATTCGAGGTGAACAGAATTATCAGGCCAGCCTGTATACTGTAAATTATTCCTTTCCTTATTAAAACCGTCCTATTTTCTTTCTGTGTATTTTACAGAACCGACTGTTATATCGTTTACTGGTATAGAACCAACCGATCGACTTGCGAAGAATAAACCACGTACTAAAAAATGCTAATACGACAGGAACGGCATCGTTCCCGTGTCCGTTTTACGTAGGTGGGCCTCCGTCTAATGGACTGCGGGTCGACGGGCATCAGAGACGGGCTCGGCGAAGGTACAACAGCCCAAGAGAGGTTTTCAATTTGGAGCACCTGCCGGTCAAATTGTTCCCGTACATGATTGGGGCCGACCCGGTAGGGCAGAAGGAACGCAGAATATCGATGAGACATAAAATGCCCGCAACTTACGCCCTTTCAGCGTCTCGCATCTCCCCCACCCCTAGCTTATCCAGCTGAGAAATCTCACTTTATGGCAATCCTTATCTACCCCAAGACACAATTATCCTACCACGTGAAATAAAACCGTCCAACGAACGATCTATATAAATTGTTCCATTATACGCCCGGATAAACCGCCCGAGCGATCCACCGTAAATAGGCTCGCGCCAGGTTACAAAGGAGAACGTTACGAGGATTGATTTATCGAAACTTTACGCGTACTCTTCTCTAATGCTTGCCGTGGCGCGTGCTCGTTACGATGGGACCCGGTGTAATTTACACGCGATAGAGGTTTATCGAGTACATACATACATACATACATACAAACCGCGTGTATTCGAACGATTCAGTGAGATTAGCGTACGTACGGAGATACTGGAAACTGCAGCTCCACCATATGTGTGCACATCAGGTACTTTCATTCCGCGTGACGGATCAGAAGCACGCGGACTGGATATTTAATTAACGGCGGTGTGCCGGCGCGCGCGCGCTAGCGAGCAAGCGCTTTATGAAACCAGCTGCTCGGTGAACTGCTCCTCGTTTTGAAATTAAGAGGCCGTAAGGGAGGATCTCCGACAGAATATAAATTCCTCGAATGAAAAAAAAAAAAACCGGGCTTCCTCCTCTTTCAAGTCGGTCCCGCCGCGTTACACCGCGAATTAATGAGAAACTCGGCGTACTTTCACCGTGGCGGCGGCGTCTTCTCTCCGTCATGGTAAAATCGATCCTTCCCGCGCAACATGGAACGTCCTCGCGGAATCTATTAACGCGTCACGCCGTTAGCGCCGCAATAAGACAACAATTTTACGGTGTAATTTTCACCTGTTGTGGAGTGCATGTGGAAAGTGGGGGACACTTGTCACTCGAAAGCTGGCTGATTAAGACGCCATTGTTGGGGAAATGATACGCTTGGAGCAGCGCCGTGTCCCGATTTTCGGTCGATCATGGGAAACATAGAAACCCCTTCGTAAATGTGACTTAAGACCCCTTTCCCATTTAGCGGTCCGAAAAATAGGTGATATTTAAGAATTTTTTTTTAATGAAAGCAAAGAACATAAGAAAACTTCCTGATCTTCATTTATTATACATTCAAGTAAATTGGAGGTGGAGCCAATCGTGTTGATGCGACATTGCACTGTGCAAACGGTGCTCACGATATCTCGATGTAGATTAGGCCGAAATCAAAGTTTCACAAAGATTATTGAATCTCATTCCAACCTCTGTCGTGCGACCTATGACAAAGTCAAAGTAAAATGACCGCATTTGGTTGAAATTTTAACAAAGACATGCCAAAAAAGAGGAAATTTTACGCATATTATTACGTTATACGATAGCTGATTCAGTTAAAACAAGAATGCCACAAGAATTTTTAAAATGGGCTAATAATTTTTTGCATTATGATGGGCACCGTTTGCACAGTGCAATTTCGGATCAACGCGATTAGCGCCACCCATAATTCAGGAAGGATTGAAACATAAATTTGTGTATTTAACTTCTTTGCTTTCTTTTAAAAAAAAAAAATCCTAAATATCTAGGAAATGGTAATTTCCGAATTTGTTATTACAACGAATGAAGGGTTAATTGTATTGCATTCTCTGCCAATTTATATTTGAGATCCTCTGTTGTGTAGAAATAGAAGTTCCAAATGATACTCCAAAAGATACTTTCATCCGTATAACGCTATTGTGTAGGAGCTTAGCTGAGCATAGTGGTAGCTGAACTGGAACTAAAAAGGACGTATACAAAACGATATCAAATGAAGATGTTATCAATATGTATGTTCCGTACAAATTTAATAAACATATTTCACTGAAATGTTGCCTATAGAAGCTGTTCTATTCATAGAACATGTAAATGTCCCGTCTAAGCATTAACCTCTGCTATAAATATCACCCTAACATTCCATAATTTCTTTTATGCTATTAGCATACATATTACAATAATAGTATATATTATAATTGTATAAGTTCTGCCGTGCACAGTTGTATACATCTGACCATTAATATCCCACCGTCGTATTCGAACGCCATCAAGTGTCAATACCCGATTAGAATTTCAGCCGTGGTATTAATTAGACAGTCGTAAAACGGTCCCCCGAGTTACAATACTAAAAACCCACGTACCATCAATGCACAGGATAAAGACGTATTCGAACATTTGGATACAACACTGGCGTGGATATTAACGCGCGCGTGGCACCGCGTGAGGCATAACTACACACGAAACGCACAAAAACCCATGGGGATTACACACACGCCACGACCCAACGTGCGAGAGATCGTACATACGTTTCGCGGCGAAACCCATGAAAGTCGTCGTAGAATAAATTAACGACACGCCATTTGATATACTGCGTTTTGCTAAATACATCCTCGATATTTTCGCCTTGATCGCTAGATGAAAACGTAAATACTAGACGGGATTAATGGTTAACTGTTCATCGCCACTTTTTCCATTGGTACATCGAATCGCTCTCGCGCCCCATTGAATTGGCCATTAAACCGATCATAATGTTTCAAATGTGTACACGCGTTAATACCTCGAACGGAATTATAATGATCGCTAAATAAATAACGTCGGCGTAATAATAAATAACAGCGATCGTAACGGATCCCGCAAAAATTTATGCACCGCGCGATCTTTTATATTACGCCGCGTGCATCGCGTGTGTGGATCACGCTCGATCGTGTCCCGTCGCGGTAAAGAGAGACAGAGCGAAGAGAGTGAAACAAAAAAAAAATATAAAGCAAACGAACCAGTAAACGATGGCAGCAGCGTGATATCGATTAATGTTTCTACAGCGGGACGAGCATACACATTTGTCGGTCAACTTGAAAAGAGGTTCGCTCGCCGGAACGCGTCGGACGGAGGAGAAGAGGCGGTACACGGCCGTAAATCGTGGAATACGTGGATGCATTCCTATCATTGTATTTGCCCGGGATTCTAGCATTTCCATAAGTCACTCCGCCGGCGATGCACGTAGATTGGACCTCATTCCTCGAATATTAACCGCGCGGGGTATTCCTTCTTCGTCGACGACAGGCCGTCGACTTCGTTCCGGCAGCGGAACGACAACCGCACGAACGATCCCGGGTGAATATTTATTCGCCTGTTTGCGAATTGGGTAAACGGTACTTTAATGCGCACGCGTCGATACGCAGACGGTGCTTTACGTGGAAAACTGTTTACCTGAATGACTCTACTATTCGATAGGGTATTTCAGAAATGCTATCTATTACTTTAACGATTGTTGATTCGAGTGTAACAGACACACGGAGGAAACTGAAATGCGACATATAAAGCTTTGGTAATGGTACTGTACTTCTGAGATTCCTAGTAATTGAATGGAAACCTCGAATAAGAGCATATATGTAGCACGTTCTCGTCAAAGTTGTAAGAACAGTAAGGTACAGCCTTACAGACCCTGTCGATCGTTTTGGTAGATACAGGAAGACGATATAATTTTGAACACAAGAAGCACGTAGGGTATTTAAAACTTACGGAGGAAAGGTCTAGAGGAAAGTTTACAAGTAGGAGGTTTACACTCCTGCTCGTAGGAAACAGGACACTTATTGAATACGCAATAAATGTTTCAGGGCATTATGAAATCACTAACAGTTTGAAATAAATATTGTTTAAGGGATATTGAACACTCGATGGATAACGTCTTTGCTAGTATGAAGTAACAAACGTGGTCTAAAACATGTAATTTTTACGAAACATCACATTTCCTTCACACAGACCAGGTGTCCTAATACTTATGAGTAATGTAAGTGTTACGGTCTCTAGCTGTTCAGTTGGTTGTTTCAATGGTATAAGGGTCCAGGGCACAGCAATTCATCACAACTTACCGAAGGCAGTGTAACTTAAAAACCGCTTCATCCCAAAATGTGCTTCGGACTCTTGTTCAAGGTTTCCATTCAATCATGCGTGAATCTTCTAAATTGTCCAGAAACAATCCTCCACGATTCAAAGCCACCCAAGATACAAAATCTATTTTAGAACTTTCCTAGGTTCCATCGTGTCGAACATCCTCAGAAGTCAATTATGCTTTACAGTTACACGTATCCCCGGTTCGCCGATAATAAATCACCAGGGATGTGTGGGAAGACGGTTTCATAATCACCTCGAAACGAATCCATTGGATCGTTAGAGGCACAACAAAAATCTCGTGTGGCTAAAGTGCCTCGTATCCGTCGTACGGTGGCATGTGTCGAACGAAACGTGCCACGCAAGGTGTTTGTAAGGACAACGGCAGGAAAAATCCGAGTTCTATGATGGCGGTCTTATGGTGGCAGCTGGCTGCGCGTCGACGGGTCCCCGGTGATATAAACGCCTGGGGTGTATAGACATTAAGGCGGTCTTTCCACGGGCGGCTTTACGAGGGTGTATACCCGACGACGACGCGAGCGTCCCTGGTGATCTCGTGTTTTCGTGTAGTTAGCACAATGAGAGGACAAACGACGACATAGTCACGCTGACCGCTTGACCAACCACCCACGGTCGTTTATCAAGTGAAAAGTGACCATGTCCAAACACGGAAACCCTGCGAGGGTGGTCGAACGCGTTACAGCATTTCTAACAAAAGCCATTGTGCTCGGTAAGAAGTATTTTAACCAGGTGTACGAGAAAGATTAATTTCCCCCCTCCGATTCAATCCGGAAATCGATGGCAACAAATGCTCCCCGTGCTGTTTTCCTCGTATAATGAGACACATTTAGTATCGATACTTGCTTACATAGTTTTTTTTTAAATATATTATTAGTCGTGGAATTAGAAATTTGGATGTATTGAGAGATAATCAGCTGTCGAAATTGGTGATTCAATTTCTTGTTAAATGTTAGTGCACGGTTTAAGACGTCCTTTGAAATACAGTATGGATTAAAAGTTTGGGTACACGTAGAGAGTATTCTTCGGGTACGTTTGAGCTTGTATTCGTGAAGATATTACGAAATGAAAAAATTCAAAATATAATTTATTAAATTACACGATGCTATTTCATAAAATGTCTAATATTTCGGAATCATTGATTTCTACGGCTGTATGATTAATCGAAATTTTGAAATCTGTTTTAATTTTTATTCACTGTTTAAATTAAAAATTTTAAACTTTAGTAGAATGTTTTGAAAGGATATTGAAATTGTGTACAGTCACTAGGAACTTCAGTGTCTCTCTGAAGACAAGAAATATATTGCACTTCGAAATTTATATGTCGATCGAATACAAATAGTAACTAAATGTAAATAGGTACAATACATACAACGTGCTAACTAGTAGATACCCAGGTACCACAAAATACAAAAGTACTTGAACCTTTGCACAGTAATCCACATACATAACTACAGATAATGAATGGAGAAATCAAAGTTAATCATTTATTCTGTTCAAGTTCTCTATAAAATATTTTTGTGAAAGTTCCTTTTAAAACCGAAAAAGCGTCATACTAAGCATTCGTAAAACTTCTTCAACAATTTTCACATATTCAGTCCACCCCCAAAATACTACTACACTCACGCCATGCAATTCTTCGTCTACCAATAAAAAGGTTTATCGAATCACGATGGGGAATCCAGCGAGATTTTCCCCGTTCGCCCCCTTCTGGAAACACATAAATCACCAAGGAAAAGTCAACTTGTCGCCTTTTTTAAGACGACGACGGCCTCTGGGGGAGACTCGAACGTTGTCATTCGTTTTCGGATGACAGCGGGCCGACTGCGCGGGGTTCGATACGATCGGGTCAAGATCGGCTTGGAGCCAAGCAAAAGGCCGTTTGCCAGCCAAGAGTAAAACCGAAAGCGCAGCTGCAGATGATCGGGGCCACCTCCTTCCCTCTCAGGTTGGCGCGTGCCATCCCCTTGCCTCCTAACTACCTTTCTTTTACTTTCTTTCCCTCCGAAGGGGCTCCCAGGTAGAAGACGCGTATACGTTACGGGGGCTGTTGCGTAACGTACGTTCTACGTACCTGCCCCAGGAACGCGCGAAAAGGCCCAGGGGAAGCAGGCTGAGCTGTCTGTTTGGGAGGGAACGTGCCCTTTAAACCGACCATTTAAGGACTGTTACCCTTGCCTGTTTGTGATTTTCGCGGGAGAATGAATTTTGATTAAGATTTCCTAATTGTACTGTGAATTGTTCTTGGTTGATGGAATTAGTTGATAAGGAAATGAATTTCAATCTTTTTTGTCTAAGTTGTTGCACTTTTAAAGCGAATTTAGACTTTATACTTTGTATGTGCAACACGGAGGATTTATTCACACTGAAAGGTGTAAAGATTGTGTTCATCTGTATTTCATTCAAATTGAACATCCACAGTTACCAATAAACAAAATACAGGCAGTTTCTATTTTTGATGAATTGAATGGATTGTGGATGAATCATCCGCGATGCACATCCAAAATGTAAAAGTGTAAATTTGCCTTTAGTTCTGGTGAGTGTGAGTTGGTTACTTTTAAATGGATTCAACAATCGATCGAATAAAATTATCTAATACATTTAATAGAAAGATTCGTGTATGTACTTCAATTCTTGAATGTTCTAATTCTTATTGAGTGTGAAGAAAACATGAATCAATAGTATGAAATCATTGTTAATTCATATGATCAAATCGATTGGTGAAGGTATAACATTATGGCAGTGATTGTGTTAACCTTTATACAGCGAATGCAGTGTCATATTGCCCAATCTGTAGCTATTACCTTATTCCTTCAAATTATACATAAATACATCTGAACTTAAAAATGTGTATAAAATTTAACTCACATTTCCTTCCTGAAACCTGCATGTACTGGAACTTCTACTACAGGTCGAAGTTACCCTGCATTCGTCTGTCGCGTCCGTCCTAGACATCGGCTTTCTGAAGAAACATCTGAATCTGCAAACATTAATATGTACTTAAAGTATGTCTAGGCATCAGTTTTGTTACTAATACTCGAAGAATAAGTAGATAATCTTTAAAAACTCGACCCATCCCACCAACCGCCAATTCCAACGTATCGTCGGCAGGTAAGAATCCCGCCAACGATTTCTCGACGACCCCTAAAAAAATCGACTCGTTCCACGTGTCCTCTACCCACCGTTTCATCAACGGACATCAAGCTACCGAGGGACGCGTGCCAAAATCGGAAGTCCTCCGGTCCGAGACAGGCCTGAACCCTCAAGAAGAAAAAAAGAAGATGAAACGGCAGTGGAGAGAGAAACAGCTGAGACGCTTTGAATCTCGCTGCGTGTGTGTATGTACGTGCACCGAAGGCATTCGCCAACGGTTCAGGCTCGAATTCGACGTATAAAAGAATCCTGTCCCGTGCCTTCCTTCTATTCAGACGATCCTTACATTATATCCCCTAAGATCAGTCAGAGGGTTTCGGTTGGGCCTTACCCTCTTGGCTTCGGCTCTCTGTAAGGTAAGTGTACATTTGCAAGGACACGTCGAAGGGGAACGAGACGGGGCCACGCGTGTCACGACACCTCGAAGAGGGGGAACGGCTCAACGTTCAAACGGAACGTTACCTGTTTACGAAACGGTGGCGAACGCGTGGCTTCGATCGTTCGTGTGTCATACGTACGATGATTAGTAACCAACGTTCATCTGGACTTTTGCGGTAAACGAACATTCGTGTTCGCTAATGCTCGTCGATAACTTATCCTTGACGCACCAATGCGACACGGCGTATTATCGAAAGCGAACGAATTCGCGAATGTACATTATATTACATTAATCTTTCCGACGCGAAAGGCGCATGTGAGAAAGTAACCTCCGATCCGCGGATCGTTTGTACATATTGTCCCATATAATTGACGGTGCAATCGAGAAACAAACGGTTCCAGGTGCAAAAGCAATAAAAACAAGCGTGGAGTAAAATTATTTCGCATGAAAATTGTGCTGGAACATACACCTGACACTGCTACTTTAGAATACGACTGATTAACATGTCTGTATGTTAATCGCTATTTCTACTTGCAACATTGATGGCGATACGTTGGTACCAGTTTTCCATCGACCAATTGATTCGAGAAGAAAGTCTCGCGAATCGTCAGAAATTTCATTACATTTCATTTAGCGAACAAAAATAATCTATTTCAAGAATCACTATTGGGTCAAATTATGAAGAAAGATACCAACCCTCAATGATCTGAAATTAAGTAAATATAGTTTGAAAATTTTTATTTAAAAGAAGAAGTAGCTTTATTTCTATTGAGTGTATTTTATATCTTGTTATTGTTTCACAATGTTCTTTAATGGCTTATTTAATAGCGAATTGTATAATTAATATTACTTGAAATTTCCTATACTGAATTTTAATATTGTTTTTTATTTTAATCATTCTTCAATATAAGAGTTGTTCTATGGGTTGGTAATTGCAAAATAAAGATCGCAAAATTATGGGGTCCGTATTGTGTTTAACTAACTTTCTGTCATTTTGAGAGTTTCTAGATTTCTGCATAACTTGGCCCAAATGTTCTTCAATTGTACTCGTTCATAAGGACGCATCTTCAGCGTCTGCAATCGATGCAGTGACAGAATGGATAATCACTGGCGTCGCGTCTAACTTCGGTGAACGTCGCCACGAGGAGCAATTCATCGAGTGTTCGCGAATTTTGACGAAAGCTTGCCATCGAGGGCGCGGTTCGGCCGAACCGTGCACTGACAGGAAGATAAAGCGTGAACCGCGCGCCGGTATTCCAAAACTAATAATCTCCGTAAACGATACTAATAGCCTACACGCATCACCGTCCGCACCTAATATAATTAACATCCGAAAAAGAAACAACCGTCGAGCCTGACCGCGGCACGATGATCCCGCACTACCGTACAACAGAATCCCCCGACATAATTACGACGTCATTAGCGGCCACAGGCCCGAAATAAACCGTCCCCGTCGATGATCGGCCGCGAACAGCTTGCAGGGAATTAGGAAGGGTGTTCTCGGAGCTGGGATGCGACGCCTTTCAAAAAGTAATGAAACTGAACTTCGGTGAATTGAATTTTAACGAATGTATGCTACTTCGCTTTTATTAAAATTCTGGTGATTTTGTGATGGAATAGAGATTCTGAATGGATAAGATTACGAGGAAGGTGGCGTTGTTATGTATTCTGGAAATAGACTTAACGCGCCTTGATATGCAAGAGGAAGACGATACCTATGGGCAGTAACCCGTTAAGGTCCCATTACTTCTTTAAAGAATTGATGAGAAAAAGATTTCAAAGACAGTATAGACTCCATGAAAGTTTTAAACTTTCGAATCTTTAACTTCACCCCTCCCCAGTGGTGGGGATGAAGTAGAAATTCTTGCGAGGAACTTCTTATGCAACTCTCATCGAGTCTTTATTATAGTATCTCATACGGATTTCGTAGTTTGAAGAACTTGAGAATTCTGCACTGTTATAAACGGATGATAACCACAAAAGAAGCAAAGAGGCTGAAATGACTATACAAGCACAGTATTTATTGCATAGATCTCTCTATCCTCCACATAAGTTTCTATACGTCCACGATATCGTGTATTTCTCTTAGAAAAATTTTCCAGATCTAAAAACGATTACATACGAAACGAATTTGGAAGAGGTACTATCGATAGAAGCCTGTACCGATCCAAAAATTTATTGCGACAAGCGGACCCTAACGAGAAGGAAAGAGGAGCAGGAAGAGGAATAAGAATAAGAAGAAAAATAACGAGAAAGAGGAGATAAAAGCTAGGTGTGTTCGAAAGGCGGTCGCGTGAACGGATAAGATACGGCAGGGCATAGGGGAACTAGGCCCCAAGATTCCGATTTAATTTTCACCGGGTCGCGCGTGTCTTACAACATTGTCTCTCGGATATGGAAATTGGTTTAATAGCCAGTGATTCCTAGATGAGATAAAGATCAATCGTAAAAAGCATCCAGTCGAACGAGTTCTTGCTTCGTTCCTGGCTCCAGCAATAGCGGTTGCAGACGGTGCCCAGGGTATCGATGGTCGTGGACAGCCAACGTTTCTTTCGTTTTTATTTTATTTTTAATCTTCGTTTCGAGCAAACGTACCGATATACGTATGATCGGTGCCAGGGCACGGTGACAGACCGGTGTTACTTTGCGAAATCTTGCGCAAACGTAATCGAAATGGTGCTCGACGTGGCGGAATGATGTTTCGTCGGCTCGAAAGGTTTCGCCTAAGCCGCCGGGTTGTCCCGTTCCTCGAGGTGAACGTTACAAACCAGGCGTTCTTGGACACCTCGAGACAGTCGGGTCCTAATTGCCGGTAAAACCGGGTATATCCTGGCGGCGACGAAAAACAACGCGGGAGAGATTGATGGACAGTCATGCTCGCTGTCGATCGCCGCCACGGCGAACCGGGGGGACCCGTGTTACCGTGGTTCTCTCTGTGGTTGGATCGCTGTGTGTGCGCGTGTGTATTTTCAGTTTGAATATCATTACCATACGAAATGAGATGCCCGTGTGCCACGAGGAACCTGCGTTCATCTACCGAACGAGTAAACGACCTTTTTCATCATCTCCCGCTGCTTTTCCACTCCTTGGAATCGTATATATTGTACCTATATCTACTCCGACGGCTCAGCTCCAGGACCACCGGCTCCCTTTCTTTACGAAAATCGATCGAGCAGGTACAAAAGCGGATGCGGCCCAACCCTTCGGCGGCGATGAAAGCTCCGGGTGAAAACGTCTTGATTCTCGTTCGTATTCAAAGAGCCCAACAGGTCCTTTAGCATATTTATTTGAAGAGCCACCACCCTGCGGCACATTCATATACTTGCCAGGAAATCGAACGTGGCTTCATGGTGCATCGGGTGCAGGTGATCGTTACGTCCTAGCACCGATTTCCGGCTCATAAATATTCCACGTGGATACATCCACATCAGCGTCCTCTTCGATACTATTTCTTTTGAGTGAACGATTGACCTAGTTTCGGATGGAATACTCGGGACTCCGGAAGTGAGGTGCTCTAGTGAAGTTTCCTTTCGATCCTTATATTGTGAGACGTAACGATCACGGTGAATAGATAACATACTCGTAGAAAATTTGCCTGATGTATCATAGACATCTTAAATTTTCTAAAAAAAAATTATATTAAACTAGTTTCAAGTAACTTTACGTATTTAGAGGCTTTCGAAGGCATACCCAATCTTCCCATAAACCTTCTGAAACTCTACCTTCGACAAACCAACCGAGTGCCATAAAAGGATCTTTACCACGAACATCCGCTACCACCTCCGACCAATCTACATATCCTTATCACCCTATCGGCCACATCTCCAACCGTACCACCGTCCCGATATCATCCCCATCGCGTCCTATCTCGCGTCAATCTCAATTTACTGTAACGGCTCGTACGGTCCATTTACAAGCTACAAATACATTATCCCCTAACGCGCGTATTGCCACGCCGCTATTAATTGTGCCTCCCTAACGAGCGAGGGGAGGGCAAACAGAGATACGGTGGAGAGGCCGCCGGGGCGTACGAAAACTCGCTGCCGGCCACACAATGTATACCACCACGTTTCCTTGTGCCATGGTTGCTCTTTTTGGAGCAGATGAACACGAGCATGCGCTTCGCCAGAACGGAGTTTCAGAACCGAGCGTCGCTCTCTCGCGAAATCCCATATCGTATATATCGGCAGTCGCGTTACGGCGTTAAAACCGCGCGCCGCGATATCCCGTTTATAACCGTCCAATCAGATCGGGATATTATCTCGGCAATATACAGCATCGTGGCCGCCGATTGGAGCGAGCCCACGCACCGGCAATCGTCTCATATGCATATCTGCGCCGCTTAATAGTTAATGGTCCGCCTCGTTGTAACGCTGTGGCAACATCTCCCCCCACCCCACGCGTATGGAGAGACAGACACACACACACAGACACACATATACACTTGCACACGAGTTCTTGCCCCTCTTCGAGCGGTGTGTATAAACGACGACCACAGCGCGACCTCCTCCGATCCTCCGCGACCACGTCCCAGCGACGACGACCAGCAGCACCGCCGATCGAGATCGATATAATCGGACCGTCGCTATCGGCGGACCACCGTGGCTCCGCCATTAGCTTCATTACAGCGTTTCCACGTATGTAGACGGGACTCACGACGACGGGTCGATAAAACCGCGACCAGCCACTCAAAAACGATCGCGCCTCGAAACTTGTAATTATTGCCCGACTCGACTTTCGATGTTGCGCCCGTTAATCGACCAATCGAATTTCGGCATGATGCGAGCGGAGGAAAGGCGAGTCGGTTTGAAATTCGTTGGAATCAGTAGCCCGTTTAAGGGAGAACACAGAAGACGGTAACGAGGGGAAACGATTGCTTGAGCTCTGTATCCTGTTTCTCTGGTGATTTAATTCCACTCGGGAAATTTCTACGAGGGGACAGTTTGCTTTTGAAACAGAGAGATCAAGAAGCGTTTCCAGTGTCCGCGAACGGTCCAATCCGGCGCGTCCTCGTGAATCGCACAGTGATTAGAAGGGGCACGCAACACGGAGATCTCTCTATGTTTAGTCGCGAAAACAACCACCGGCATACCGATTCAAAGGGGTAATCCCTTAGACCGGCTGATCAATCAAGCGTTAATCTACCGTGAACCTCGGGGACCAGGGGCCGTTCCAGGAATAACAGGAATGTCGTTTGATCGAACAAAGAGAAAGAACGTTTAGAGGGACGGAGAGAGGATTCGAACGGTGAATGGTATCCGGGACACGGAATTAAATTCATTCATCCCCGTGTACATTGTTATACGGTTGACTTTTCCGTTGAGAACCGTACGATCCCGAACCAATCTTCGCTTCACGATCCAGCCGAGGGGGAACAATTAACGGGCCAAAAGACTCTACGGCGACGACCATCCCTGATCTTTCGCTTGGCTTTTCCGTTGGCTTAATTTTAGCCCGATTCCCGACTTAGTAAAATATCTGCGAACACAATCGCTCGTCTCGGTGGCATCGGTCAACGTCCAACGGTACAAGGCCCGATGGCTAGAACGCCTTCGTCCCTTGTCACCGATGAAGGAGGTTAGCCCGTTAAACGGGGACGGTTGCATAAGGCTGAACCCTAAGTACATAGCAGGGTCGGGTGAAGTTTTCTTGGAACGGGATTAAGGAAGAAAATGAAAGTATACGATTCAGAAGGTTCCATCAAAGAATATTTCCGATCAACCAGATATACACTCCTGCTCATAAGTATTAGGACACTTATCGAATATGCAGTCAAAATTATGGTGCATTATGAAATTACTGAAAGTCTGAAAAAAATATTTAAGGTACATGGATACTCGACAGACAACGCTTACCATATTATGAAGTAGTGGACGTGGCCTAAAATGTATTTTTAGGAAACATTGTATTTTCTTTATACAGACCAGGTGTTCTAATAGTTATAAGTGGTAGTGCACGTGTGATAGAGTCACCACTTCATATTGGAGAATTATATTCACTTTAGCAATTCGATACAGTTATATATCGCTTTTACGCGAGATCGTAGTCCGAAGGTATTAATAAATTCAAATGTTCATGTTTTGCGAACAATTTTTGCCTAATCTTGCTACTGAATTATTTCTTCCACTAAAAATTGTGGTCACCACATACTCTTATTAAACTGAAAGTTAAACTTTATAATCATACGAGATCACTGGCCAAAAAATTCTGAAATCTTGATCTTCTATTTGCAGACCTTTAAAAAAGGGGTCTAAGACTTTAGGTGCTTATAGTACTGACAGAGTTGAGCAAAAAATGTCTGAACAACAAAAGTGTCCTAAAATGAATCCTTTCGATGAAAAATACAGAAGTTTATTTTGACGTTTGTCAGACGTTCGATATGTCTTCCTTCCATTTCAATATAAAACTGACGTACGCGGATCGGAGATCGACGTACATTTTCAAATATCCCTTCCATATCTCGCATTATACGACATGCATGTTTTATTCATTGTCTTCGGTTCACCACATTATTTATTGTTGATATGGAATAGACTAGAGTCTTGCGAAGAAACTCACGATATCAAACGCCCGTAAATATAAAAGTTGATTGTACACTGAAAGGATTGAGTTCAGGGCCTATAAGCTCCTAAAACCTTACACCCCTTTTTTTGAACACCCTGTATATTACTCACACAAAATGCTACTGAATAAATTCTCTCCGAGCATTATAAAAGTACGTGAACGATAACACACCGTATCCATTCGTTCGATATTCACTTGAAACGGTTATCGTAATTGGTTTATACCCAAAAAAGAGGTAACGAAAAAAGGAAACAATAAATTGCACGGGAATGGAAATTTTGAGATGAAGAGACACCGGTATTTGTAACCGCAAAACACGGTTACGATTTATTAGCAACTGCATTAGAGCCGTTTGGTGGCCGGGCCTCGTCGGTATAATTCCCGGGGGATATTCTCATTATTCTCAGGCAATTATAATCCCCGATGCACCGAGGCGTCGAGGCTATATTAATTCGCGGCGACGCCGTCTGAGAATGTCCCGCGTATTAACCGGGGCCA
Source organism: Dufourea novaeangliae (assembly GCF_001272555.1). Taxonomy (NCBI): domain Eukaryota; kingdom Metazoa; phylum Arthropoda; class Insecta; order Hymenoptera; family Halictidae; genus Dufourea; species Dufourea novaeangliae. The sequence goes on from NW_015373961.1 coordinate 4,244,934, forward strand.
CTGGACTCGCGGTGGTCACAAATTTTCGCCAATGAAAACCTTGCATTCTTCTGTAATGTTCCAGTTCCCCTCCCCGGTGGCCGATCCCCGCAGGGGAATGATTTAGAGTTACTCTGGGGCCCCTCCACGCTTTTACCTTTCCTATTTCGCAGCGTTCCTTTTTCTCGGTTTTCCCGTTGAACCGTGCCCCCGGTTCGGTAGTTAGCGTCCCGTCAGTCGTTCGCCTAGAACTAATCTCTCCACGATGCGTTGCAACGAGCACCGTAATAACCTAACGATCATCGACGCTAATCGTCAGGCTCGAGGTGGTGGAAAAAACCGGTGGAAAATCATCGACTTTAAGAAATCGATCGATAGGAACCGACGAGTCGGAAATTTCTATGATTTACAGGCCCATTCGCGTTAATTTAACAAACGATAAAACCAGTTTTTCAGTGGGCCCGCTTCGTTGGATTGCGATGAATGTTTTACAAGACCCAGGCATCCCCGACGATCATTGTTAATAAAAAGTCCATCACTTACGTTCGCTGGTTGCTAATGAGGCGGGTCATCGTGATAGCATCGTAGCAGGCTGTATCTGGCCATGATAACGAACCGTTATAGCGCAAGAAGTATAGATCGTTGGGAAAAATTTACGCGTGAAACGAGACAGGCTGACTGATGGAGAAACTCTCTCGTTAAAATCGAACAGGTACTCTAACACTTTTCTAACGTTTCCCCCAAATAGAGAAATTGCTAATGTAACCTTTCTCCTGTACGTAAATCCGTAATAGGGAAAATTGCTCGAACAACTATTTTATTATATACACTCATTCGTAAGTCTTATAATTTGAACTGATTATGAGAAGACAACACAGTATTATTTTACAATGTAATACCCGCATTAATACATGATCGTAAAACTGACGCAAAATATGTAATTTATACGAACGATTAAAACTTTATACGCTCGGAACAGATGTCCTGATACATATGTATGAGAATATGTACATAAAACTGCAAGTTTTCGAATTTTATGTTACAACGCGGTCGATTAAGTAACACGTAACGAGGGTAGACCACTTTTCTTAAACGGATCATTTGTCCATGCAGTCTCTCATAAAACGAGTGGGGAAGGAAATTGACCTTCTGCCGTGGCGACGCGTAAACAAGGAGACACCGTATATATTCCGCGACCTACAATTTACCTCCAATTAAAGGTGACGCACGATTCACCAGGTACAAATTAACGACGCGACGTCGGCCTCCACCAAAGATTCAAAGTTATCGACTGTTGACATCGATGCCGATGAAAGACTCGCCCCGATCAACAATGTTGCGAGCATTAAGGTGCAGGAATCTAATCGAGGGATCTCCATTATGAATTATAATCCGTATCCTGAGACGATAACCCGTGCCAGTCAAGTGTACGTACACGCCAAGAACGCGTTTTCTGTCAGGCGAAAAAGGACCATCCGTTCCCTCGGCTGGATAACGCGAACAGGATCTGTAACGCATCTCGAGTGTCGCCAGGACATTATCGTTCGTCCTTCGAGCGCTCGTGACTGCTGCCTACGCGATCGCCAGTATACTCGTTCGCGATTGGACAAACAACCCAGTTTAATCGTGAAAGAACCAAGTTCAACGCTATACCCCCCCCCCTCTGCCGTTTTTATTTTGTTGCTCACTTGACAAATGAGCAACACGCCCCCACCTCGTTAAACATCATTTTCACGAGGGACGAAAAATACCAAACTGGAGAATGCTTGTACGCGTCGTTGGCGCCCGAAGACGATTAACGAGTCGCGTGGAGTTTTCGGAAAAGGGAGATAATTATAATTTAAAGAAAAAAGTACTAGGTACGAGATTACCTTGCACTAAATTAAAATCCACGACTCACTTCCTGCGACTTCCTTCGGAGAGGTGTATTTATTTTACCTCGGATTAGCGACAAAGTTGTCTCTATCGCTATAACCTTTTTTGCTTCTCCGCGTATCTCTCCTCCTACGTACTTGTATATCTATGTATATTCGAAGTATACATAGAAATAACAATTTTAGTTTCTCCATTTGATCCGAAGCCTTAGGCCAGATCATATTCTATTCTATTGTTCCATTCTCTTACAGTAAGACTAATCACAGATATCACTTAAGTTTGATATTCAAGAAACCAATCCCATTACTGTAATAAACCCTTCATTACTGACCACAGTCACAGAAAACAATTTGAATTTTTCTCTCACTATCATAATATAGTGGAGAATTTTAGCAGCTCTGGGCGTTTGAGTATCTTCATCTGACAGTGACACCCTATTTCCGAAAGGATACAGAAAAATAATATTCAATTGATCATTAAAAGTGTTACAAACTTAATTTTAGTTGTCTGTAGTTAAGGGTTAATTATACCTACTTTCAGGAAAAGAATTCGAAATCGAATATGTGCAAGTATTCCTGATCCTAGGAGACTCGAATCAAAACCGTAAAATTATCATTAATTGCGACACAGTTTGGCAAGTTTATTATCTAATTCAACAGTAACGAATAACGAATAGAAGATAAAAAAGTACTTTGCCATTTTTAATTAATTAATAGTGGAAACTCAAATGTATATAACAAACGAACAATTCCTCTGAAATGAGTAACGACATGGCAAATAATTATTTAATCTCGTACACTGTTTAAACGTCAGGATGACACTTTTGGATAGGTTCTGCTGCTTTTCACTACATATTATTCAAACAAAATTATGCCCAACTCTGCTGCAACAAGCATTCCCTGCATCTGCCTCAAAATTCGTAAAAGTGCCGTCACATGCCGAACGAAAAATCGAGAAATGTCGAATGGAAGGGTAATATCCTTCAAATTAGCGAACAATACGCGTTTTTCCTTCGATATATTGAGAATCACTGGCCACCAAAGAAACATGTGGGGCGGGGGGCAGAAAAGCAGGGTGCCCGAAGCTGTCGTCTTTAATGTTCTAACGAACCGCGTATGTTAAAACGATGTCACGCGCTAGGCCGGGTAGCGTATATGTGGTTGCACATGCTGCCGTTGCACCGGCTAGTAATATAGCGATGCAAGCAGCCGTCGGTGGACGCGCGAGGAACCTTCGTCAGATGCATCGAACCGTTCCACCAATGAGCGAGAACACGAGGAGAGACGAGAGGCGAGCACAGGGCCGTAGTCGCGATTCAAGAACCGGGATAATTTGCGCCGTCGATCAGCCACCCTGATCCCCCGGCTTAAACTAAAATTGCCGGACGGCTGGCCGCGTATTAGCCACTACTATGCAAATTCACGGTGGTATGCGCCACATTTCCACAGTTCGGGCTAGGATACCCGGAGTCTGACTTCGCGGAGAACCTGCAAAAAAGGATCGTCAACGTCCAGTCGCGTTTCCGCGATCGTATCTTCGGTATCTATCGCAGAAAAAAAAAATAGTCCCCTGACTGGAGTCTGTCGATTTCGCTACGGTAACACGAGGAAGCCTCGCGAGAGACATCCGCAAAACAGGACCGACATAAACATCGCGTTAAGGAGCAGCGTTAAGCGTGGCGCCAGGCTCGCTTCCTGCATTGGGGGGAAACTTGATAATACAGGGAGAGAAACTAGAGAGCTCGTAACATAGTCGTGTACTGCCCGGACAATCGGAAAATTATTCTAATTCCGCTTCCGTGAGCTACCATTACCTGGGCTCGGAGTCGCCATGTACCCCGGCTGGTTAGTAGCCTGAAAGTGGCTAACAAGAGAGGTAACACACTTCGCCCGACCAGTTCTCGAGCTGATCTTATACCAGCTTCAGAAGCGACAATGCACGGTCGCCGATGCCAGGAGCTTACCTGCGCGACTTTTGCTGATCGACACAATCGACTGTGATGTCGCAAAAAGGACCAAAGTTGAGTACCAGAGAGCGCACACCTTGCTCTAAGGTCCTCGAGGACCAGTTTCCCCGTACCCAGGGAGCAACTGTCAGAATACGGCGAGCTAATCTAGCGGCAGCGAACGTCGCCGATAGGCTGCAGGATACACGTAGTAGGTATTACATGGACATGGTATACGCACAGAGGCTCGAGAGAATATTAGCGGGAAGGAAGGACTTCGCGGTGCAGCCGAGTGAGCGAGGGTCGATATTAATCTACATCCAGCGCCGCGGCGAGGGACGACCGGGCATTCATCATCTTTATTTTAACCACACGACCGACCAGGCGGTATATCTGACTGCGATCTGCGCTAATAACATTCGCGTTATGAATGGCGTGCGCGATCCATGAAACACCGCGAGCATTAATTCGGCGGCCGAAACCGTATCGAGAATTGCGCGCGGCGAGCGACGGTGACCGTTGCTGAAGAAGGTGGAGCCCGTGTCATTTTGGTAACTCTGGATTGGTGTGGACCAACAAGACCCAGGAAGACTTGACTATTTTGCGTAATAATACGTTTGACGTGGGTATGGAAGTGTATAGCTAATTCTAAGGAGAGGTCATCAGGTGTAACCCTGACTTTTTAGTGAGGTTTAGCACAGTGATAGAACCTGGAATTCTGAAGCAAATGATATTTGGTTTAGCCACGTATGTTAAAATTGTAGCCTTCATACAAAGTGTTTCCTAACTGGTGATGTAACGCGAAAGGATGTAGTTCTACGGGTAAAATTAAATCGAAAATATAAAATAAAACCTTCAGTATGATGCTTTATTGTAATGAGCGGGGCTTGATAATAAGTGGAAACGGAATGTAATGGACAGACGCGTTAATGAAATCCTATTCAATTGCACACGCATCCAGCAGATTTTCGAATTCGATTTTCTTGAAATTGAAACATCGTACGAAGAAATGTACGTATATTCTCCAATTTCGGTTTATTTTTGCATGTAAAATCACATCCTTTCGAGTTGTACCATCAGTTCGGAAACACCGTCCATATAGGCTACAACATTGACATTAAATATCTCCTAAACTAATGGTCATATGCAGTTGAAGCAAATATCATTGGCTTCAGAATTCAAAACTCCATAACTGTGGTAAATCTCATTAAACAGTCAGCGTTACGCCTGGAGACCTCTCCTTGTAAGCCCTAGGAGGCTAGTTTCTTTTGTGGCACACAATACTGAATATTTGAATTCTTGAAGAACCTATTTTTGTAAAACAATTAATGGTATTATCTCCCAACACCAAGTTTCCTAAACATTTTCAAATTCCACTATCAAAAATTAGTCCGTCGTGGACACGATCGGAAAGGGAAGATGACAAATGGCGCGTGGCAAGCAAATAGGCGGGCCAGCAGAGGTGAGGCGAAAATGGCGATTGGAGTAACAGGAAAATTATCGTCGGTCCAGAAGTTGACAGAGTGGTTCGTGAGGAAGCTGTGAGTCATTTGGTTGGATCAAATCGTCGAATCGTATCACTCCGTCGGAGGGATCGGCACGTGGGCGAGGCGTGGAGATGGACGATTACCGATGAAACGGTAGATTCGAGAAAATGAGTACCGCCAGCCAGGGGATCGAGGGCATTCAGGGTCCACACGGTTGGAAATATAGAAATGTCAAAAAGGAAGCAGCGGATGCTGAGCATTGGATCCCCGGTTCGGCGCCGCGAGCGATCCCGTGGCATCATTAATCTGCCGTTATCCGGCAGATTCATCGAGTTCGATAGAAATTTCCGCGGTTCGTGGCACGGGGCTAAGCTGCCCGCGCGCGTGGATAAATCGACTCCTCTAAAGTTAGAACCCGGCGGCGGTCGGCGGAGGAACGGTCACGGGACCGTAATTAAAAGTATGGAAGTGCAAACAGCCATACATCATATCGGGCGCTTCTATCGTTTATTACAGATAAGAATCGCGTTCACGAAGCCGCCGCAGCCACGGCGCTTTCTCCGTTGCGCGTTTTCAAGGCGCGACGAATACGACGGAACACACACGGAGGGAGGGAGACGAACCCGGGAGTAACGTATCGTTCGTTCGCCGAGGGTGTGGTCGAATGAGAAAGGAGAAATACCGATATGGACGGCGTTAATGAGGGGAATAATCGAGCTGGCTTCCACCGGGTGGAAAAAAAAGGAGCAGGACGATTCGTCAGCGCGTGCAACCGGGAAAAAAAGGACGAAGACATTGAACGGTACGGGAGTAAAAAACGATCGGAAAAAAAAACCAACTCGATGGGGCGGGTAGGTAAGGGAGCTGGGAGAACGTGCGAGTTCGAGATAAAGACGGATATATAGACAGACGGTGAAAGAGAAAAGGGGGAGAACAGCACCGGTGCGCGCGCGGACGCACGGCGGACTGAACGCGACCCAGCTAAATTAGTCCCGCAGAAAATCGCGCGATCTATTCTGCCCCGCGGCTCTTTCTTTCCTCGCACCAGCGTGTCCCGAAATAATTGGCAAAAGAAAGCCCTGGACCGCCCTACCATTCCCGACGGACAATGTGAATTATTCGAGTTGGCGGCGTAGGGAGCAGAGTGCGTATGTTACGTCGTCGCCGCGCGGTCGCCCTCCTCCCTCCAACCCTTCCTCACTAGTCGGACCCGCGTACCGCGGATGCGCCAAGGCGAGTGAACCACGAGCAAAACGAGCGAACGCTATTGAGCAGCCGAGGAAAATCGCTTCCACGCTCTCCATTCAGTCGAGAATGCATTAGCCCACCCCACCCCTCTCCGTGTCTAAGGGACGTGGAAGAGGCCAGCAGGAAGAAGGCTGCCCCGGTGCGCGACACGGCAGTCACTCCACTCGTTGAATAGGCCCCGTGCGCCTCGAACAAATCGAAAATAGCACGGTTCCTTGACGATCCAGGAGGAAAATAGACGTTGAACGTGGAGGCTTCTGATACTCGTCGAAGAGGGCGATCCACGGGTTTCGTGCCCGGCGCGAAGAAAAGGATTTACGGTTGGTAACCCCTCCACCACCATCTTCTTCAAGCCGATCGAGGAATGAGAAAAAGGATAACGTGTAGTCGATCAGAGGTGTCCGACTACGCTTTTGTTCGGATAGGAGGTCAAGCTACTATGCTTCGGTTCGCGTGCTTGCCGGTAAACGAGAACAGCGACGCTGTACAGTCGACGGGCACGATATTGTGTCCTCGTGGAACTATTAACAAGGAAAGGACCCGAACTATCAGACTTCGACTTTAACGGGGTTTTGTAAGATGATAGTATACAGATTCCTAATGATATATATAAAACATTAAGTGGAGACACTCGATAATTTTAAAGATACGAACAATTAAAGTTACGAACCTTCAAGATATATTATGCATATAAATCAATGTTGTCGAAGTTGCGTTGGCAAAAGTAGAACAAAAATATTTCGGTGAAGAGGATTCGATTCCAGGACCTCAGATTTACCTGCTAAACAATCTTATATTTCGATAATTTCATTAATACTTCATAGTACATTTTAAAGGTACGTAACTTAAATTGTTTATATCTTTATAATTATCGAGTGTCTACACCTAATATTTCACATGTATCATTAGGAACCTGTATACTATCATCTCACAAAACCCCGTTAAAATACGGAGTCGGACAGTGCGGATCTTTGCCTTGTTATAAAGGTATCCCCGTTTCGGTAGCCGAAACTGTACTTTGAGATGCTCAAACATCTTCAGGACCGTGCAATGTCAATTCGGAGTGGGTTACCTGCAGTTTAATGTTTACCAAAGCAGTAATTACTATTGAGTAGGAGGCGACAGAGTCTAAATACCGCGAACCTTTGATGAAATATTGTAAGCAGAAGTTTTAAATGCCAATTCAGAAATGACATCTAGATGTGTTAGGGTCCCCTACGGCGACACTCTAATAGGCGCCCGTACTAAACGCTTAATTGTACGAGGACACAATATCGTGCCCGTCGACTATACCGTGGCCGAAGAGGATACGCGCGTCCGCGGAACAGAGAGAATCGAACAAAAGCAGGACGAGGCAATAAGAAGCAAAGGCGTAATGAGATGAAAGGGAAAATGGAAGGGGATCTAGTAGGCGATGATACACGCACGGATGCGCGAAAACTCGACGATGATTCTCTTTTTGCTGCGATCAGGGAACACCGACGTCATAAGCCGTTGTGCACGCGCTCCCATCGAACGTTCGGGTGCGCCCCGAGAGATAACTCACTTTATCCCTGGCCGGTGTATAAATTACGGGCAAAAAATAGTGCGCGAAACAGTCGCGTGCCACGTGGCTCTTTTCGTTTCGCCGCCGCGGCGCGTTCACTTTTGCCCGCGGGGCCGTGTGTTCACCCGCCGCGACCTTTGGCCACACGGGAGCGAAAAAACACCGACGACTATCGCGTGTGCCGATCTCTCGCTCGATAATTCGGCGAGATTGCAAGCTACCGGGGCCCTACCCGACAATGGATGTCGGAGGTCTTGGAAACCGGATTACCGGGTATTCGTTAACCAATTAACCGATTACTGGGGTTACGATCATACCCGGTGCTGGCGCGGTCCGTGGAAGCAGTCCTGTGAACCCCTCCAGTCATGTATGGAAAGAGGTATGAAAATTGATACTCTTCTGTTTGCTACCGAACACGCCACAGTAGTCTATACCTGGTTCTTAAAAGGGGAATGATTCTCTGTTCTTTTCAACGTTATCTTTTAATAATAATTCTACTGTTTCATGTACTAAAATGAAGTTTACATGAAGGTAGCATATTATCAACTTTACCAACAATTTATTTTTGAAGAAATAACTGTCAAAAGAAGTCAAGTTTGAATATTCATAATAACCGGTATTAATTAAATCGACTGGCACCTACTATGTATAATTCTTGTGTACTGTTCAAGTCACTGTTACGTCAGTGTTCTGTGAATTAAATCGGCTCGCAGTTGAACTATTTTGAAAGAACATGTATTTACTTGTAACCAAGTTGTAACGTATATACATTATTGTCGTTAAATAAATTTGTAAATTTTTACAACCACGAAAGTGATTAAAAATGCACTTGGTACGAACGAACGGTGCACAAGTGTTAAAAGTTCGGATTTAAGAAGAATCTACCAGCTATTGGTGCAACTGTGCAGTGAATAAATAATTCTATAAATAATTAATGCAGTCTGTATTCAGCCGGTGTCAATATATAACTAATATCAAAAAATGTGCTGTGTCCTAAGGAATTTGAGATAAGCTGTCATGATATTCTACATGATAACGCATTTTACTGCGAGAGACTGAATTAAAGCAGCAACATAGCTACATAAAAATGGCGATCTATAATTTCCACTCATGTGTATCAATCTACGTTAGAAGTAGAATATTTCAACCGTTAATTACCATACGACACTATCTATCATGTACGAAACGCATACGTCATTTTAAAATATGAAGTATATTTCACGTCATTAACCTACTCAGGACCAGATAGTGGAATAATATGATTTTTACATGTAAGATTTTTTATTCTCTACAAAATTACATACCTAAGTGGAAGAAGAAATAGTTACGGGAAAATTATTAAGCAAATCCCTTGAATTCCCTTTTATAACCAAAATTTAAAAGAATTCTATTCAACAGTGTGAAATGTTGCATTAACGCAACATTGGTCCTTAATGGGTTAAATACTTTCTGAATGTCTAAAGGCAATAAGTATAAAATTTGTACTCACCGTTACTCCGTTCGTGGCAATGCAAGATGGCGAGATGTTGATTCCAGTCGAATCTTTCGAAAACTTTCTGTATCTCGACGAATGCATGTTTTGCACGATTTACACATACACATAATTAGAGGGTTAACACTGTTTAATGAACACTATACACAAGTGAAACCGAATTCAAGAAACAATTGACAAAAATGAGCGGACAGATTTGCATTTCCCCAAACAACCATTCCCGACCGAAACATTAAGCGGTAACTGACTCCCGGGGCGCTTAGTCATTGTGTCCTAAAGGATGGGGTCACGTGACTGCGCGCAATGTTGACGCCGAGCGTAATCTCTCTACCCAATCGCTGACCTTCGTAACAACAGGTGTCCAATCAGGCACAAGCGCGCCGCGCCGTATTGGCCCATAAACAAACGATGCGTGATCGCTCACCTTATTTTTATCTTGTACCCAAAACAAATTTCGCCCTGAGATTGACACTGAATGAAATACTGAACACAAATACTTGTGTACGATAAATATCTGTTCATTAGCGTGTTTTTTTAATTCATTTTTTCGCTTTGTGTTTCAGAAATGAAACTTTCTTGAAGTTGAAACTAATACGATTAAGATTATTGCAACATGTCATGTATTTTGCTTAATTTTGTTGTTCTCAACCACAAAATATAGCGTACAGTATTTAAACATAACAACGGTGGGCAAACTGCGGTTCCCAAAACTACTTCGTGCTGCTCCCAAGACAATATTGGATTGCACTGCAATTTTTCCTAAACTTTTATATTAATAGTATATATATAATAGTATAGTAGAAACCAATATTAGAATATTTTATTTCTGTGGCTCTTGAACATTCAAAAATGTGTGAAAAGGATTACATTTATACAGTATTTCTTATAACAAAACGTAGTAACAGTATATAAAATTAAAAAAAGTGAAAATCGAAATATCATGTAAAGAAACCAGATATCACCATCGCAACTCGGGATATGTGGCAGTCATTAGAACGACCTACCTCGAATGACTCATCCTGGCTAATAATACATATACTGCTGAAATATAATCGATTACATCACTATTATGTAATATGGCGGTCTTATACAATTACATTAACATTCAACCATCAACTACACAATTCAACTATTTCCAGCAGTATCTTCTATTTTAGAGACCATTCTTTATTAAAGATAGCAATTTACGTATCTTCAGTAACCAGTAAACAAATATTGCATAATTTCACTCGATCACCTCCACAAGGTAAACAATGTTTTTTAAGTTCCCCCGTGCGATACCAACCAGAGGAGGCCGTTTTACCGGAAATCAGAAGAAACAATATAATGCTGTCCCGTAGATCTCCTTTGCGAGGGAAGATGGTGGCCAGATCGAAATAGATCGCCGACCCACAATCCATGCAGTCACACTGGTCAGTTAATCACCCCGTCTTCGACGCAATTATCCCAAGTAGGCGCGAGATCGGTGAGCGCGATCCACACGGACGCGTGCATCGTCCCTCTGTTCTCTCTGCGATTCTGTAAGTGCAGCTCCGCTCTCAAGTGTAATCGCAGCTCACGGTTCATCGACTATGCTGACTTTAGGCGTTCGTCTAGGTCCCCTGATCGAGCATCGATCTAACCGTGCGTGTATCACAAGATCGTACAATTAACGATCGCCATGGCGGCCGATTTTTTCAAGAAAATCCCCTTTCCACAGTCAGCCAAAACGACGACACCACCGTGAATATTTTTTCTCGATACTTCTCGATAAGCGACTCATAGTTCGTAACTTGTCTCAGAATTTACATAACAAATGTTTCTACTCCGCTCGCGGCGAGTATACCGAATTATCGGTGAAACCCACTGATTATCGTTAAATACGTGACGAGAGCACGTGGCGTCTATTTTATTACCTTGGCACTGATTGCGTGCCCGAGTGCCAGCGGCGATCATTCTTTTCTGGACCTAGTTTAACGAGACGCGCGGGATATCGTGTCTATACGTATCCCCCCCGACGCTTCTCGAATCTCTCTCCTTTTTTCCCGGGTCCACTGAAAACCCGCGGCGACGATCGACCTGATCGACGAAGAGAGAGTTGCACGCGAAACGACGAACGCCGATGCATAAATTAGCTCCGTCTAATGCCAGACTCTGGCAGATAGCGGCAGCCGCATTTTATCGCACGGATCAGGATCGTTGCAACGCGTTATCTCGACTATAGCGTGCACCAATCAGAAGACGAAAAAGTCACCGCGGCTAGGGGAGCCTCGAGAGAAATGGATCGAGGTGAAAGCAAGGCATTGTCTAGCCACGGTATCTGTCCGCCCTTTCCCGTCGATTCAGTCTCGTGGTCTCCCCCTTGGTCGCTTGACTCCGCCCTCCTCGTTCTACTTCTCCTTGGAACTTCATATTTTCACCTACTTGTCAATACTGAAGTTTCACGTTTCCACTCTCGCTTCTTATTTTATCGTGTTCGTGCTAATGAACGAGTAGAAATAGAATGATGAAGGAAACTTACGAACGAGCTTCTGTAGAATTCCACGACAGGAGAAAGTACCTACGAGGAGTGCTCGGTAGCGGCGGGGACCGAGCGAAAAATGACTATAACAGCGTAAGTATAGGACGAATTATCGCTAAACCCGGGAAGGTAGTAACTGTACATCGCACATCAATTCCCGTGACTTTATCGCTAACATTTGTCTTCGTGCTACTATTGTGGGACCGCGGGTAGGTACTGCTCGCGCGGTGGCAAGCCCGATGGAAAATAGCAGATGAAAATATACGTTGGTGTTCGGCCCAAGGAAGTGGGTAAATTAGATTCGCGGGGAGATCGATGCCCCTCTGATACTTTGTACCCGACAGGAGACATTATGGTTCGCTGAGAAAATAACGAAACTCGATTTTTTCTATCCGATTTCTTGGTCAGCTTGAGCTACCCATTACTGCATCGTCATTGTCCAGCGGCCCTAACAACGATTTCCGGTTGTTCTCCCCTGTCCATCGAAATCACCAAATTTATCAACTTGACATCAAGATACACCGTATAAATACCATAATTACGCGTGGCAGCGCAATCACCGAGTCAATTTTCGTTCCCCGCGTGTCGGTTCCCTAAATCATAATGATTTCAATGCCAGGCACAAAGTCTGGCGGTCCCGAGCGACGAGCAAAACGGGCACCGGTGTAAATTGTGTTTTCTTAAGCGTGCTAACGTCGCTCACAAAGGGAGCCACGCTAAAACACGCATTAATCAAACCCCCATTGCGAGCTCTGTTGCGACCGAGAGGGGACACAAAGGACTAATTAAGATTTCTGACCGGGTGCACGCGGAGGGAGCTAAAAAAACTGCGAACGGCGACCTTGCGCTCGTTATTTAGTGTTGATTTACGATTATTTTCAATGGACCGCTCTATTATTTTCGCTCTCCTCCTCCCCCCTTCCCCTTCTTGTGAAAGCCGCTCCGATTCGTTTTGCACCGGTCGGCCAAGTAGCCGCGGCTTCTGCTCAAACTCGTATCGGATTTTACGCCGTGTCATTCGGTCCTCGTATCGGATTGCGACGCGTTAATCATTCCTCCGTCCCGTAATCATCCGTTCCCCTTGAACATCGTGGATCAACCAGTTTTTCGACGAGTTTTAACGATCCACGGTTTCGTGTCCCTTTCGTTCCCTCCCCCGAGGCAAGGGACCAGCACCCCTGTCTCCATTTTTTTCAATCCTGGCATAACATTGCAACGCTTCGAGACAGTGCATACTAAGAAGCAGACTGTTACTGGTATCGCACGCCCAATGCGACGCAGCCCGAGCGTGCATAATGCGTTAGTGCTAAATTTACGTTCTGGCGACGCGCATCTAGACGTACGTGGGAGGAGCCCGCCTTACCCTCTCTCACTCGCTGTCTCTCCTTCTCTTCCCATCGAGTGATGTATCCATCCCACCTCCTCTCTCCACCATCGATTCACTCATCTATTCATCTCTCTTTCTATCTTATCCCCTGATCTTGTCATCTCGCCCCGTTTGCGCAAGCTGCCGACGGTGTTGCCACTTGACTGGCGATTTGTTACTCGCAACCATACCCGATGAATAATTGGCGACGTCACGCCGCCTAGGTGTAAGACGGCGTTTCCACGTTCGCGACGGAACGAAATCGTTTCCTGCTACGCGTACGGGGGCGTCCCCCGACGTGATCATCCGCGCGAGGGTACTACGTTTTGCGCTCATTGCCGACGCGATTCGTCGGGCGTCCCTGATTAATGGTACGGAGGATCTTCGAATCTTATCACGGGGAATTTCTCCTTTTTTTCCGCCGCTGCTACCCCGGTGAAATATCGTTTCGTCGCCGCGGCACGTTCGTGGCGCGTTAAACGCCATCGTTCATAGCCCCGTAACGATATTCTACCGGTTCCCCTAAGTGATTACTAATCTCATTAAACCTGACTGCGCGGCAGATAAGCAGCCGCGAGCGCGCGGTTCAAAGTCGTCTTATTTATTGCCGATTATCCGACGGATTTCTATCTGCCTCTGTGGAACACGATCCGCGAAGGTATTTTCCTTTTCGAATGAAGTTGTCACCGATTGCTCGCCGCTCCACCCGATCACTGTCCCAACGAGAAAAGTCCACTAATCGCCGCTACCGTCTGTCCGCGATCTACTGGTCGGATTGGACGAAAACGAAAAGAACACATCGGGGAACCAGAATCGGTCTGTTTGTAGATCAGCTTCTCCTCCTATCTCCGTTCCCGCGGATCGACAACGCTCTGGATCGTAAGTCATGCATCGAGTCGTGCCTCGGTCAACACCGATCAATTATACGCGACCCACTGGTACGTAGTGTAGTATACAGGGTGTAACAAAAATGTTGTTCGACCCGGAAATGGGACATTCGTAGGATGAATTGGAACAAGTTTTTCCTTAGCAACAATGTAATCCGAGGCTTCGTTACCGAGATATTAACGAAAAACCCCGACCAATCAGAGCGCGAGTTTGCGAGTGGCTACAAATCGCAGCGCGTACAATCGCACCGCTCTGATTGGTCGGGGCTTTTCGTTAATATCTCGGTAACGGAGCCTCAGATTACATTGTTGCTAAGGAAAAACTTGTTCCAATTCCCCCCCCCCCCCCGAGTACCCTCTTTCCGGGTCGAACAACATTTTTGTTACACCCTGTATACCAGATTCATCGAAGGCGAGTGATTTTGTTCTCTTTAGAACAGAGCTGCCTCGAAGGCCTATGGCGACACGATGAAGGAGGACCATACTCGGTCGCTAAGTGTCTGCGAGTCATTAGGCAAATGGCGTTACGGTGGCAGGAGCGCGTGCTATGATATGGGGTTGCTTGATCTTTCTCTTTCTCTCTCCACCTACCAAGACGCGACTAACGTGTCATAATCAGCTGACTGTGAAAGCAGACGGAGAAACGCGCAGCCCATTAGCCGAACAACAAGGGCCACTGTTCAGGCGACGGAGGCGACCGTTTCCCTTCTGATATCGCTACCATGGTACTCACCGACGAGGCCCTCTGCAACGCTGACAGATACGCGATTGGCGAGTCGCCCTCTCGCCTTCGTCGCGGCGGCGGAGGCGGCTACGCTTCCATTATACGCTTCCACGAAACTCATTCAGCCGTTTTCGACCATGCTTTCAATGAGATGGCCGCGAGGACCGCGACGCTGATTCATGGAAACCGACCTAACGAAAACGGTATAAATAGACGGCGGTAGAGACAGTCGTTTAGACGGCGCGGTTGCCCGGGTTGCGAAAATAGTAATAGACAAATTATCTGTTGTTTAATTAGCATTATGCATCTCCGACGGTGGACAGCTGTTTCAATTATGACTTTTGCGCGCGGGCATTAGTGGGAACACTGGCATCCTCTTGCTTTTCCGCGCGCAAGTATTCAGAAGTGAATGGTTGACATTCTTTCACGGATGCGTTATTCCGAGTACCCCCTGCGGCCATCCATCAACTTCATTAAGACTGTTGTTGGAGACCCGCAAGTGAAGGAGAATTTACGCTATTGAAATTTTAATAACTAACCGTATGTTCAAACCCGTTTCTAGGGCCGAACGGCAAAAGAAACAAACGACATACTACCACTGTATTTCCAACCGGGTGCAACAAGTATGTAAGACTACTGCAAAATGACGTGAACGTGATACAGAAGAGCGACTAGGTGTACTAGAGTAAATTCTCTATAAGTGTTCGAATGCTTCTCGACACTGCCAAGGAGAGGTCCCCAGGTGTAACGCTGACTGTTTAATGAAGTTTAGCACAGCGATAGAGCTTGGAATTCTGAAGTCAATGATATTTGTTTCAGCCGCATATGGCCATTAGTTTATGAAATACTTAATGTTCAATGCCAAGGAGCCGTCGAACATTCATCGAGGATTTACTGTATTGTAGATGTGTAGGTATTATATTCGGTGGGTAGGTGATAACCTTACCCTTAACCCTTAGTCATTTCACGAGTGAATCACCTTTACAGACCCATTATTTCAACGAAGTAACTTGATTGCGTTTATCGGTTATTAGCGAATCCGGAGGTTGGTCATCCAAGTACCAAACGATATCCGAGTTGTCGAGGTATCTAGGAAAGAATTTCATTAAAAAAAGAATTGTCATTGACATTCTACATTCGATCGTCGAATTCCTTTCTCTTCCACACTATCGATCCAACAATTATTGATTATAGTTTAATAAACTCACCTGAATCCGGCTCTCGAAACATGAAGACGCACGAGAAATATCTGATCCTCGGTTGACACGTTCCTTGTTTGCCCTCTCTCACCTTTCCCCTACCTCCCCACCCACGCAGACATCAGGTACCGTTCTCATCGCGATCAGTTATCTCTCGAGCGGACAGAACACGAGAGTTCGTCCGTGAGGCGAGGGACAAAATCGTCGAGAGACACACGAGCGACAGGTGGCGTTCACTCCGTTGGACAGACACCGGAAGCTTTCCCTTGGCCCCCGGGTGTTGTCGACGATGGAAGTGGGATTTTCGCGTGCTTGCACCTTCTGGCCCCTCCGGTCGCCCCCTCCCTCTTCCCGTTCACGTTCGACGTCCGGCAGCGATCGCTGACAGGTTTGCGGTTCTCCTTATAATAGCGGCGCACCGTACCGTCAGGCGAAACCACCATCGCCCACTGTCTAACGACCGAACGCATAACCCGCCGCGCCGCGCCGCTGTCTATTTATAAGACGTGTGCAATTCGCGCGTCACGCTCATATGCGAACGCTATTATACCGATGGTGTACACCATCCAGCAGTGATTCCCGTTGGAAGGGGGAAATTCGGGTTTGCTTCGGTCAGAATGAAATTTCGCTGATTCGCGCATCCGCACAGGATTTTTCCCATCGGATTTTTCACGTCGGTTTTTTCGATCGTTTTATATTGGAAGCTAATGTTAAAACTGTAATTATACAGAGTGAGGCACCTAAAACGTGTCACCTGAAAATCTCGAATGTTAGTGGTGTTAGAAAAAAATGTTTCAGACCAAACTTGCATGGTATCAAGGAGCACGTAATTTGACGCGAATAGTTTTTTGACAGGTGGACGTGTGAAGATCATATGAAGGGCAACTTCATTTTTTTTTAATGGAACGATATGTTTTATGTAACTTTATAAATTGGTCATTCTACGCGTCTGAGAACGCTCTACTAACATATGCGTAAAAAACATTTCTTTCTATTTAAAAAAACGAAGTTGACCTTTATATGACTTCAAATTCTGTGCTTCTCGGTACCATGCAAGTTTCGTCTTACACATTTGCTTCTGTCACCAATAACAGCCAAGATATTCAGGTGGCCTGTTGTAGGTACCTCACCCTGTATATCGTAAGTTTTGTAAATAGAAACTGGGAAATGGACATTTTAAGAATATCTTGATTTACTGAGAAATTGGAGCAGGTCTACTCTCCGTTTACTATGAACATCGACACGACTCAGGTCGTGATCAGTGAAGGTATAATTATATTACTCATGATACGATTGACTGATTTCACTAGGATACAGTGGAAAACATTTTAACTTAAAATTTCCTCATAATTGATAAACATAGAAATTAAGACTGAAGGTTAAGTAAGAGATGTAGTTATAAAGTCGAGCAACGTCTTATGCAATAACATGTAATCAGAAGAGACTTGAACCTTTAGAAAACGGAAGCGTATTTTTAGGCTCCAACACTATAACAAATATATAGAAATTCTAACTCGAAAATATAAAAACTCATGAAAATTATTCTCAGGAAGAGCATACTAGACGCCAAATAAGACCATATCTGCGAAATGACGAATTTTTGTTTTGTTTACACATATTCCTCTCGGTTACCTTAGTTACCAACGTCTTAAACAATTGGGCATCACTCTGCATCGTGTAGCATCATATATCGAGTGACTGTGAAGTACAAACGTGCCAATTCATAAGTATTCGTGTCTTGAGAAATACTTCATTATGTCACCCAGTGTATGACAAATTCTATGGCCTACGGTACAGAAAGTACCAAAGGGGGGGAATAGGGGGTTCGAGAGACCTCTCGTGCTCATTCCAGATGCGTGAAACAGTTATGGTCTTATTTGTCATTTATAATACGAAGCTACCCCCTTCAATTATAATCGCTAATAAATGTTTAAATACTAATTTGGCGGAACGAACAGCGTTTCCATACCGCTATTTTCTTCTCACAGCCCATCACCGTCGAGCCGACCGATTCGTTCGGCAGGTGCTACCAGGTTGTGTCGCCCGCAGGTGAATCGAGGAGATGAGACCGCAGAATGATCTCTGCTCGGAGACGTCGAGGAATTTATAGCCTGGACACACTGTAAATTCGCGGAACTCGGTGAAACGTAAGCCCAATTTTGATGTAGTACTCGTAATTACAGATGTACTTGGGGGAATTAATAGCGACAGGAGAGGGGAAGAGGGTCACGGAAATCATTGCCCTGACAGGCAGTCCAAAGCGTCGATGATGCCGCTAATTTGAAAATATGTGCGGCATAATATATGGATACTTGTTAAGAAACCGTAAATCAGTCTGCGGAATATGAAATATACCGCCACTTTGTACGTGGATCGATTGGTCGGACCTGCGGTGCTTGGGACGTCGTACGGTGCATCGTTTTGCGCGTGTATATTAATTAGTACATTGCGACAGCTGAGGCGCGAATGTGACGAGCATATGGAATTTGTGCGGCGACTATTATCGGCTTTAAGTAGAAGCAGTCGATGGTACGAGCGATGAAAATATTAAAATGATGTAGTTTCAATTAACGTGTGTGTCTTAAAGGAATGCCATCTCGAAACCGCGATATCTAATTATTCATACCTCGAGCGAAGTGTCATGGACCGATAACGCGATGAGGTGTTCCGTTTCTATCTGCGTGGATTGACATTTTTTTTTCATAACTTCGCAGTCGTCGATGGAAAATTTCATTCACGTTTCCAGACGCTATTAGAGTATAAATTAAATTAATAGCGATAATTTCAGTCGTTCGACGGACAAAAAATCAATCGAGAACCGCTGAGCTGTCCGCCTTAGAGTGGCTCGTTAACTTAATGGATATGAACGATAATTTGATATCGTTTGCAATGACAGGATACCGGTGGCCAGCGAAGCTAGATGCGTTTCTTCATTTATTTCCTTTGTTTAGGGAAAATGTATAAATAACGTTCGATTTTTTATGTATTAAGTAACGTGCTTTCTGAACCACTCAAAAATCAAAAGCGATAGATCGTGAAGAATATTAGGTGACACAATTGGTAATTATGTAAGAATTAGGGAAGGACGTAGAAACGACAGAAAAAAATTTGTCGACGTGACATAGAGTATAGTTTCAACTACCTATACTACCTTCTCCTAGATTCCAATATAGAAGTTCGAATACATCAGAACCAAGAAGAGTATGCAAATTCTTCGGTGAAAGCATAAAAGGAATCTCGTTCGCGCAAGCAGACAAGTGACCGAAAACGAGCGAGACAATGAGTCATAAACCATAGTTTCCGCTACCAAATCGGGACAAAGGCATCCACCGGGGGCCCATTAATGCAATCGTGCGGTTGAATCATCCTCAGGAGACGTCGACCCGTCCTCCACCTACACCTCCCACGTCAGAGTCGATAAAGAAACGCGACTCCGGCTAATTGTTACGATGATGGATCGCCCGAGGTGGACAGGGTATCCCTTTTCCCCCTCTTCTTCGCATTGCAATGAAATATGTCCCGCGGTTGTTCGCGATAGGAATGTGCCAGCCAAGCCAACTGACACCCGGACTCTTGTCGCGGGCAAGAAACCAGTAAACTCGTTCCTCATTGGATAACAAATAACCGTCGCTGCTTTTCCCTGTTTTGTTAATGGCTGAACGTCACACGATAGTACCCTGATGAAAATTAAGACGTCTCCTCGTTACACGCAGCCCTTACCTTCAACTCCTTCAATCGCGTCAAAGCCCTCCATCTTCTCCTGGTTCTCACATCTCGTGACGCTTCTCGCGATACTGTATACCGTCGTCGACACTGATGCCCTATAAACGCCTTGTAAATCGATTCCCCCGTAAAATTTATACGCACCACGTCCCAATGTCCGCGAGAATCGAACGAGACACGTCAACTTCTCGATCGACATCGACGTCAACCGAGACCAGCAAATCTCCCGTTCGTCGGATAGGGGGATCAGCGTTCGATCATCCTCCTTCGATCGTTCCGCTAGAAGATCCACGTGGTGGAGACACAGGCTCGAGTGGTTTGCCAATAACGGCGAGAGCTATTAATTCGTCGCAGAACAATGGAGATATCATTCCGCGGCGGGGGAGCTCGCGGGGCGCAATAATAATTTATTAACATCCCACGTAATGCGACGCCCGTTATCTCGCGGTCCGCCCACGCTGTTCGGCTACCTCCGCAGCCTAGCACCCTTCCTTCTTTCGTTCCGACCACGAGTTCGTCCCTCGCGTACCGGGTGACTCGACACCACGGACGGCAGCCGATCGTGTCAGCCGCAATTGTCATTTATCGTCCCGAGGATTTACGGTTCCGTTTACACGGCAGCGCGCCGATACCGGGGCACCGTCCCGGGGCGTTCACCGAAGTTTCGCAGCGATTCATCAGCCCGCGATCGCTCGTATATCCTCCGGCGACGACAGCGCAGCACCGTTCGTAACTTGCTCACCGCGAACGTACCCACCTTTTAACGGGGAACCCGCGTATCTCCGGTTGCGTAGCACACCGTGTGCACCACGCCGAGCACCCTGGCCCTCTCGAACTACCCACAGCCCTGGATACCGCCCCGTTCGGTACCGTGATCCTGAGTTACTCCTTTTCTTTTTTTGTTCGTTCTTTCGTTCGTATCGATGCATCTACATTGAAAATGTACGTGAAATGTGCCCGAAAAGGGGTACATACTCGGCTCCTCGAACATCGTATTACGAATTAATCCTCGGCAGTTTTGGTAAGGGAGTCGGGACGCGCAGGTGCGGTGAGTAATGCGGCTAATTAGGGGACAGGTGTGTTACGATCTTCTATCGACTGTTGGGATTGTTTGTGAATAATGTTGAAAGGTAATTTAACCGAGGTAGTGGATTATTTATGCTTGTTATTCTGGTTTTCTTTGTTTCGATTGCTTTCATCTGTGTCTTCGACTGATTATAGACATTATTTGCTGAAATATGGGGATATATATTAGAGTTTCCTTTGGAAGAAACAGGTAAAATCTGGAGCAGAACGAAATATTAATGTAGGCGATCTTTTGTTCAGTAAGGTGGATTCGGTGAAGAGGGTGAAGAGGTTCTGATGAAGAGACACCAGATTAAATATTAAAACCTGATTTCATGCATCGTTATATAATCATTTCCGATCCCCCCCCCCCCCCCCCCCATGAGGTATTTAGGGTAAATTTGACTCAGTCAGAAAATGACTATTTTCGATTTTACAGCTCTAGAAATTGTTAAATTCAGTTGATTTTTACATGAAAATACCTGCAAAAGAGTTGCAAAATCGTAAATGATCATTTTCTAACTTTAAGACAAATGTACCCCTATCCGAGTCGGTTACCCCAACGTAGGGTACCGAATTTGTTCCATTTCGACTGGGTTATCAATCCTGTTGACGGTTAAATCATACCTCAAACTATCTCCGTCGGCTAATCTTGAACGGCCTACACATTTTGCAACACGTTGCGATGTACATCAACTCCTAGGAATCAAACTTGCATCAGTATCGAGCGACCTACCCACGCTGCAACATGTTGCGATGCTTTGCTTATCAGACACGATGGTATTCTGGAGCCCGCATCGATGCAAGCTGCCTCCAATTTCGATGCGCCGATTTATATCTACACACATTGGTACCTGCATCGTGAAACCAACGAGTGGATACCGTGCATCGCAACATGTTACAGCGTTTGTAAGCTGCTTTAGAGTTTGGTTTCGAAGAAAAACTAGAAATCCAACGCATAATGAAATATTAATGTAAAAGATCTTTTGTCTAACAAGATAGATTCGGTATATAGAAATTCTATAAAATCGTCTTGGAATATTTGGGGTAAGTACCGACTCGGTTTCATTTTGAGTAGTCTATCGGTCCTGTTAACGGACAAATCGACTATCCCTGACAGGAAATCTGAAGAAGTAAAACGGACTGAGAGGCGGTGTCGCCTACACTCCAGAGGGGGCAGGCAAGTACGTCCCTCGTCACGAAGCAGTTCACACCAGATTAAATATTGAAACCTGACTTCATGCATCGTTATATAATCATTTCCGACCCTCCCCCCCCCCCCATCATCTACATACAATTCTTTTCTGCACATATTGGAAAGATTAAATTTATGTTCGATGTGGATTTGCCACGCGAGAGCCTATCGAAACCGCCTGTCCAGTCAGCCGTGTCCTCCCATCGTAAGTATACAGCTTAAGAATCGCAAGCGGGTTTTATGTAACTGTATCCTTGTTGAATGTATCGCATAGGACGTGCTCGCAAACGGACGAGGTATTGAGCTAATTCACAACCTTGTGCAACAATTACGGTTACATCACACTAGATGAACAGAGAAGGTTTATAAAGAAGGAACCGAAAAGTTAAATAATATATATATTTATTTAATAATAATTCCAAGGAATAGACTTGGTTTACAACTTCTATTACTTAGCTCTCATTCATCCTTCCGTTCTTCAAACATATCCTACTCGTTATCCTATCCATCCTCTTCCATCACTTCCTTTCTCCTCCAATTTCCTTATTTTACTTTCTACCTTTCCTAACCAATCTACTACTTTCTCTTCTTTCCTTCCACACAATACTTCCTCTAACGTGCAGTACCCTCTTTCCAATCCATAACAGTCCTCTAACAAATGTATAAGCTTACCGTTGCCATTACTATATATTTCGTACCTACGCTCACTATCCTCTAACCAGTATCTGTTGTATCAAACCCTGAATGATATTATATACCTGTGTAAAATGCCAACGTATCTTCCGCGCGTGCGTAGGCACGGCTGCATTTACATATTATTCGTAACCACGTAAAAATTCATATAGTAATAGCGAACATCCGTCGATAATCGAACGAACCATTATAAGATTGTTCGTTTTACCAAGGACGTGAATCCACGATGAATGGTGTGTTACCGTGAACGGGCCCTTTGTACGATGGCACTCGGGGCGGCGAACAGCGGCGGAGGAAAGCAACAGGTCGAGACAGTGCCGCGCGTGACACGGTGATTAAGGCCTGTTCGCTTGACTCTAGCAATCGCGCGCGATCGAACCTTGCAATCACGTTGTAATTACCGTAAAAGCGATAGAAATATCCGGCTCTTGGCGCGGAGATGAGTCTCCTGTATTTCCCTTGGCGGCCTTTTTTTCCGCTGGAGACCATCACGCGAACGAATTATCTTCGATATGACCATATCAAGGATAAAATGACAAGCAAAAAGAAAAAACGCGTGTCAATTATCATAAGTCGTGCCGCCTCGTCCGGATAACGTATTCATCTTCGAGTTAGCACCGGTTACATAAAACGGGATCGAAGGCGAATACGCAGTCGTGCGCGCGCGTGTTTTAAACCGCGGGAGAAATCGAGACTCGCGGTCGGGACCAATAAATTTCTCGGTGGAATTCCGAGGATCGCGACGACACGAGCGTGCAACGATACGATTTCGAGAAATAAAGCGGGAGAAGACCGCTACGGGCCAACTTTCCTGAGATTCTTACGTCCGGTTATGTCGTAATTGTTTAATTCTCCGTGAGGCTGCAGGCGGGTCAGATGAAAGACGACAGATAGGGCTTCCACGACGCGGTCGTTTCGTCGTCGAGTGACACGAACAGAGGGGCATGGGGAGGGGAGGGGGGTAGGCCTCGGATATGCACGTAGGCAGACGTCTCATTAACGAAGCGTGGCCAGGTAACAGCGACTGGTTACGAGTGAGCATTTACACGTGGCAACGTGTTACACGGATATTATGGTAACTCTTATCTATGGCTGGCATGTGGTCGAAGAGTTCTTCGGAGACGCTTCGCCAAGCCACAGAGTGGAAGATGCTTTTCGCGGAAGCGTTCCTGGAAACGATCTCGTAAATGTCCACGACGAAACGAATTATTGGGATCGTTTAACTGGTACGAGCACGATATTATACCTTGATAAGAGACTCCTAATATCGTAATATTAGGTTCGTTGAATATTATATTGGCGGTGGTAATGGAATAATTTTATTTTAACGAAGAATCATTACACGTCATTCATTCGGCATCGTGCATCGTGACAAAGTCGACGAAATCGACGTTTATTGGTTATCGAATTCTCATCTGACAACCCCCACGCCATCTGTGCGCACAAACAACTTCAATAGGAATATCAGTAAACCTCTGATTTCCCAGAAACGCGAAGGACCAGCTCCGAATAATTTGGAGCAGCCAGCAAATAATTTCATACAATTTTGTACAGCCTGGAGCGCAGAACGCGGGGGTATCGGGATCAAAAAGAAAAAAATTGCAGGAGAATTTCTTAGAAGCCCAGGTAGAACGTCCTAGCGGGGCCAACGTTTTGAGGCCCACGCTCGAAGCGACCGTTCCCCCCTCTGGTCCCCGCAGCATCGCGACGTCAGTGGATCGAGTACCACGAAGAGCACCATGACCTAGAACCATGAATCACATCACGGCCGAGAAACTTCAAGATCTCTCTCTCTCCCTCGTTCTCTTGCTTTGGTATATGTATATACCTCGGGGGGAACAACACACTGTCTTATCCGCGATAATCTTCGTACGGTGAGTTTCAAGAAGCGTGTAGCTGGTCTGCGGGACCGGAGCCCGTAACACCTGATTTTTCTTATCTGAGGAATTAAGAACAGGCCCGATGACGAGGGCCCGCGCCTCGTTGGTTAGGTACACGGCTCCGTTGGAAGTGATACCCTTCGGCGCGTAGCAAAAGGGGCCGACCAGGCCCTGGCGAGGGTGTTAAAATCCTCGTTATGAGGGGAGTGCAAAGGGCCGTGAGTAAGTTCAACGACCAACCGGATTCATGATCCCATTCCAGATGGTCGTATCAGATTCTGGGAAGACTCGTTCCCCTCTCCACCCCCCGCCCCTCGCGTCACGAACTGGACGATTACCTTCCACATGAAAATCTGTTAGAAATTCGACCTTTTCTCACGCTCGCGTGACCACGGCGTTTCCGCGGCGATAAACACCACCGCGAGTCTTACCTTCATCGCTTCCAGAGAAATCGGTAGGGGGGGAAAAGTCACTCTGGGAAAACCAGGACCAGATTGCAAGGTGTATAACACCGACGATTCTAGTCTTGTCCACGGTGCATGTACGATCGACGGGACGCGTGGCGTGACGAGATCTCGATAGCGTATAAATTGATTCTCTTAATTACCAACGAATTACGCCCGTCGAAGCAGCGAGCACGGTTTTCAATGCAACTCGTTTAAGGAAGTCCATCGGTCCGATGCTCATCGGTGAACGCGCGGCGTCACGCGCCGGTGAGTATCGTCGAACGAACGAGATCGCCGGTCGAATAAATTCATTTTCGAAGACAGCACCTCCTCCTCCTTCGACTGTTGCTACTCTTCTTTCGTAGATCGTATCCCCAGGCGAAGTAGAGAGAGATTGAGAGGAGAGAGAGAGAGAAAAGGGAAATGAAAAGAGAAATAGAACGATAGGGGGAACACAACGATCTGCCTACGCCCACGCGGCTCGCCCACAACACCCCCGAGCGGCTTCGTGGCACGGGGAATTGCCTCGAAGAGCTCTCCTCGATAAGCCTTCCGTTCATCGGTCACGTCTTAATCGACGCGAGGCACTCCGACAGCCACGGTTGGGGGTCGGGGCATCGACGTAACCGGAATCGTTCGTCGAACCGTACGATCCCAGCCGCTTGTGGCACTCGTGGAATGAACAAAACGCGAGGGGAAGGTATTCAAGAAACGATCGGAAACAGCCGGACCGGGCCAAAGGGCAAAGCCCCTTTGGCTTCTACCGATGTACTACGTGGATTGGCCATCATCGGGTACGGCGATGCGACCACCTGTGTGCGTTCGATTAGACGAGACCTCCGATCGACGAGATCGCTTATTAGATTTGAGAGGAAAAGTAATTTGGTGACCGTAGTACAATCGATTGATTGGCATTGATCATTCTGGGGTGGTGTAGTGGAAAAGTGTTTTGCTGGTGTGTCTGAGAAATAATGGGAATTGAATTGTTACTTGGTGATTAATGACGATGAAGGAATAGTGGGACGTCTGAGTTGTGTATGCTGATGGCCGAAGTGTTTGTAAATCAGGTTTAGTCGGTTCATGGCAAGGTATATGTGATTTCGTATTTAAAATCCATGATAGAAATGTAAAAACACCTATATCTCATCCGACGCGTCGAGTCAGTGACTATAAACAAAGGGAGAGGATGACTATTTAGATGGGACAGTGACAGAGACAGTTGCCAGATAATAGTTAGGCTTAGCACGCGAATGTTTTGGGTATTGTTTACTTCCTCGTCTGATTAGATGGAGCATAGATGACGTGTTACGTGTTTCTTAGAAGTTAGAGAATTTGTGGCGAAAACAACAGTTCAGATTGTATGGAAGACCTTCAGGTGTATTGCCAGAATCAGTAGAACAATAGCTACAGTGGGTGAATACTCCAAAACACATCATGGTTTATGCTCCTTGTCCATCTGCACAAAATATTCGCTCCAAAAGTTGTGGTCTTTGGCAAATATCCATCACATTGCTGGATGACCTACCTCTTTACTTTGATTCACTCTATCAATAATTTGTCCTAAGAAACTTAGGTACCCTTATTTTGTCCAAAGTCCAAACTTCCACTTCCTCATTCTGTATTAAGGCCCACAATCAACCTCTCCCTACTACTCAGCGATAAGGCCCTATATAATTTCATAAAGAACCCAGACCTAATTCATATACGAAACCAGAAACATCATCAGTAACATCTCAATTCTGTGGTACAGTATATTTAAGTTGTGACTGTATGCAAGTCTATTGTTGATAACTTTGCGGTACCCGAATTATAGTTCAGAAGTTCTAGAATATTTACTATATTATTGTCGGCGTGTTCCTGACTCGCCAGGTTTACAACAACATTTACGTTACTCCATACTCGTCAGCCAATTTTTATACTTTCTACAGTAGAGGCTCTATGAGAGTTGGATAGGAAGTTTCTTGTGAGAGTTTCTACTTAGTCCCCACCACTGGGGGGGCATGGAACTTGTCAAGCGTATAATTTATTGCCCTCTCCCCTGCCCCCGCTTTTGTTACCGACGCCCGAGCTTTGGGGAAAAAATAGATTTGCGAGGTGTTGAAACTATTCGCGTTGCACCGTGAAACTTTTGAAACGGTCACGAATTTCAAACTCTCATGAAGCCTACTGGAAATAATAACAAGAACAGTCTCCAGCAACCTGATATTAGCCGTAACCACCCCTAGAACCAGTTATTCTACTTCTTCGAGTAGCGAGTTCTGCCTCCTTCCAAAGCGCAACTCGCGTGCACTCGAAACCGTGCCCTCTCAATATCCTGAGGTAAAAACTGCCACCGAGGACAGGCGAGAATTCTAGAGGTCTTAGCCTAACAGTACCCAACTGTACACCTTCCCAAGAATCTTGACCGAACGCGGTACAATTACTTTTTTTTAAAAACAGTTCCACGTGTCGCTCCAGAAATTTGTCGGTAAAGCCACAGAGAGGTTAACAGGCGTCTCGTTGCCCTCTGCACCATGTTCGCCGTACGTTCTCCCCGTCAGGTATCTCGACCCCGGTAAACGAGGCGAGATTTCACGCGCCCGAAAAAGCGTCGAGTCAGAGAACACCGGAACCGACTATCGAAGATTCCACGGCGAGCGACAGATGGGAGATTACCGGGACGAATCGTATTCTCTCGACGGGGTCAATTAACCGAACGTGGCGATCCGGGCCCTCCTTCCATTTATCGTTTGTATGAAAGTGTATACACCTGTTGAATTAATACGACCGCCAACGGAAGAGAGTAGCGAGACAGCGCCGGTTCTCGTTACGGTTTATCAAGGGTTATCCGCGCGATTGCGTGCTCGATAAAGGTTTTTTGTCCCGACTCGCCAGGTAGAGAGAGGGTCCCTTCGTCTTCTGTCTTGTTGGACCACGGGGCGCAAGGAAGTCGCGCGCTGGCTCCCACAGTCATATATTTTCGTCGCGGATAAGCGTGGGCCCGCTTCTCCGGGGCCCTGGTTATCGCTTCGCGCCGGCTCGTATTATTTAATTAATGAATACTCAATCGGCGCCGATTGACACGCGGCGATAACTGTTATTACGATTTTTACACGCACGGGTGCCGGGTAATACGTGTCCACGGCGATATCCCGCGATAACTCATGTGGGCCCGCGTAAATGGAACGTCGTGGGACCACTTAGACTCCAAACCGTAGTGCCTTCCAGACGGCGACCTAATGATTCCCCGAACTCAATTTTCCTGTGCTTTCCCCCACGCCCCTCCTTCACGAGGATTGCATTAACCGTGGCTCGCGACGGAACGCTGTAGAACGGACCCCACTAATCTGACGGAGAAGCGTCAGTTTCGGTGAAAGGCGGGGGACCCGTAGGCGCGGTTAATGGCGCGTTCTTTTGGCGCGACTTGGGTCGTTATCTTTACGGGATGTTTCAATTAGCCCCGACGACGTGGACGCACTTCAATGTACTTCAGTGTTGTGGGTAAAACCTTGTGGAATGTAACTTCGTGGTGGTATCGAATGTAATAGATCATTCGTATCGTTTGGACGGCTACGATTTAGACATTGGGGGAATAAAGAGGCATCTACGAATTCCTGTCGTGAGTTTAGATGTTTAGCCCTGCCGTTCTCCTCGGGTCTGTATGACCCGAAATGAAGATTTATGTTTGAATAGGTATTATCTTTTAACATATTTGTTTCTAATATTCAACGTACATATTTTAATTTTACGCGAGGATTGAGTAGATAGAACAGAAAGGTTAAAGAAATTACGTTTTACCAAAAAGGTTTTTATATTATACAAGGCG
Organism: Dufourea novaeangliae; assembly: GCF_001272555.1. Taxonomy (NCBI): domain Eukaryota; kingdom Metazoa; phylum Arthropoda; class Insecta; order Hymenoptera; family Halictidae; genus Dufourea; species Dufourea novaeangliae. Next base: position 4,273,989 of record NW_015373961.1, read on the forward strand.
ATACAGAAAAAGGTTTATAACTTCTAGGGTAGATACTACATGCCAAATGACGAAAAAATGTCCTAATAAACGTTGGTCGACAGAGTAATATTTTCAAAGTTATAAACAATTTTTTGTTTCGGTTAAAGGTACTGACTTCTCGCTACGGGAACTATCGTACCATTTGAAACCAACGAATTACGTTATCACTCTTTCTTTTTCTGGTTACAGGCGTTTTTTTACAATTAGTATTAATTTTTTTGACAATTTTCTTCATTGCTTCGCTGAGCGAGAAAGTCATTCACTGTAACTGAAACAAAAAATTGTTTATCGAGTACTATCTACCTTAGATGTTATGAACACTTTTTTTCTATCACCCTTATACTTCAATATTTGTCTTCACCGGTTACGAGGAAAATTCTGTGAAACCAACGATAAATAAACTTTAGTGTAATGTTACTAATAAAGAAGATAACTCTATTCGAAACTATTAAAAGCTTATTAAAATTAGGTAGATCCCTGAAAATTACTTTGGCAATTTCTTCTAGGAGCTTGTAAAAATAATTACGGCGCTAACGGGAACTTGTAATTATTACAATATGCTAAATGACACATTACTGTTTCTCGATTGATTTCCTATATATTGTTTAGATGCATGAATGTTAACTGGAACTAAAGACATCTATTTTGCGACCAGCTATACCCACATGTGTATATAAATACAGAGCGTCCCACGTAAATCCGGCCCCACTCACTGGTGTAAATACAAATCTACATATTTCAGAGAACTTATGTTACAAAATAAAATTTGACAAATGACACTTTTTCAAAATTTAATTTTATTCAAAAACCATCAGAAGAGATGTTGCAAATAATCTACTTCGGTCTCTATACCTTTTTTGCACGTCAAATCACTTTTGCAATCAAATTAATCGTTTTAGGCCGGCCAGTTTTACATGGGACGCTCTGCATTACTAATATATAATACAGTTTATTGTAAAATACATAAATACAGTTATTATTAAATAAATAAATAAGATCTATGTTTGTGTCTTTCTTCGTCAAAAACTTCCATCTTCCGTCCACTCGGGATTACAGGAACATCGAGAAGGTCTTCATCAACGTTCGCATCGATGTTACCCTAATAAAACACAGCGTACCTGTTGTGTACGAGGAATATGAATAATAATTTGATGAACACATTACAAACCCGTTGAAAAGCAATAATAAACAAACAAGAATCGCTTGTACATTAACCCGACGACTTTTATTAACGATCCGTAGAGGATCCACGCGGTGGATTTCGTACCCGCGGAGTGATTCATTACGAATCCATCGCCGGTTTCGACGGGTGCGCGCCTCGTAATATCGATATTCCCTTTCGAGAGGCCGGGTTTTCAACCCCATCCTGGGCCCCCTGTGAAATAATAATCGACAGCTTAGGGAAGGGGGGGGGGGCGAAGCAGGAGGAGCGTCCTTTCGCGTGTGACTCCGTGTTAATTACTCACGACCATTAGCATTTAAATCGTTTTTTAATTGCGAACGCGCCCCGGTGCTATCTCGCGATGCCCAGTCCCTCTCCACAGCCGGTTCCCTTGGCTAACGGAGCAGGATATCGAGTAGCCTGCTCGCCACGAAAACCAGCTAATCGTCGATTATTTATGGTTCCCTGTGAGATATTAAGTACCGTGGGAGCATCGGCGGGTCTGTGTAGTAGAAACTAATCCTCCTCGGAGTGTCACCTTTTTCCCTCGTATCCAAATTTCTTTCTCCTCTACGTCTCTTCTGGTCTTCGTTTGCCTGACCATCGTCTTCTTTCCTCTTTGTCCTCTATCGTCTTATTTTTCTCTTCGTCTGGCACGATCCTCGGTTATTTTCAACATCGCGGGACCTTGATGACAAATCCAAGTACGCATACTTGTCGGATAAACTTAGGCGGGTGCTCGAAAACGCGCCTCCGTGAGATCCGACACGTTTTCTAGAAAACTTTCGAATCCTCGCCGGTTACGTAACCGCGTATAATAGACTCGTTTTTATTAATGTATTCTAACGACCGAACGAGCTTACGTTGAGAAGTGTTCACGCAGATTTTTCTTTCGCGCGTTGTCCACCCACCTCCACCTGCGAATCAAAGACCTCGAACCGGGGATTATCGAGGGTCTAACTGTGCGAGAGGTCGTTACGCAAGCGAATTGTCTTTCGGCGATACCACTGCACAATGATTGAGAATTCGAATACCGTATTTGGTACGTATCTACGTAACAATTGACAGATTTTCTCGAGTGGCAAATGAATAGTCAACGGGGAAGATGTACGGGCCGTTCCTACCGCCTCTATTATCCGCAGTTCGACTCGGATTAATGCGTTCGACCCTTTCTGCCACGTTCAAACCGCCTTCCCGTATCCATCAACCGCCACCTGTTGCTCTTCCCACTTTCCGAAAATTCAGCCCCGTGTCTCGTCAAAGTGCCTCCTCGAAGATCCTACCAGAAGATCGTACATCTTCTAACGCGATCGTCGTGAAACGATTAAACTCAAGGACGGCTAACCGAACGAGTTTTAAATAAGATAAACGTGAAATTTAATTAACTCTTCCCCTCGAGATTCCCGCGACAAACGCGAAACGATTGAATGTATTCTCGGTAATAAGTCCACGAGCCCACGGCCGAGCAGTGTACGCACATATTCGAGCGATCTAATTTCGACGCGTTTTACGAAATTACGCGGGTTTCTTCGGCGAGCAGTCGAATTATCCCGGCGTAACGCCAGCTGAAAACGGGATCGAGTGGCCGGAGGGCAGGTGATTACGATAAATCAAGGAGCTCGGGGACTCGTCACCGTGATTCGTAATTATTTTACATGTTTTCAACCGGTCAAATTGCCTCTTTCACCGCCCCCCTCTCCTCCACTCCGTTTCACGTGAATTAATTCTGGCGTCACCGCGGGTAACTTCTCGCGAATGGACGAGTTAACGCCGTGATAATAACTCCGCGGGGCCGGTTAACGTTTACACAGGTGCATCGGGAGCGTGAACGTGACTCGGCCGAACCGGTGCATCCCGATGCGCTCGCGACGCTTTTGCATGGCGCGCACAACTCCAGCCTACCGGTAGCCGCGGATAGAGAGGGCCCCGATGAAACCGCGTGTATTTACGAGGAGCATTAATCTGCGAGAGATTCCAACCGACCACGGAAACGAGCATCTCGGATTTTATCCGGAGCTTTATAACGCGAGAAAGATACGCCCGAGGCTGACTTTCGTTATTTTTGGGAGATGCAACGATAATTGTTCAAGGAAGATTTCTGCGATTCCAGGAAACACACTGAACTGTTACATCGATTGTTAATGAATTCGTCCTGCTAATGATTTGCGGCTGTCAGTGAGGTGTGTCGTTGTGAACGGGAATCATTTGTTACTTTGATGTAAAACAATGACTAACAAGTCGTTTTTTAAGTCGGGTGAAAGGCCAAGGATTGATTAATAGTTATTGGATTGTGCTTTATGAAATCTATTGATTGAGAAGATGGACAGAGGAGAATTGAATTCTTGGAGTAGGGTTCGGGAACAATTTTTTGACACGAAGATGATTATGTGGCGTCAGAATAACCTATATGTATGTGAATCATTTTAGTTAAATGGTAAGAATTTCATGTACGGAGCTACCTATGATAAAATTAAAGTGTAAAATATTTTTACGCATATTATATTTCAATAAGCTATTTGCTGCGATTGGGTAAATATTCTGATAATGAGCTTTTTGCAGAGTCAAAAAAATTTTCGAATAGTTCAATATTATATCATTATATGTCCATTTAGTTTGATCTTCTGTGAAGTCATTCTTATGAAACCAGAATTTGGAGCCAATACATTTACACTTTACACAATTATCGTATCGAAATGTAATAAAGAACGTTGGCAATTCATCCTACAAATGAAGTGTAGGGGGAAAAAACAACGAATGTCACAAGACAATTTTATTGAGAAAATCAATTTCTAATACTTCAGTCCACTAGTGTTTAACCGTTACACTAAATCTTTAACGTTATCTTATGTGGATATTTCTACTTTGGAACCCTTTATGATTCGACAGTTAGATCCTCCCAGTTGTGACCGACAAAATGCCAATAAAAATGAACATGCCTTGTTTTTCCCCTTACTCGTAAAATGATCCTGAATTTATCGAGATTATTTCTTTTCATATTAATGTTTATAACCAGAATTCGAACTCACGTTACCGTAAATCCTTCTAACGCGTCAATAGCAAACTAGTACAGGTAATCCCCGTATGACACGGTAACTAGATAGTAGGTACGTAAATACATGTATAAAACAAGGTTCGATTCCAAAAGCTAAAAAAAGTAGAATATTGTACACAATCCACTGATCACGTTACAGCGAAATCGTGTTGCTGGAATACCATGTTACTCAGTGGTTTCCTCAATCTTCTAACCCAGCCTTTCTCAAATTATGTTACATGAAAAATTTTTTTTATCTCATTTGTTTTAAACAATTAAGAATAAATATTTGTTTTTTTCTTAACGCTTAGAGTTACTGATTCAATTTATTTATTATTTATATCTACGTACCTTACATAATAACCAAGGTGGTCCGTTAAAATATCAGGCTTAGTGAAGTCCATTCTATCCTAGGAAAAGTTTGGGAAACGTTTCTCTAACCCTTTCAGACCGAAATCGTGTTACGGGAATGCCGTGTCGCAGAAGTTGCCTGCAACTTACTCCAAAAATTCTTCCCCTTGAATCAGGTTCACTCCCCAGTTAGCAATCTCAGTGCAACCAGAAGTCACGTTACAACGTAACGAAAAAAAAAAAAACACGTGGACGGGAGAAGGAACGAGAGTCGCCTGAAATATTAAGCCCGATAAAACTGTCCGTTCGGGGTCTATAGAAAATTGCCTCAATTTAGTCGCGAGATAGCTATCGTACGCCTTTTTTCCCCGCTTCGAGGTATTCGTATCCTGTTGCTGATTATCCGCGACGTTGCGTAGAGAACCGTGGTCTGGCCCCCTCGTCGTTGGTCTTTCGTTGCTCGTTCGCCGTTGCGGCATCGACGCACGTGCGTCCGAGTGCGCGCGCGCGCTCGCGGCGCCGCGGGAAAGGCGCGTGCGGATTACGAAATAACGAATTTAACGAAGCCGGATCAGAGAGAGAACAGGTGTACAACGGCGGCCACGATATTGGAAACTCGGTCCGTTCGCGCGCGCGCGAGCTTGTTCTAATAGTGTTTTCCAGTCCTCTCTGGCCAACCGTGGCATAATAATCAGAGGCGGGCAGACGTGGACCACGGAAACCGGCCAGGTCGAGCCGTCTGGTACGCTATTTACCCTCGCGAAATAATCGGTTGTTTTATACCGTTCTCGAACCGATACTCGACCAACCGGATAAAAATCGAAACACGAGCCAACAACGCCCGTGTAAATCGCCGTGGATGTCCTGCTGATAATGGTCGGGGAAATACTATACCCCACGGGCATACGTACACACCGTCTGGTTCGTAAACGATCGTTTCGCGAATAATCCTAACGGTAGCAGCTCGTTCGTCCCCGGATATTAGGCTCGTTTTAGTGCCGCTTGTAAAACATATACATACAAGCGGTTCCCACTTGATCGATGCGCCCGCGGTACGCACCGCCAATCACTTATCGGCCATATAAAACCGCGTAAGTTGAGATATTTCCGTTCACGACCTTCGATTTTAGAGATTTTGTAAAGCCGGTTCGGTGGGGCAATAACTAACCGCGAACGGGTATAATCGATACCACACCGGAACGATAATCCACGTCGCATAAATACTGTGATCAGAACGCTATAATACGCTCGGGTCGTTCGATTTTAGTGTTCGCTCGTCGCGCGATTTCTCCTTCTCTTCGATGTTATCCGGCGCACGATCGATGATGATTCTTGGGTGGAACTGCCATTCGCTTAACGTATCCATCCTGTGACATTGTCGTATCGTTGGAAACACGAGGTAATAATTACCTGTTCTTATCCAATCGACCTGTTTGTATTTATAGAAAGCGTTTAACGCCCTGAAATCTTGCTCCGATACGGGGGGGACACAGGAGAGACCGTGCGGCTCCAGAACCGCACGAGTCTGATTGATAATGGCGTCCCGCAAATATCGCGATTATCTCGAGGTAACCTGAGCACGAACCTCTGTTAGCCACGGCCAGGTAACACGTTGCAACATTCTCGTCCTGCTTGATCTCGGGATTCATAATTTTTTTTTAAAGACTTCGCCTCGGTAAGCATTGTAACTATTAGCTCAGGGCCAATTTAACGACGTAACTCGTCAATGTTTCTATCCACAATAAGGTATTTTAGATTAACGTTTGTAAATAGTGTAAGGAATTGTAGAGAAAAATTTTCAAAAAGTTTCTAAAACAGTGGATGATTGTATACATGTGGATAGGACTATACCAATAAGGATTATACTGAAAATGTGAATAGTATATTCGCCTTACAAGAGAAGGACCCCAAGTGTCCAACTTCGATTTTAAAGGTTCCTAATGATTTATGCGAAATATGTAGTAGGTGTAGGCACTCGATAATTTGAAAGGTATAAACCAGTGGTGGCCAGACCTTGTCAGCATAGCAGCTATATGTATATCGCCTATAAAAAATACTCTATTGAAACGGTATTAAATTGTGAGTTACCAGAGACCTATAAGCTATAAATGCATAAAATCCGCAGTCTAGCGATAACCTAATAGCGTAAGTATCACTAGCCCCCAACTCGAAAATGAAACATGAGGACCGCTTGATGTTGGGATTCATGTTAACCCGAACACCGGTTTCTTTATTGCTCGTCGCGCGAGCCCCCGACTGCCTGTTCGCGTTCCCTCGTTTCATGCAAGCCAGTGAATATAGCGAGGCGATGAGTCGCCGTAAATTTCCATTTCGTAATTACGTTGCCCCAGCGCGGCCCGCGAAAGATCGAGCATCGAGCGTTACGCTAATTTGATCGGTCTATTCAGCGCGATGGTTCGTTAAGAATCGCGACGTTCCTTTTTTCCGTGCCTGCTCCAGCTTTTTACCAGGGGAAACTGCCACTTTGTCGGCCTCGTGAACCACCGTTTCTTCCGTTACCCCTTTTACGTTTATTATGCAGAAGCAGTCCCCCTGACGCGATTCAATTTTTTCGCGCGTATATCCACCAGCCGCGATCTGAACCGATCCGATACGATCGAACGGCTGCTGCTGTTCACGGTTATCCGTGCTCTCTTGTACGAGACCTCGACTTTTCATCATTTTACGCTCTCGATGGAACCTCGATCCTCTGGAGGCAATCGCGATCGCGCGCGTTTTTGCTCCATCCCTTTCGCCTTCTTGAACATTGTGGTTTTCTCGCCGGTCGATGTTTCGCTGATTCTAATCCTTTCGCGTAGATAGTCTCCTTTTTTTTTTTGAGGTTTTTCATGGAAGATGAAGCATCGTGATGTTCTTCGTCTTGGTTCCAACGGTGAGATTGTTTATTGCCGTGGAAGATATTTGCGTAAGGTTGGATGCGGATCTCCGCAATCGTCGCGATAATAAAATGTTGGGACGTTGGAGAATTGATTTACCTTCTGGATCGAATTCCTCTCGTTTTCTTCCTTGTGTAATTATGCGTACCTTTTCGGTTAGAATTGGATGGGATGTTGGATAACTCGATAATGGAAATATGACACTTAGCTTCTTTGGGATACGTCGAGGAATAGTCAATGGGAAATACTGACGGTAATAACAATTAATAATTCTTATTCCTACTTTAAGTATGAAAAGACAAAGTAGAAGGAACTTTTACTATTACCATACTGACAGTTATACAGTTATACCTCATCATAATTGGATTAGATTAAATCTAATAGTGTATACAACTCAAGAACTGGATTAATAACGAATCTTTAATATGCATATGGCACTGGTTAAAACCTGTCGAAACTATGCATAAGATAAGGAATTACCACTAGAACTACCGACGATAAACGCATATCTGTTTCGATCGGTCGATAAACATGACAAACGTTTGTAAATTTAGAAATTCATAAATTAACTAATGTCTTCACTGTCGTATCGTAATACAAGTTGCACAAGATCTGAGAAAATGTATCGTCAGAATAAGTCACTGACTGGTTTGGTAGTTCTAGTATTAAGTAGAAATATAAAATTTCCTGGCGGAGCTAATACTGCAACAATCACAATTTCGAATCCTGTTCTAATCTTTAACTCTCATAATCAGTAGCTGATGTGAATTTTTATTTTTACTGTCAAATAAACATTTGACTTAACGAATGATTCTACAATGTAGTAGAGACTTCAATAACTATCTCCGAATTTTTCCAGAGTTTTTGAAAGCCCAAAACGGTAAAAAAATTAGCCTGGAGAAGAATGACCAAGTTTGCCTACTAATTGTCCCTAAATATGTTTGCTTACGATGGTTTCACTATCACTAGGAATTTTCATTACGAAACGAAAAACAGAAATCTATATTCCCCTGAATTCCATTACACACATTCTTCCATCATCTCCCACAAGGACCATCAGCATTCCCCGTAAAATTGCCATCTTCTTATCCATTTCCGGTTAGCTTCGATCGCCAACGATTCCGTCGATCGAACGAAATCGAACCGCAGATACAATCCAACCTGAACGATAAAGAGGGCTCGGCCTTAATAAACAACAGAAATCCATTTTGGGAAGCACTTTCCACCACAATGTAGTTAATGACCATAACGATACAAAACGATGGCGAACACGCGTGCCCCACGGTCGTGCGCGTGGACGACGCGACGGTGTGTCGTAACGCGAGCAGCTCCGTGCAAGGGCATGTATGGTAGTTTGTGCACCTTATGCTCACTCTCACCGCGTATCTACACACAGGCCTCTCGTTCCCGTGCCACATACCGGGTGACTTTTTTTTCCCTCTCGTCGAGATGCCGGCCCGTAATATCGTGCCTCTAATTGCTTCTGCTCCGACGCCACGCGCTACCATCCAGTTTCATTCAGATTAATTGCATTGCCCGTTTACCCTGGGACTCTAAACATTTGATCCGTAACGCCATAAAAATACCAGCCCGCGGCCATACACCAACGCTGGATGATTCTGGTAAACCCGACGAGAATATACATCCGGGATCCGTAGCTCGTTCCTTGCGTGGTAAAATATACTATTCGGTCGTAATATTCGCGGGGATTTCAATTATTCGATCGGTAGTTACGAGTGTAATTCATTACTATGTAAGACGGTTACTGTTAGGCGAATCCCACCCAGGTGAAATTGATGAAGACAGCGAGCTATAAAGAACGATCCGAAAGAGTGAGAGAGAGAAAAAGAACGTAATGACGTTCGCGCGGGAACACCCGTTACACGGGGCTCTCGGTCCTTACGGTACGCGGGAGTTAGGTGTATCTACCTGTTCAAGGCCCCTCCCAGCTCACCTGTAGTGAAAAAGGGTCAATAGCACACACACCGGAGAGCCCAGCACCGCGAAAGTCTGGACCGTGATGCTGCTACGAGCATTCGGACCCGAGTACAAACGTCTCACGGTCAATACTTTTTCGGTGGTTCGTGGCCCGGAGAAATAATTAAAACAAAAAGAGATGGAGAAATGAAGAGAAGAGAGAGTGAAAGAACGGAAAGGTAGAAATCCAGATCGGGAAATGGTGTCTTTTCGTTTTTCTTGCCGTCTAACGAATAAATTTCTTCAGTCCGCGTGGCTCGACGTCATCCTCGTGATTTTTCGAAGCGCGTAGGTGGGGGAACAGGTCGAAAGTCTTCTCGAGATGACACGGCCCGATAATCCGACACGTACCGAACTGTGGGAAACGGTGAAATCCAAAAATAATGATATTCATGGATTGCGTAACGGGACGACATTGTAGAAAATTAAACGTTCTGCTCGCGGTCGAGCTTCGATTACCATAAACATCGAATTATCTCCTTCCCGATTTACGGGAAGCTGCCCTTTGAGGTGACCGACCGCGACGTTGTTCGTCTTACCTGTTCCATCTGTTTGGAAAAAAAAAAAAAGAACTTCGTTAATTCTGGCCGTATCTGGGAAAGATAAAGATAATGGCCGAGTTAATGGCAGAGACGCGGTCTCGGGCTCATAAGTGTCTTTTCGTATTTGAAAATTTAACTAACGAGGTCTAATTTGATTATCCTGCGGTGAATACCATCGAGAAGACCAAAATAGCGTGGATTATGTCAGGAAATATAATAAAGCCTTTACAAACCATATTATTAACGTGTTTTTTTAATGCATTCGCATTACACGTAAGTGTACAGCTGCATCGCATCAAGAAAACTTTGATACCGTTCTGATTTTTCTCAAACATAATAACTAACCGTTCCACTCGTTAAGTTAACGTTGTATCAGCATATAGTACGGTACAATTTGCTCGGGTATTCCGTTTTATTTGTACAGAAATTAAGACACTCACGATCATAAATCAATGACGTCCAGGTCCCACCGGGTACTATTGCAGCTCGCCAAGGTGTTATTATAATGCAATAAGCATTACAATATCCTCTCTAATTACACCTCCTCTAACCGAACGATTCGGTAATTGATTGGTGGCTTCAAGTTAATTGAAGTTTCCGACATCGTCCACCGTCGATTATCGAGGGAACTTGGAAAACCGTGAATTACACACACGATCGGAAGGGTGCAGCGATAGCGTGAATCGTACGAGCAGGTAGAACCTTATTTGCCCGATTACTTTTGACGAACGACTTCATCACCGTCGATCCTTTTATCTCCGTTGGACAATCAGTCGAGAGGACTGACGTAACGAGAGGTCGTTAAAGTTTCGTCTCGCGCGACCGCGATACTTCCACTGGCTTGTTGTCCGTTTCGCGGGGTTAACGGATCCCGTGTACGCGTAATGAGCGGCTCTCCGTCGAAGATATAATGAACCTTGACCGGATGAATGAGGGGTCCCCGTAGAAGATTGTCAAATTTGTCACGGGAGCCGCGAGTGACGGTTAATAACGGGGTAATAACGTCGAATAATTCGGCTGTTACGCTGTCGTAACACTTGTTACACATGCACGAAGACGTAAAAGTTGCTCGCGATACAATCGATCCCGGCAAAAAAATATAATCGCGCCGAGCATTCTGGGTCGCGGCGTGAATCGGGTCACTGTGCGGGCAACGGAGTGCCGCGATCATTCTTCTTACTTAGATCCACGAGCGGAATGCTGGTGAGAATGCAAGCGTTTTATTAATTACTGTTGGCCAGCGTCGATTACGTTCTAATTACGTATCGTAGAGTTATAATGCCGACCTTCCTTCTATAATGGATCGGAAAAATTTATGCATTTGTAGATAAGACAATCAGTTGGAAAGGGTATTTGTTATATCTTTTAATTTATTTATGGGGTGTATGGTTACCTGTAATCAGAGTTGGGCAAAATGTAATCTAATTACAAAATTTGAATTACAATTACAATGTAATTGCAATCTATTTGCGGGACAATTAAGAAATTACATTGTCATTGTAATTTAGATTTTGTAATTAGATTATACTTTGTCCAACATTACTGCCAGTAATCGATACTTTTCAATTCGAATATCGATATTTTATATCCATATTTAATGTGATATATTCCAGTATCGATACGTAATAAATGTCGAAATTTCAATACAATCACTGCATTTGCCGTAACTGATCGTAAGGAAAATGGACCACTCGCGAGCTTTCCAGAAAGTTTGCGATGGGTCGATTTCTTTTTCACATTGTTACCTGAAAATCTGGCTTAATAAATGTCTGCTTAAATAAATGATTTATTTTAATTTCTGGATTTTATTACTTCTAATAAATATTTTATTCCCGATGTACAAGTTTATTGATACTCTGGGTATCAATACGTACTAAATCTAAATATCGATACAATGCAAATGTATCGTTATCACTAGTTACCAGTTAGGCTCGTAATTGTAATTGGAAGGCTATTAAATTTATCGGGATCACGTATTTGAAGTATTGCAGCCTTCGTCTACGATGCACGCACTTGTAGCGCATGATCTGGCAATTATGGCAGTTATAATTTGTGGATGAAGCTTTGGAGTAGTTAATCTTATAATGAACTGTTAAGTAAAGTGCAGTGTTCCTTCGGTAATCCGTAATGAAATCATTTATATGGTTGGTGAGATTCTGGATATATTTCCATTATACCGACTGAAGAACTTGTCATTAACAGTAGAATCGCCGAAGGAATCAAAATGACTGGTTAGCACGCTCTTATGACGATAATTAACATATTGACGACCCTGGGGACGAGAAATCTCGTTTTCATAGGAGATGTGATGACGACCAGAGACGAGAGTGTTCGCTTCCAGGCACGTGCATTATTTACTTATTACTTCCTGAATCTCGGTATTTTTTTTCCATTCGAATATTATTGACTTCTTTACAGAAGATACGTTCAGTTTGATGTCTGAATTCAGCGGGCAAATAAGTCTGGCCAATTTTAAACAATTTTTAACAATGCATTTGCTCAGATTTTACACAACTTTTATCGCGATATGAGTGTGAAGAACTTAGTTAATCCATAAATTGGTATATTCTCAAAAGTTTGTCATGTTTATCGTTCCGATAAGAATACATGCAGGTTTACCGTTGGTATGTAATTCTAATGTTGAACGTTCTAACAATAACGAATAGAATAATACAGATTGTTGAGAGTGAAATTGCTTCAGTAATAAAAAGGAAGTAATAATACAGATTCATTTGTATTAGAGAGTATCATTTGTATCAGTGTAGTAGAAATGGCGAATAAATGGCAATACTTCAATAAATAGAAATGTACATTCAGGATGTAAACGTGTCAATTTTGCGTGAAAGAGGCAGTAATGCCACAATTTTGATGGATCAATGGTAAATGAATTCCCATTTGAACATGATAATGTTAGTTCTATCTCTAATACAGTTGCAAAATATGTAAAATGTACACTTAACCCTCGTATAACGCAGATGTCGAGTTCTGATGATTAAGCGTTACAATAGATGGCAATATACGAGACTCAGATCGCATAGAAAAATTTGAGTTACGTTCTGAAATCGTTATTCTTTTTAACATTGACATATCCAACAACAATATATTTTTATTTAATTCAGATAATTCGTATCAGTTAAAAATTCATATAAACTTTAAAACAAATACATAATATAAAATTATAGAAAATTACAGTTTCAGGATTACTACAGTTTGTAGACCACGTTATATCGAAACTGGGTTGAATACATAATACTGCGTTACACGAAGGTTACCTGTATTCCAAAGTTGCTATATAACGATAACCACTAAACCGTAAAAAATTAAAATGAACAGTACTGTATACCATTTTAATCTAACTAGGTATGTAAACTCTACAGACGGCGATCAGACATTTATTTCCCACCATAACGTACCATAAATATCTCAAAGCATTTTAGTTTTCTCTTAATATGACAATCAAATCATCTTGTATTTCATCGTTTTTGATCGTATAATCACTCGAAGAATTAATCTACAACATGTAACTACACATGTCTTCCTCTCTCATTACCAGCTGACACTGGTTACGTATTACATACCACCACTACCATGTACGCGCAAAGAAAAAATAATAACAAACCGTGGACTCAAAACGCTTTCCGTAACAATTCACATACCCCACCCTCTGCTTTCTCGGCTCCCCTCCCCCTCTCGAAACACCTCCGCAAGGAACTTCCTCTCCCCCCACGCGTCATAAAGATCCGACGATTCTGGACAAGTACACCTACGTACTTTCTCTTAACGACCGTGTTTCGCATACCCCGCGACGGGGACCCACGGCCCCGACCGAACCGGGGCCCCTCTGGTGGTTCGCAGGGAGTACCTAATAACAAGCCGAGATGAGCGTAAAGGAAAGACTAAGAAGGAACGTTAAACCCGTGCACGGCCACGGATTATAAAGGCCGTCGTTTAGGGTTTATGGAGGGAACGCATAACGGAATCCCCGCCTCGGAACGTGGCCCCGAGTGCCGAAAGTAACGCGGAACGGTGCAGTATTTTCTAACGGCATCGTCCTGCCGTTGCCACGGCGCAAGTGTAGCGCCCGCGTCGCGGCAGGTCCACTTCTTGGTCGTTGAAAAAAAAAAAACAAAAAAGAAAAAAAGAAATGAACAAGAACGTGAAAGAGAGAACAAGGGAGCGAGGAGCAAAAGGAAGGAGGCGATCGATCGATTCACCCTCGTCGATACTAATTCGACTCCCCGTTAACAGGCCTGACGTTAACACGGTTCACTTGATCGGGACAACCGGGCCCCGTCTTTTTTCCCCTGGTCCACCTCGTCATCCAACGACGCGGGAGAGATGCTATCGATGGGCCCCGGTATCGACCAGCCACGGCTCTCGCCGCCGCCAGAGTCCTTGAACCAATGAAGGAAGAGAAGGTGGAAGGTGCGTGCAGCACGCAGCGAGAAAACCTGCGTGCTATAACGAACGCACGATCCATCTTGATTTCTTCGGCTCCTTTCACTTTCGACAGTGCGTACGTCGATTCTGCCCCGCGGCCCGAAGACACACCGCAATCGGACAGGAATCGGTAAGAGGGTGGTCGGATCGATGGCTCATTGCATACACGGTGTGTCCAGAAAGTAATAAGAATCACTTTGTGAAAATTGTTCCATTGAAAAGTTTGATAAATCAATGTTGTTTCCCTCGAAGTATAATCCTTGGAACGCACGCAATGCCCTCATCGTTTCTGCAATTCTTCGTAGCATTTCTAGACATCTTTAACTGCGAGGGAGTTATGAGCCTATGTCATAGTTTTTTGGTTCAGAGCCTCTGTCGTGGCAATTTTCAAATGTGTCTTCAGCTTAGGGAATATACCTAGAAAAATGACATGCAGTCAAGTCTCGGTTTCAGGGTGGATGTGGAAGAACTGGAATTCGTTTCTGATCCAAAAACTTTTCGACAGTCAGTGAAGATTGACTCGGTACCTTATCGTGTTCATCTTCCACAGATTCTTGCTCATCCTTGAAAGCTTTGTGCCACCGGTAAACCTGTGCTGACAATAGGGCAGCTTGCCGTACGCTTCCATTTCACAATTACACGCTTACATTTCACGCAGAATTTTATTACATACCGTTGTTAGAAACTCGTTAGCATTTTTCCAACGACGAAGAACTTAAACAGGATATCACAATAACGAACGTCTCGACCCTGAGAGGGACGAAATACGATCAAAGATGGTACTTATACCGTGTACCTGGCACTACAATCTAACTGACTGTGCCCCACAACTTCCCGAAAGCTTTGAACGGCGTAATAATCTCATTCTCATTACTTTTTGGACACACCACGTACACACGAGAACGAGACCAAATCTGGTGGACTCTCTAGAAATCGTACGGAAGATTTCGTAGCGGTGGTTACCGCAAAAGGCGCGGAGAATACCAGAAAAACAAGAGTAGGGGGGGGGAGTAATTATAGGGTATCCGGATTCCGAAAAACCGAGGCTGTGCCCGAGTCTTGCGTGACTGTGAAGCTGCCGATTCGTCGGACAATTCATTTCGTACACAAATAACGAAAGGAAGATGGGATACTGGTGAGCGTTGTGCGTGCAGGGGTATAGAATCGTATCGAGGGTGTGGGCCCCGAAAAGGATAGAAACTTCGGGCGAATTTACCTCGAGACGATATCGAATCGATCCCGCGCGTACGAAAGGGAACACGGACGATTTTTGACTGGCAGTTCGGACCACGTGATGCCCTCGTGGATTCGCGTCGGTTCGAATTCAATTCGCCGTTTCCGTTCCGTGCGTGACCGACCAGCCACCGAACAGCCGCGATTCGACGTGCTCGTTAAATTATCTCATTATAATTCAAACGCGTCCGCTCGATCCCCGAAAGGGAAGGATCCTTCGGGCGGCTGGACCTGCGGGAAATTTGCATACAAAACTTACGGTAGAGCGGGTTGCCTAATGAGATCGAACTCATAAAAATCGATTCAAATACTGGGTAACGGTCCACATCCGTGGTTTAATCAACATCCGTTTCAGCTTCTTGAACAGCGAAATCGTCACGGCTACAGGTAGCGATTGAAGCGAGACCGTCATTGCTAGAAGAAGGAGCTGTTGGAAACCGATGATCGAGGGGCTCGAGTGCTCTTGTATGCAAATGACTCGGCGAGAGTATTGTGGAATCTGAATCATTTGGTTGCTCGGGATCACAGGCGAGCATCTTCAGCAGGCAGAAGATACTGGTCGAAGAGTATACCTTCATCGTACAAAGCCTTTCAATGGATTCCTGTTACTCGGATAAAGTCTCTAGGAGGTCCAACTTGTAGCATCTATACCGCGGAAGCTGGGTTAGAACCATTTCTGTGCCAATTCTTTATGTCTGTTGTAGGTATTTTTTATAGGGTCTTAATAGTAAAAACATGAATCAGTCACAAGGTTTGTATGTTTGGCCCCTTTGTTATTGAATTCACCAAGAAAAACGGATAACTTATTTGGAACTAATCGCTAAATAGAGATACACGTGATGCTCAGGCGAACACTGACAAC
Source organism: Dufourea novaeangliae (assembly GCF_001272555.1). Classification (NCBI taxonomy): domain Eukaryota; kingdom Metazoa; phylum Arthropoda; class Insecta; order Hymenoptera; family Halictidae; genus Dufourea; species Dufourea novaeangliae. The sequence continues at coordinate 4,290,505 of NW_015373961.1, forward strand.
CACGTCACTCAAATATAGGTGACACCTACATTACAAAGAAGTTGGATTATTTAAATACAGTTGCAGCATTTTGCATAAAATTAACATCGCAGTATAATTTAAAACCAGACCAACAGCCTCTATTATTTAAACGCATACATTTTTCACGATTTATGACTTAAAAAGCTAAATAAAACATGTCTGGTTACGTACGACCGTTTTCACTGTCCTAGTCAACGCGTTAAAACAGATAACCTTGGATCGACGAAGCTTTATGTAAAGCAACATCTATTCTATATTATCGATTTACTTTTCCACGCTGTTCACGAAAAACACCAACTCGGCGTAATTCTACAGTAACTCGAATCACCGAGGTGACCATTAAAAAATGATCCACATTACACTTTCATTCCACGAACACTTAACCATACACAATCACAGATCGTTCAAACAACTCAACCAGCGAAGAAGAGATTTGCGTTTCGGTCGAGACGGAGTCTTTATTACTATCCGTCCCGGTGTAGATTACCTAACTCCAGCCCGGTGGCAACCTGTCGAAAATCATTACTCCGTCCGCGCCTCGGCCCAGAAAAACTTGGGGTTCTGGATAGAACGCTCCCGGAGCGCGCATAGCGAAGGAGTAACGATCGGGCACGATAACAGCGGGCATTACGACAATACCAGTCGTTACGAAGCAGCCGAGAGCGGCCGGTCCGTGGAGAGGTCTTTTGCTTAAGGCGAGCTCTCGCGCACAGTTTCTTGTCCCGGCCCCCTTCGCGTCCGTTCCTGGCGGAATCGATTTACGAGCAAACGCGTGTACACCTCGCCGTTGCGTCAGTCCGGTTCGCGAACGGCAACGGCAGTGCGGCCCACCACTACCACCACCACCACCACCACCACTGGGCCAGCAACCGTTCACACGCGGAACACTCGGCGAGCGCCGCTCGGACGGCACGTGTTTGCACACGCACACAACACACGCGTCCGCTTGGTGCCTAGACACGCTTCGTCGTGCCTGCAACGCTGGCGTGCGCACGCGTGCGCACCACTAGACGGGAGGCAAGTGGCCTTACAAGGACGTGCCGCGGACACGTACACAGCCTGCAACAGTATCAATGCACCGGCCGCCTAACGCCACTGCGCATAGACAATGCGCGTTTAAGGGCCCGGCTCCGTCGTGCAGGTCCGCCGCTAACGCCACGCGCGATGGATCGGGGATCAGAGTGGGTTTGGTCGAGTGATGGATGAATGTGAGGTACGTGAGACTTATACGTGGCCTCCAAATGCTTCCTAAGTAATACAAACATCGTGAAGGAATGCATGGGTCTAACGAAAGTCGCAAACATCCTCATCCAAACGATACAGTGCTAGAATAGGCCTAACTTGACACCCCTAAGTGTCTATCGTTTTCCCTCTCTAATTCATAGTGTCTATCATTTTCCCTTTTTAACTCTTAGTGTTGATGACTTGCTGTTCCAAACTCCGAAGAAGATTACATTAGCGACAGCCTAGTCCTGTCGTCAATGTCGTCTTCCTAGGAGTTAGGAAGGGAGAGAGATGTACACTTGGGGGTGTCGTAAGTTAGATCGTTTCTGGGAGTGTATGATGGATTGGAATAAGGAAGACTTTTCTGACTTTCGTTTAGACGTGGGAATTCCTTCGTGGTGTTTGTATTTGGTTTCATAAGACAGACGATATTCTCTTTTACTTCGCCCTATGATCGAGAATAATAGATGACGAATGGAGACCGCCTTACCATTCTCCACCTTGCCACCTTCTTACAATGTATCATTAGTCTCGTGAATCGTCGGTGAACTTTGATATTCCTTTAATCCTCGAACGATGATGACTGGGTCATTTTGACACGAGTTTTTAAGAACTTCATACAACTTAACAGTTTCTGATAACTAATTTAAGTTTGGAATTCTTTATATTGATTCAAATAAAAAGAAAGTCAATTCACGAAGAAATTTGTTCAAAAATGCATTCAAATCGTCCACCTTCTGAGAGTTAATTGGCCTTATGAAACTTTGTTTAATATGGTTACAGTTGCAAATGTAATCGAAAAATTTCCTCCAAATAAGTCACATCAACTTCGAGAATGAGACGCAACAAAAAATACAAGAGGAACTACGACACATTTTACAGCTCCTTCTACAATACTGAAAACAATTAGAATACATGTATTACAGCTTCAGAAGTAGCTGGTAGAATCTCATGAAAAATATTTTAATTAACACTAGAACTACCAAGCAAGTCAAAATGGCTTGCTAATACATTCTTACAAGGATGATTAACATGTTAGAACAATACATTTTCTCAGATCTATTGTAACTTTTATTACGATACGACATTAAAGAAATTAGTTAATTTATAAATTTGTAAATTTTCAAAAGTTTGCCATATTTATCGATCGATCGAAAAAGATATGCGTTTATCGTTGGTAGTTCTAGTGTTAATCAACCCTACATCATATGACTCGTTTCCACAATAGCAATTCCCTAATTGTTTCGAGCAGCAATCTGTAAATTAATCATAAAAGCATAGAACCGTCTAAAATTACGTTCAAACACAGATGTTTTTAAACACAGATAATGTACAATATATTCATCTTCCAGTAAATTCCACATTGTTGACATTTCCACTGCCCAGTGTACACCAGTGCGTTCAAACACGGTTCCCGTAGTTTCGAAACTTCGAAAACTGTCGTTTTCCAAATAAAAAAAAAAAGCATGACAAGACTCGTAAAGCGCTTTCTCCGTTGAAACAGCCGTTCGCCGTAAACTCTACGCAGGTATTTACACCTATCAAGTAGAGCGGAGTAGTTCCACGAAACCGAAAACCGCGTAACTACGCGTGGCTACGAAACCGCCAAACGATGACGCAACGCTGCCCAGCGACGAAACAAATTATTTCCTTCCACTCCCGTAGCTCGATGTTACCAGAACACGGCAGGTGGTGGTGGCCAGCAGCAAATAGAGCAGCGCGAGGTGTTATTCGAGCAAAATGGGATGGGTGGAGAGATTCGTCGTGACGTAATCGTTCGAATGATTCGCGGTGGCCAGCGATGCGATTGATAGAACGAATCTCCCCGCCGTTCATTACAGTCGTAATTCCAACTGTACCAACGTTTCGAGGCCTCACAGCAATGTCCGAGCAGGCATGTCCGCGAGCGATTAATAAATTAACCGATCAAACCGTGAATCGTCGTGTCCGTTAAGCGACTCGGTTCCACGGACACGAATAATGAAGACTTTTCTCTTTAAACGCGTTTTAACTGCCACCCGAGGAGCCTTTCTCTACCGGAGGAGCTTGGCCGGTGCCCGAATGAACCGTAAAACCGGTGAGTTTCGCTGCTGATTCTTGGTCGCGGGTAAGTAGACACCGGCGTGTCGCGAATTAATTTTAAACGTTCTTGCATAAATCGGTATTTTAATTTAATTGATCAATTTGCGTTGTTCCTTCGCCGAGAATCCGTAGTTCCGGACAGGGGTTATAGATCTTGCAAGTGCACACCTGATGATTCGAGCACCGAGTTCGATGTTGTTTAAGCGATTACACTTCATTAAGTGAATACAAGGTACATTTAGAAACATTATCTAAACGTTCAATAATGATGATAATGTTAAAAAAGACGGTGAGATACATATTAATAATGGACTGAATAATTGCGAAGAAATGAGCCACAATCCTGATTGCAAGTGTTATTATGGAAATTTATGTTTCTTAGAGCTTCAGTAAACAGGATGAGACCAAATTTTTTTTCAAATTTAGGCCTCCTTGTAATTCTAATTGCAATTTATAATTAGGCAGATTGGAATGTTAGGAGTACAATAATAACAAAATGGTGGTTTTAAGAGACTTCTTTTAAAAAATTCGATCCTTAAACGGTTAAGGTTTTAACTTCAGTTCCCAAGCATTACTGCTTTCTTTAAGTAGAAACGGTAAGTAATGAACGGGCACTTTCATCGAGTCCTATTCTGTATCACCTGTTACATCTACATATGTATATTCTGTTATATCCTAAACTATTATAATCTACATTCTCCAATATCCCGAACCGTTAAATCCAAATTTACACCGAAAAATTACAACGTCAGCACAATTCCAGTCCACAAACCGAAAAAGAATTTCAGCCCGAATTTTCGACGTACTCTCGCATGAGAAATTACCAGTATGTCGGTTGTATGACAGTTTCGATTACACCCGTGTACATCACCGTCAATTACACCGTCGTTACCAGCGCATAAACATATTATAACTTCGAAGGGGGAGAAACTCGCGGACCGGAAACGGGGTTCCTCGAAGCCACGAAAGTTGCGCCGCGAACTGACGTTCGGCCGCGCACGAGACCAGAAACGATTTATATCACGTAATTACTACCCCGCGTGCGCACCGGGCACAATGCGATTTCGAGAAATTAAACGTTTCGCGGTAATCGGAGCTGCCGACACGTGAAAGGGACGAATGGTAATTCACGTACGTCCCCTTCCCCCTCCCCCAGTTCCCCTCGGTTATCGCCAGGATCAGGACCACACGCCTTCTCGTCTGGCCGACCGTACGCGCGATCCCCCAGGCTTTCCTGGTTTTCCAACGGGGAAAGTGGCGGGTAATTATTAATGTTCCGCCGTTTTCGACGAGGGTATCGTCGAATCGCGAGCCTGGCGTGCAATCGTCTGAGCTACCGTTCGCGAACGAGAACGGTGGCTGCGTACACACAGTCTGGCACGGAACGATCGTAGCACGTGTGAATGTAACGTAGGCGTTTGCAATTTCGAAATTAGGGGGTGGGAAATTGCACGCTGTCTGGATCGTTCGATGGGTTGTGTAAGTATTTGATCGTCGATGGTGGAAAACTGTCGTGTTTCTCTGTGATTTCGTGGGTTGCGATTGTTTTGTGCATTCCTGATGTAGGCGAGTGCGGATAATACTGCGAAATAGTTAGTTACTTCAACGTGAGTTAAGGGGGAACACCACTGATATCAAAATAAGCCTTCGGTGAGAATTTTTTTTGCAATTATCTACAGTTTTCACATTAAACGTTTATCACATAGTTTTAGGACAATGTCTTAAGAGATTTAAGAAAAACAAAATTAATTGAATGTGCAAAATTTTTAATATATGATTAATCTTCTGGACCCCTCACAAAACACATAGGTAGCTGGCGGGACTTTGAAAGCACCGTCCTAAAATCAAGTGTAAAAAATTTTGTATAAATTGTATGAGATTAGTTTTCATTACACGTACGGATTAAAAAAGAATAATTTTTGTAAAAGTGCCGTGCTTTAGAAAACAAAATTCCGAAAATCCGCAAAGAAAATGAACAGTTTTTCGAATGTATTTCAAAAAATTTACTTTCGATCACGAAATCTGTAAGTCCAACTGAAGGTAATCTTGTTTTATGAATCCTGCCAAAATGTCAAGTCGACTGAATAAAAATTGACAAAGTTATCGTACTCGCCAGTCAGACAAATGTCGACTCGACAAAAACGTGTTTAAATTATTATGAAATTATTTATGGAATCCAAATGCACCGTATCTTTGTAAATTCTCTGAATATCAATTTGAAATTTTAGGATAGTGGTTTTGTAGAGTTAAACTCTAAGAAATTGCATTTAAAGAAATCGTTTTTCTCGTAAGTTTTGCAGTGGTGTTCCCTTTAAGGAAGATTTCGAGAGTTCACAATATGAAGGGGATAGGTAATATATTTTGTGAAAATTTAATATTCTTGGTGAATGAAGGTGGTATGTTGTATACTTTCACGTAGTACCTTATTTCACTTTATTCTATCTTAGGATAGAAGAAATATAAAGAGAGTATAAAATGTATGTTACAAAGGCAAGTACAGCAAGTAGAACTTTTAAACAAAATTTATGTTTGTAATGTAACAGCTTCATCCTGTGGAGCTTCTATTTATTTTTGTTTGAAGTTAATATTTAGACCTACTGGCGTTGAAATTTTGTCTCGATTGTGACATTAATAAAATAAGCAGAAAGAATAATTTTAATACTGCAAGCTAATATTAACAATACTATTTAACTACGAGACTGGTAAATAAAAATTAAAGTGTATAAACAATTTTCCAACCCGTTTTAATATAAAACACAAATTTTAACAGATATAAAATTTCGTCATCACGGTTTAATTTTTGACAACACTACCGTAAATTAAATTTAAATATAAGTTATAGTCTCTCTGGGACATTTTCAAACAAACATAAATTCTAAGCATAAGTTATTAATTGTGAATCAATTATAAATTGATATAATTCGGTGGTAATAATAACTAATAATAATGCTCGTAAAAAGATTAATAGTATTCACGGTAAGACACACAACAACTAAGAAATACAGACTGTAATTGTTGCATCGTGTGCAAGAACATCTTATCAGATTTAACGGTCGCATAAATCAACTTATTTCGCTCCGCGGCGATCTGTACTGCCAGCGTTCTACCGGTGACAATCGATAAAACAGGGGAAAGCGTTCTAATAAACGCGTTGATCGAATCGATATGGGTTGTTACTTAATTATTGTGCGACTTCGAATCGTAACTCATCGCTCATGCCGTCGGCGAAACTTAAACTCGCCGGCGTAACTGGTTCCAATTCTCAAACGTTGCCATCCATTTTACAAATCTTTCTATATTCAATAAACCGCACGGGTAACATTCTTTAAAATCAACCAATCGTTAATCACCTATAATTGTCGCATTTTGGTTTTTATGCGATCGTTTACTCTTTCTTCTTAATTATTTTAAGTGAAATTAATACCACGAAATTACATATTATCAATCAACTGCTCACCAAGTTATCATAATTTATTTGTAATTATCACGATTTCGAGTTTAAGTAATCATTTACTCTTCCCATTTAATATTCTTTCAAATGAAATTTGCCTTTAGGAGGCGTGAACCGTTTATAATTATAAATTACGCACTGCTGGGCTATCGGTCTATCTGTGAAAGACTCATTTTTAATTTCAAAGATATTCACGTCAGATACATTTAATACTGATAAATGAACGTCATCGAATCCTTTCCCTTTTTAATCCTCCAACATCAGACTTGTGCGAATTTGTACCAACGAAACAATGTTTCGTCTGTTAGTTTCGATATTTACCGTTTGTTTATAACAAATTGTCATAGTTAAAAAATTCTTTCTCACTTTTCCAACTATTACCATTGAATTTCTGAAGAAATTTCATCCTAAAAAAATATGTTATGAGTTCAATTTACTTTTATTCTCTTCGAGTTCATAATTATCGAAAATTCAAACTTCCAATTCGCACTAGTGTGGTGTTTGAAGGGTTAAAAGCAAAATTGGTTCGACCACAACTTTGCTTCCAGCGTTGAAATACATTTCCGCCATTTTTCCTCTAAACTCTATTCTTCCAGTAATACGTTCGCTTGTTAGGTCTCCGTTACGCAAACACGAAAACGAGCCTGAAATCCGTGAATCCGTTTTATTCGCCGTATCGTACGTTCGCTGAGGGAACATTTCCTGAGTTTATGCCCACAACGTTTTAACAAAGTCGAGCATTCCTCGCAGTAAATTTCATAAACGCGCAGGCGTACTTGCATACACACAAAGGAATTCTATGCATGTCAATGCTCTTCTCGAACGTACGGTGAAAGTATCCAAAGTTTCGCGAACCTTTCATCATTGATGACGTTCACCGCATACACGAGTCTCGGTATTCCACTATTTCCATTTCGCAACGCTTAAACGTTCGACTAGGAACACGATAACGTTGACGACTCCTGAATGTTCCCTTTTTTTCTCGGACGTACCGTCTCTGTAGACTCCTTACTTTTTATTACAAATGAAAAAGATTATTCGAATTGAAGTAGCTACCATTAGGGTAGCATCACTCTATTTATAAATTATTTTTGCTGAAGTGACATACATTCAATTTTAAATATTAAATGTCTCAAAACAGGCATAATTTAACTTATATGGATACATATTTAGTTAGTATATAATTATAGAAATTGCTGAAGCATCTATTTATCCTCGACATAGAAATTCAATAACACAGAAACTAAGACCTGGATCATTAATTCCCCATTAAACCCATATATTTTCTTTTATATTAGTTTGTGTTTTCCTCGGGTTTGAGTCACATAAAAAAAAAAAAAGAGAATCTCTAGATTCAAATTGCTTCGGCGAAGTTCGTTCTCTTCGTTCGCTTTACGTCGGTCCCATAAAATGTTTCGACATACCCATCATAGGGGAGTCAGTAATAAGATCGAAGATTACAGGAAACGGGAGTACTCGTTTACGAGATTCAGAAGTTCCCCGTGCGTTCTTATTAATACCACGTTCACGAAACATTAATGTAGCAAATAACAGTTTTTCCAGGTGAAAAAAAAAATGAGAACTCATCTCGCGTAGGGTAGCATATATGAAGATAGCAGCCACTATAAATACCTCGCTCCGCACCGAAAAGCGAACAAACACGCTTCCCTTATTATATGCACGTCGATATTTCCATGCCGTTTTATTTCTGTTTTCGCCGATCGTTATCTGAAGCATCATTATCATTATCGTCATTACTCCGCTATCGATGTCCGCACTTAAAAACAACACGCCCGATCCTGACTAGATCCATTACCATGGAAGCGTGTCGCAGTGTGGCCCACCCTGACGCTATTTTGTATACTCAATTTATAATTGTAAGCCAATGGTTAACCAACAATAATCTGGCGAGATTCTAAAATATTTAATCTCTCATAGAAAGTCCGTTCGTTTTCGTCTAGTTTTCTGCTGAAAGTGAAACAACGGTACAAACACTCGGACAGGTGATCAAAGAAATTTTCTTTCCTCATTTCACTACATTGGACAGTCGAGCAGAGAAACCTATAATTTTGAATTTCTTTTGAATAAACATTCATGGGACATGAACTTTAAGTAACGCGATCTACTGTGCTTCTTTCAAGGTTTCTGTATTTATATCTCGCAGGGAAGAGTACACAAAATAGCGAGACGTTTGCGAGCAATTGCACTAGTCCCGGTGTTGGTAGCACTCGAAATCGTATTTAACCGTAATGGTGAATGGATGGCATGATTAGGGGGCATTACCGAGCCGCGTCGACGCCAGGGCCACCCACGAACCTCAATCAACCTGGAGCAGATGCAACGGCCACCGCCTTGTGCTCTTCCATCACCTTCATGGAGAGTACTACTATTCAACATTCTTCTGTGTATCATTTGCTATGGCGTTAAAATAGGCAAACATATAATAAATATTGTAGTGAATATACAATTTTGTAATAGATATCTAGAGATAGACTGTCAAGAAAGATTAACATTGTGCTGCTGTATTTGTTTGTATCGATAGTTAGATAGTTTGGAATTATGTCATCACAAAGATAGACGAAGATACGTATTAGAAGATAAGCGTGGAACGAGAGTACCGAGTTAGGCTAATACAGTGACCGAAGGATACACTCGGAACTTCCCAAGACACAGAGACCCCTATCACGGTCAGTAACAATTGCAATACCTACACTAGAGGACATTCGAACATTAGACACCTAGACCTTAGAACGAACAAAACACAGGAACTCAAATCCAAGAGTCCCCTAAACCCAGATTCAGAACCCTTAAGCTCAAATACCTAAGCCTACATATAGGGTAATACTTCTGAAAATAGGGTTTGGATGTCCTCGGATCTGAGAAGTCATAGACCCAAAGACTGAAGCCAAATGATCCCCGAACCCAGGGACTCAAACCAGATGACTCTTTTGGAATCATAGACCAGGCGTCTTAAGTGGTTTGAGTCTTAGCGTCTGAGAATTCTTTGACTTGAAACCTTTGGTCCTGAAGTTCTCTAGCTTAAATTTGAGGGTGTTCTAACTTAGATTCCTGGGTTTGGTAGCATCCCGTGGCTTAAGTCCCTAAACCTTTAGCTTCTCAAGCTTGCCTCCCTGAGTCTATAGTTCCACACTCAAGGGTCCTGACTCTGGAAGTCGTCAGACATATATTCTTGGGTTCCTGCACAAAAGTCACGCGTCAATATTCTAACAAGAATAATTTTGTCGCCCCCTATTTCAATATACAAGCCAGTAAGTCTTTCCTAGTCTATGTCTAACCTGTTTCACACCTCCCACGCGTTCATCCATTTCCAATCTATAATTCACCGCATAATCTTCTTTTAACCCCTACTCCACGGTTAAAAGTCTTCTACGGCCTTGGATCTTACACGTCCTAAACACGGTGTATCCCAATACCGAGGGGTTAACGCACTTATTGGCGGATCGAGGCAGGTATATGCACACGCGTGCACGCAAGCGAGCCAGTTGCCAGGTAATCTCCTCGATGGGAGACGCTGCGCCGGCCGGCTCCTCGTACGGCATCGCAGGTGGTGAAGCTGCGCGAAATTGAAATTGATTCCACATCGGTAATAAGCGGCTCCCTGCAGCACCGGGGTACGTTACACGAACGGGGCCCCGAGGTCGTCCGGCACGGTTCACACCGCGTTGCTCACACGTGGAACTACGCGTGTGTGGACACGTGTACCCGGTGTACGTCTAACGAGCCTGATCGGTGATCCTCTTCGTGCCCGTTTCCCGGCTCGATCCACCTTGCGCCATTCATAACCATCGAACTCGCGTCGACGGGTCCTGTGGTTCCGCTGATCCTTGGTGCTACGACCTTGGTCGAGTAATTGCGATGGGATTCAGCGAACGGAGGAACCGATGTCGGGAATTTTATAGTATTTGGTGCACAGAGCATTTCGTAGTATTTGGGTGGAAGTGCAGGTGGTGATCATATTGATGGAAAGGATCCTTCCTGTGGTTGCTGAATTCGTAGTTGTGCCTGTGTTATTAATGTCTTTGTATTGGAATTCTTCTTGGTACAGACTGAATACAAAAAATTGATTTTATTGACTTGTTAAAGAGGAAAATAATGATGAAGACTGTATTCATTGCTCAAGCTGCCAAGAATAGTCTCACGAGGCTTGTGACGATATTCCTGAATGTTCTGATGGTTATATTAAATATACAAGGTTCTCCAAAAGCCCTGGATCGGTCAAAATTGTCAAAAACGAAAAAAATGTTTCAGATAAAAGTTGTAAGGTTTTAGAAGTTCTATTAAATGGTCATATCCGTTTGACCTTCAGTGAAGAGGTCAAGGTCACGTCAACCAAGGTGGTGCAACCACACTTTTTATGATAAAACACTGGTTGACGATCTGTTTTAGATGATAATTATCTGAGTTATGTACTTCCTTTAAAATCATACACCAAATTTGAATGTTAATTTAATTTGAATATTATAACAATGTTCGTTATTTTGTTCCTGTACGTTGATTTCTATTGTTGTTAACTTATAATTAAACTGCGGATTTTAGGCATTTATAAGATTATGTGAAATAAAATTAAAGACGAAACTTTCATCACATACAACGAGTTTTCTATTTTAGTCTTCCTTCAATACGACACTGAAGGGAAGAAAGAAATTCCTACTTTTGTTCTTACCTTTATGAATTACTTTCTAAAATGTCATTTTGCATAAAGATTCGCAACCTACTTGTAATTGATGGAGAATAAAAATAAAATATTACTTTTTTGTTTACCCACGGAAAATCTTAAATGTCCGCTGCTAGGGGAACTATATAGTAAACGCCAAATAAGGTCACAACTGTTTCGCGGATCTGGAATGAGCACGAGAGGTCCCTCGAACTCCCGAATTTGTCATACACCGGGTGTCATAATGAAGTATTTTTCAATTCATGAATACTTATAAATTAGCACGTTTATACTTCACAGTCATTCGATGTATGATGCTACACGAAGCATAGTGATGCTCAATTATTTAAGACGAAGGTTACTAAGGTGACCGAGAGGAATATGCGCAAGGAAGACCGAAATTTCAAGTATATACACCTAATAATCTGTAACCTTTGCAAACATCCTTAATACTTTATATCGACTGCCGAAAGTATCGTTCGAGAGACGAGTGTGCGCAGCAGGTACGGCTGAAAATGTCGTGCAAGAGGAACGAGATCTTCCCACGGGGCCCCGTAGTGGGCATCCCCGGTTAACCATTAACTTCGAAATCTTCGATTTACGGTCGGTTTCGCGCGCGTTTCAACTTTACGCGTGCGAACAATGGCCGCCCACGCCAGGGCATTATATTTATTCGCCGGTCCACTCGGACGTGCATACACACGTGGAAGTGCCTCTCCTGGGGCCGCCGCGTTGCACGCGTCTGCATACACGCGGCGACGGCGGCGGCGACGCATCCCCGTGTACGGCGTGGCGCGCATATATCTCCTTCACTTCCTCTACGCGGCCATAAACTTTCGGAGCACCTTTCTTGCCAAGACGCGCCAGAAACGAAGCGGAAAGGATGCGGACGCACCGCGTCCGACCACCGCCACCGCCGGGACCACTCACGGAACCGTCACCCAGTCAGTCGGGGCCCGATCTCTCCAGCTTACCAAGACGAAACCGTGCGTGTTCGCCTCTATGAGCAAATTGCGGGGATGTTTATGGCTGGCTGAATCGAACAAAGAATACTGTAGGAAATGACGGATAGAGGGGAACGGTACGAATGTCAATGACCATTTCAGGTTTCATGAAATATACGAATCCAATAGAAAGCTCTGTTGTATTGTCTGGGTTATCCGAAGGAATAGAAATATTTCGGTGGAATTGAATGCAAATATTTTTAGGTAAATTAATGTGAAATTGGAGATTCAGTGGAAGATACGACCGAGTAAAAATTACGAGTTGACTCTACTCTTAGGGTATGTTTATGTTCGAGCTGCGATAAACAAGCGGAACGGTGATATGAGTAAAACGTGGAAATAAAATCTATTGTTTTATTGTGAAAGTGTTTAGATTGGAGCAGCGACCTGAGCAATGCTTACTATATGTACGATGAACGATAAAGGTGGTGAGAAACAAATATTACTTTTTGTTAAATATGTCTTATTGTTAACAGATTGATTTACTTAGACAGTAGCAAACTATCTTCTTGACACTTATTGATGACTTCACGGGGAAGGTGGCGGTCAATACTTTTGTAAATATATGAAATCAGAAAATTAATAAATATCGAAATTGTATTCATTTCTTCTGTGTATAATTACTAAATGTTAAGTATGTACTGTACTCCTAACAACAAGTGTGTATATGTACCAACGGTGGACACACTGCGGCTCCCAAGACAATACGTATTAGGCTTCATTGCCATTTTTGCCAAACTTTCATATTAATAATCTATAGTACAAAATACAAATACAATTATAAAATTGTATTTTCTGTGGCTGTTGAACATTAAAAAATGTACGAAAAGTATTACGTCCACCCCTGGTATATACACCACCGCTCATAAATATAAAGACACAGAATATGTAATGTTTCGTAAAAATGATATATTTCAGACCACGTTTATTACTTCATAGAACCATAAGTAGGCTGCGGATGTTTACCTGCATTTATTGCATTCTCTAACTAGCAAAGCATAGTAAAATAAATATTTCAATAAACTTTCATATTACGTATGAATTAATATTCTGAAGATCCTGGTACAGAAAATAAAACTCTGTCGAATAATAGATTTTACCTATATATTAGCATCTAAAGCTCTGAGTTTGCATAAACTTCCGCAGTCTACCCACACGCGTCATCCATCGAATTTTAATATCCCCTAAAACAATATTTCTCTCAGCAATTTCGTACTACCTCGTAACATTTTCTACATATTTAATCAATGTCCTAATACTCATGAACGATATTGTAGATACCAGATGTTATTCTACGAAGCAGCATCAGAAACATTACGAACGCTACTTGACGAAGCCAGAACGGAAAGTTAGGCACAATTGTGGAGGGATCAAAGGGATCGCGTGCTGTCGATACCGACGTTCTTTTTCTTCGTTCTGTCCGACTCGACGAAACTCGTCCTCCACCTGTGGCCCGCGTGTTTCCTCGAACGAGCCGGACGAAGAAGACGCGGCCCCCGTTCCGTTCCAGACCGCGGAATCCGACCACGAGGCTCGTTTCGATTTTTTGCCGGGGGAGGCGGGTATGCGGGCACACCTACGTCAAATCGTAAATACATTTATTCATGTTAGGCAGCCGCGAGTATTGTATTCCGTTCGCCGCTAGACAATGAAACGGGGGCGTTTTGGTCGTTCTCGCGCCGCCGCATCCCGGGACATGCCGCTCGCAAACCGAGACGATCCCGATCGAACCGCTCGCAAAATTTATCCCGTCGTCAATGTTTCAGCAAGACGCTGAGAACGAGCATCAACGTTTACGATACTACACGAACAGGACGTTTTATTTGCCCATTTCGAATTCGATTGGACGAGGCAATAATCGTCTTGAAAATCAGAAACAGAGAGAAGGAGAGTAAAATGGAGAAAGCACAGGACGTATGTTAAATGTTGGGCTTACCAATAAGTAAACCATTATATTTTGTCAAATTCAATACAGTGGTTTCCGTTCATTTAGGCCACAGGTTAACACCATGCCTTATGATTTTCTTGACGTCGCAGTCTCCCGGATTACATTGTTATCGATAGTTTCCCAGAAACGATTGGAATTCTGTACTTATCGCAACTGCACATTTATTGTGAAAGTTAAATGTTAATACCAGCAACGTGGTACTTCACTTCGACTCAAACAAAACCGAATAATATTCTTGTTTGTTGAATCGATTTTCAAATCGTCAACACGAATCTGACTCGATGGTATAGAGCAAGGGGTTAATCGAGGCAGCCGTTTATTTGGGACAAAGCTCCAAGAACAAAACGTCATCGAATTTATTATGATACTTCGTGTAATTAGGGCGGCCGATTAATCGGGCCGAAGGACGTTAGTCCCAATGTGTCCCAAATAACCAGAATCCACTGTACTTATTTTTGTGGAAATCATAAGTTTATGCTGTTTCAGTGATATTTGTGTTCATTCTTCAATGGTCGCCGCCATTTTGGAAGAAGAAGAGGGCAGAAAGGTGTTGTAAATTGAAACTGTGTTACTTATTGGTACACCTAATATGTGATCCTTTTGTAAATCTCTCAATTTTAATATTTTGGATACATACGTTCGTAAGTTATTTCTATCCAAAACCATTTCAATTCCTGGTTCTCAATAGTACAAGGAAGAAGCTGTCATATGACAGCATCATATTGGTTACCAGTTCTACTCCGTACAACTGTCGTACTAACGCGGACATAGAGTTACGTTCGCATAATTCCACCTAACAATACAAAATTCACTTTCTCACAGCTGCATCTGATAACATGCACTATTCTTTACCTTCACTGATTATCATTAATTGAAAAGTGCATATTCTTCCACAATACAGACATTCCAATTACATTTCACTGTTGGCTGCCACCGGCCAACGTAACGGAGAAACTTCATCATATGTACTCTCAAGAACAAACATATCCGTAATAATGCCTACATACATTACCAGCCAAAAGTATGAGACCCCGTCTAATAATTAAACGAAGAGGGAAATATTATTCTAGAAAGATTTGTTGAACGTAATATGCTAAGCCAGAACTGATTCGAAATCAATTATATCGGGGAAGATTGCCGAATTTGGACCATTGCTTAGGTTAGACCAATACTCTAACATATGTTAAACAATTTGCTCCGTATAATAGACAATGTGTTGCTTATACAGTACTAAGTTAGTTAATACAATCACCATTATTATACACATATTGTTCATCAAATGGCGCAAATAGCTTACCAATGACAAATTACAGTAGTTCCCCCATCTAATGGTTCCGTAACTTTTATTACATCGTTACAAAATAACAAGTTACTGTTCCATCAATCATGAACTCTGATCTCATACTTTAAGCCAGTAGTGGGGCAGACCGAGGCGAATTGGATCACTTCCTGTTTGATAGTAAAAATATAATAGTCAAAGCTTAGAAAGCTAATTGTTTATTATAAATTCGTAATTAGTACACATTTAACTTGAACATTAATAATAAAATAATGTTTAAGACTTAAAAATTTTTCTTTTGCAAACAAAAAACGAAAAAGTAAGAAATATCTGATTCGCTCCAAAAGTTAGAGCGAATCGAATAATCTAGAAACCTCTGAAAAAACTCAAATTTTCATAAAAAAAATCTTTAAATTAACTTTAAAAATGTAATTTAATGATAATTAGGTCAACTGACACTACTTGGCACATAGGTCGCAAGTATAGCGTCCTATAACACCACCTCTATTCTTGATTGATCTTTTTAATGTACCTACGAACCATCTGTATATAAATAATTATCACATTTATAATCATAAAAATATTCAACCGAAGGAAAAGAGTGATCGAATTTACCCCAAATGACGTGATCCGATTAGCCCCATACATGAGGACTTCAAATTGAATAGGATACATGTACGAATTATGATACAATATTCTAAAAGATATGAAATACTATATTTGGACACCATACAAACTAGTAATAATAAACACATTTGAATTTTCAAGCTTACCTTTTCATTTTAAATACGAAATTGCATATTATGTATCTTAGATTCGAATCAAAATTATAACATTCGCACGCCTTCGTCTCAATGGTAACATATGCCAACACATAAACAAATGAACAATCAAAATGCTCGTCTCCATGAGGATATATAACAAATATAGATTGAATTCTTCTTTTGATCCGATTAGCCTCGGTCTACTCTACACCTCTTCCTAGCGTATGCAAGAAGTATTAAAATACAATTTCCATCAACGGAAGTTCTGTCCACCATGAGCGCAACCCACGCCAGAAATTCCGAATTGTGGCGACGAGATACGTAGAGACGAAGGAGTCGGTTGCAGGACAGGAAGGATATCCGTGGTTCCGCGAGCTGGGCAACGGCCAGAACGATCGATGCGCGGGACGTTTAATTGGCAATTATTTGTTGAAGCAGCGAGACCGACACCATAAAGCATTGTAAATCGACGAAGAATAAATCCTCCCTTCAGCACGGGACGAACGCCGACTCGAGGGGAGAGAGAGGCGCGTTTCAGCTACGCGAATTCAGTCTCTCGCGAATCTCTTCTCCCCCTCCCCTCTTAACCCTTTTCTTCCTCCCTCCCGCGCGTCGTCGCGTATTTTACGGTCGCTGCGTTTCGCGTTCGTTTGTTGCGTATACGAGACCTACGGATCGAGTAGAAACAGTGCAGGTTCAGGGCGGGTAGAGAAGGAGGAGGTTGGACATTCGAACCTCGTCCTGGGATCCTGGCGTTCCCGGGAAAAAGGTATCGCGGTGTGATGAATAAAACAGAGAGCCCGATCGTTGTTCCGTTCGAGAGCAAGGAGGAGGGGTGGGGACACACACTAGAGAAGAGCGTGAGCGGTGACCCACGGGGAACGCACGTACGTTCCGAGAATGCGGCCGGGGTATTCGACCGGCAGGTGTTCCGAAAATTTACGAAAAATCGTGGAACCCGCAAAGAAGCGCGTTTTCTGATCGGTGGAGAGTAAATTGGCGAAACCGTTGTTCGTGTGGGTCGTAATGTAACGAGAGAGCTGCTTGAGATGTCGATGAGTTGTTAACTCTTTGATGCACGGTGGTATTAAAAATGTACTACCGTTTTTTATACCCAACTCGCATAGTGGGACGTTGTTCATATCACTTTTAAATCGTGGAATTAGTAAAAATAAAACATAATTCAAGTAAAATAATATTTTGACACATTTCATAAAAAGAGATATGTGTGCAACTAGGTATTTCTTTTATTGCAAAATCCTGTACTTCAAGGAGTTAAAGGAGCGTGGAATATGAATCGCGAGGGAAGAAATGTGATCTAGATCCTGGCGCAGTAAATACAGTAGAGCCTCTTGCATACGAATTAATTGGGAGACATAAGTGTTCGGATAAAGGAATTTTCAGATAATGGAACAATTATTTATCCGATACTAAACGTCCATTCACTTAAATACACATCAAGAAAATTGACAGTTCAAATATTTAAGGATCTTATATTTTTTTGGTTGCTAAATTACAGAAATTTTCCAAGTAACTGCGTAGAGTTCGATCGAACAAAACAAAGTATACATCGTATGTATGATCTGCATATTTCAAACAGGAGAAGGCATGTGTTGCCTGGAGACACTCTGTTCGGATAGTAGAACGTTCGAATATTAAGGTATTCGGATAATAAGTGTTCGGATACAGGAGGCTCTACTGTATTAGGTGTGAAAATTACCCAGTCAGCCAAGCCTGCAAAGCCAAAGTTTGTCCAATGCCTGTTATAAAATTATAAGGTAGTAATATATACAGTGATCCCTCGATGAATGCGACACGAACATCGATGTTATTCCCACCACTGGGAGGTCCCCCGCTCTTACCAAACTAAACAGAGGGTATACAGAAGTTAAGCAGAGGCTCGGCTTTATGCAAAAAAAAACGCACGAATGCTCCGAAGCAGAACCGAGTTTGTCGCACTCATTGAGACATTACTGTAATAGAAACCATATTATTATTATTAAACGGTTAATAAGAAAAGAACAGTAGTTTACTCTACCATTTCCAATCGACGCGTATCTCGAGGGTGAACATTGCTTCCTGCTTCCGTTCGACTCGCAGAAACGCGACCGCAGCCCAGTGCCACGCGTTTCGCAAACCGCGGCAAACTCGCGTAACAGGTCTCCGTCTTTATTTGTAAATGGGAGGCTCATTCAGGACGGTAATTATCATGATCGATCGGGAACAACGAGCCCGACTGGACGTATCGGCGAACGTCCCCTCCCCTCGCCGATCTTACGAGGAAGGGGGAGAGAAAGAGAGAGAAGAAAAAAAAACGGAACGAGCGGCGCGGCCCAGAAGCGTGTAACAGGTCGATCGGAACGGACAGACGAGGAGAGCGTTATTAGTTTTGCACGATTTAGCAATAAATCCCCGGCCGCCAACCATCCGTCCTGCTTGCTCCGTGGCGGTTTTTTGCACGACCCCGGCCTGTAACGCTCCTCTGCCTCGGTCCGCTTCTCGCCATCGTGGACAGTAATTAATGGGAAAACTCCCGGGCGACACAGAGCCGGTGAGACCTTCCTTTCTGTCTCTCGAACGGAGTTGAACCAGTATAAACGCTTTTTCTCGCGTCCCCGTATGCCCGCGGTCGAATTGCCAGTTACTGTGGAAGGTTGTCTTCTTAAGGGGACCGACAAGAGGATTAAAATGGAATACACTGTGTCGAAATTAATCATATATTAAGTGTAACAATGAGTGATCCACTGTTTCTTTTCAGTAATGTGGCGATCTAGGTGAATTTCAATCTTTCCACTATTTTGTTTGGTAACAATTATGTAGGATGTTGCAGAATGCTATTATAGGAAATATATTGCTTTTGGTAAAGAAATTGTAGATTATTCGCTGGTATATCTATATCATAGTTCTCTAATCTTTTTTAGCCCACTCCCTTTTTTGAAATATTTTTTTCTTCAGCGCCCTCTTCGGATATGAAATAATTAGAACGCCCCCCCCCCCAAATCTCATCGGAGCCTACCGGTGGGCGTTAGCGCTCACTTTGGGAACCTATAATCTACATAAGTCCTGTTACAGACATTATGAAGAGTATCAACGTTTTACGTACAGTCCAATTCCAAAAAGATAAAATATAACAATAAAACGCTGTGTTATTGTATCGAATTGTACCTCCTCCACCACCTCTTTTAAGGCGACCATCAATTCCAGGGACACACTGTATTCGACTCGAAGAATACCCATAATCATTTATAGGAAAAGGAAGGAGAAACCGGGAAACATCTTCCAGAAAGATAAACTCCTCGTTGTTTCAGCCGTGGCAGTGACCGAAATAAAAGTGCTTTCGCTCGAGTACACTGCACTTTCTCAGGGAGAGGATACGGTTTACTGGACCGAGACCCGAGCCCCGGAACCTTCCTTTTACCGTCGACTGCTCCGACCAATTGAGCTGCCAGTCGTTCGCAAACTTCTGATCCTCTTTCTCAGTACTCCTATGAAAGTGGCCGCCGTCTACACCCACCATCGAGCCGAGAACGCTTTCTACACCTTCGCGGAAACTTTCGATACCATCGAACGGGTCTACCCAATCAAGTCAAAGAAGGAAATATAGAGAATTTAGGATAGAACTGTGTTTACTGTTCCCCATAAATTTTTAATAGTAATGACGATAACAATGCCTTTATTTTACCGGAAATGCCTTTATCATCCCTAACATTAAGGAATTATGCATTTCTTAAGAATTATAGATATAAGGTAAAGTTCAGTAAAATGTAAGGATAGTGGTATAGAGCAAAGCAACAGATAGTACACTAACGTGACGAATTTGAAAGCAGAGACTAAATAAAACATAGAATAGTGTTGCAACTTATGCATTCACAGCGTACAGTATATCGCAAAATACATAAATATCTTATAATCAAGAACCACCCCCAGTATAACGTATACGTGACATCTAGAAAACCATATTTTCAGGGGCTTTGTCGTGGAAATACACGCGAGGTGCACGTATTAGGATCATTTTTGAGTTAATTAATCGCGAGAAATAAATCTTTTCCCCAAAAGAGGCGTTTAACCACCAAACGTTCAAAAATAAACAAAATTTCTTTTTAAAAATACGTTGGTTTAATGTTCATATATTGGTATTAAAATAACGATTCAAGGCTCTAGGCTCTAAAGGGGTGAAACACAAAGAATCCATCTCCGCATCATATATCTCCCACGCGACCGACTGATTTATTATCCGCTCAAAGGATTCGAAACAAAACTCCCGGAAACGAGCAAGCCACGATAACGAGATTCACGTAGCGAATCGGTACCATTCGATCGATCGATCGACCACCGTAAACGTTCGCGATCCGCCTCCTCGAAACGCTCGTCGCGCTAAAAAACGCAGTTCACTTCTTTGCCGCGGTGGTCGTTTCTTGCTGTCCGGCGGTTGTAAAGGCAGAGTTAAACCGCGCGCGCCACGCACGAGAACGCACCGCGGCAATACGCTTTCCCTAAAGGGTTATTACGAATATCGTCGTGCCTGGGTATTCCCGGTAGACACACAACGGGTGTCTTTTCTTCGTGGCAGTTTTTCTTGTACGGATCCCAGTGTCATCGGTGGCCGGGGCGGTTTACGGCGAGAGCCGAGCGGCAAGAAGCGGAGACTCCTGGCGTATACTGTTCGAACGCAAAAGCGTTTAGGGCCGCTGATAGAGGCGAGCGATGTTTTATAGATTGGCCAAGGCCTGGCCATTTTAGGCGACCGTCCTCGGACTCGCGAGGCGTTCAGTATCCACATCTGGACAAAATCAGCAGGCAGGCTGCTGGCGGCCGAGGTAAGGCCACTCGCTCGCTCGCTTGCTCGGGCTCCGGGAGACATTCCGACGGTGCTCAATAAATGTCGCGGGGTTTGACACACTCCTAATGGGATAGCCGGGGCCGGCCAGGTAATAGCGGATCGCGGTGTGGTGTGCGTGCGCGTATAGAGTACACGCACCGTTTCGCGGGTTCCAGGGGCGTAGCTAGAGCCGACCTTGTATGGTTGAAATCGACGAAGTTTCCGAGGGAATGGGTGATGTTCTATTATTATTTACCTGGTAATTGAAAAGTAATTTTTATTCGATGCAGAAAAGTATCAATTTACGTAGTGTGAGTTGCATTTTGGTTATGGAAAGTGAAGAAAGTTTGTTTTCTGCAGGTTTTTTGTGTATACAGTAAATTATCGATGAATGTTTGAAGGCTCCTAGAAATTATGCGTGCAGACGTAATCCCTATCACTGGGAAGGGCTCCCGTGGAACCAGTCGAGCGCACAATGGTGAGGATGACGTCTGAACACTCAGTGCTGAGAAGCTTTTGAACATATATCGATAATTTACTGTATGCACAATTGAAGTAGTTTGATTCTCTATCGAGTGTCAATATAGAGAAATATTAAGTTGGAGGGCAATTACAAAAATCATAAATGCATTGTCATAAATTATCCCTACACTATTCCTTTTGCTATATACTTCGTGTAGGCTGAAGACTGTCGGATAAATATTGAATAGAGGTACTGAAAATTATACGATATCATTCAATATCTAGTTTCTTTTCAAGAATATACTCCTAATACAAAAGGGCCAACGTATTAGACTTCAATAAGGACTACAAACGTTTCATCTAATATATATTACTACAGCAAATCGTACCCCTGTGGGGAAAGTGTAACAGGTAAAAAATTTTCAATTTTCATTTTACCACGTGAAATATCTTCTAATACGTAGATTACCAGACAAATGTTCGAATATTTCAAACGAAATGGCATTAACGTCACATTATTAAATACATGAAATGCTTCGTAATGAATCATTCTCTTTTCGTTATCCTGCAAAAATTCCCCATTTTCAACTTACAACGGTGATATATATTTTGCTCGCCAAGGCCCCCGAAATTTCCACAAAATCGCCCTATTAATTCCCAGTAAAAGGGTCCCACAAAATCTAATCACACCCATCATAATATGAAAATTCATTGCAAAGCAAAGTTTGGTCTAAAAACCACCCTCTCGCGACGCTACTGACTCGATAGCTGGCAAGAGTGATCGGGAAGCAGGAAAGCACGGTGGAGCCGCCTATCGATGTCCCCATGGGGCGAGAGCTAAAGAGGGGCCTTGGTGAACGGAAGCGTCGACAGGTACCCCGCAGTCGTGGAACCTGGTCTGCCCTTAGCAGATCGGTCGTAAGTAAACCTAATCGAAGTGTACAGCGGCAGCGCGAGAGAAGGGGTTAGAGGGGAGGAGACAGTTTCAGCTTGCCAAATAGAGAATCCCGGTTTCGACGTAGGCGGTCTCCTCGAGGGGGCGAACCCGTCGACGGTTGACGATCTGCGCGGGAGGAGCGACGATCGTCATCCCCCTCCGACCGGTTCGTTCCGGTCGTTCGACACGGGGATCGAGCACACAATCAATTTACATGCGATCCACGGATGATCGATCGACCCGATGCGGCAGTTCGTGCGACGTATCTGTCGGCGCGAGCCGCCGACGGGACATCGAAAAAGCACCAGACACGGACTGATCGGTGGAGAATCGGCTCTGTATCGTTCGCTTCGCGTGAGAAGTCACCGACCCCTCCGGCCAGCAGGGACAACCTGTTAAGGTCCATTTATACGTTCAAATAATTGCGAACCAAGTGGCTGCAGTCTATTTCGGGCTCATTAACATGTTTAAACAATTTACACCAATTGATTTTTGCATTTATATTTCAGCAAACAAATCGTTGCGTTTAAATGAAAGTTGACGCCACTCGCAATTAATTACCATTGCTTTTCTCATAATTTGTAATAAGTAATTATAAATATAGATTATTCTGTATATGTGTATAAGATAATTGTGCAAGGTAGACTGATCGTAATGCATAAATCAGTTTGCACAAATTCTTTGAACATGGAAACGGGCCTGAAGTAGAATACGAGTTTATTTGTGCAAATTTGCATGCACAAGTTAGTTTGCAGAAATTCTTTGAACGTGTAAATGGGCCTTTTCACGTTCAGTCTACCTTGCACAGTTATTTTGTTTACATTGCGTGGCGTAACTATAAAACCATCCGAAAATTTTCAATTCGTACGTATTGTGGTTAAAATAAAAAAGGTGTGAATTATTCGGACATGTAAATGGGCCGTTACTCCCACTACACACCGCGCACTAACGCGAAAAATCTTATTTTAAATATAAAAAAGAATATTTAAACCAACCAAGCATTGGATCGTGTTTCGCCATCAACGGGACTGTCGGGGTGCTAAGAGATCGCGTGGGGATCGACGGCCGGTTGAATTATCTTTCACAACCAATCGTGTCGTCCACTGAGCTTGCGCGATTGTCGCGATCGCTGACATTACTCTACAGGCTGAACCACGAATCGTGATCAGTAGAGATTACTCCATTATTAGCAGTCAAATTGAAAATGTTTTTATCAGGTATAGCATGGTTTCAAGAGAGCTTTAACGTAATTATAACAAATTTTTTGTGAACTCTTTTTTTTTCATTATTTTTCAAGGTCACCTTCAATTTTTTTGTAAATACACCTATAATTTTTTCACGTCTATCTGTTAGAGGATTTCAAGACGAATTCGGTAAGTATCGTAACATAACATGTGTTATTTTTTTTTCATTTAGGTTGAGGAAAAATTAAAGAAATATTCGAATTGTAATATTACAAAGAGTATCGTATGCTACACCATTGTACGCGTTCCGATGTTGAGCTCTTGCCTACTGCTTGTAAACATTTCGTTCGGAATTTTCCAAAAATTTTCATTTATACTTGAAATAAACAATAAATAACTAATAATTAAGGTGTCCACCTTTTAGTTAGTTATGTTATAATATCATAAGCGTTATCCATCGAGCTTCAGTAACCTCTTAACAATATTTATTCAAGATTATCGGCAATTTCGTAATGCCTCATACCACTTACTGCGTATTCGATAAGTGTCATAATATTTGTAACCAGAAGTGTACTTCCGATTTCCACGAAATATTGTAGCAAATCGGATTACTATTACCAGAGATGAATTTTCATCGAATACATGATACCATTACCATTCAAGATCGAGTTACGTGATTGACGAGCTCTACATACTCTTGTCACTCATTGTCAGACGTCCGTTTAGTTACTCTCGGTGGCGGATCAACCGTGATCGCAACAAACGCAAATTCGTCGTCGGATCGAAGGTAAAATAACGTGAAATAAGGGTGAGTTCCATTCCATTCAGCTCCGATCGCTTCGAAATAACAAATCTATCCACCATGCCGTCTAGGTTGGTTAAATCGCGATCCCGGTCGTTCGAACGACAACCGATCGTGGACCACCGTCGCCGGTTCGTTGACTGACGTCAACGTCGCTCCCGGTTCCCCGGCAATCTGTCCCTGAATGAACAGCATCCCAGGGTCCGTAGAAACGCGAACGAACCAGGTAGCTCTCTTTTAGAACTAACGACCGGTGCCTCTACATTATTTATACCCGGTTCGCCAATGCGATCGAGTCGTTGCTACGAATCGGGAAAACAAAGGGAGGAAACGATTGCGTTTTATTAGCCGGGGTACGTCGCGACGTCCACAGCTACCGAAGCAGTTTATCGGGCAACGGATAGTGACGTTTAAAAGGTCATTTCACGAACAGAGTGTCTCGAAATATGTGGGACGATTTTTTTTGGAAATAGACTAACGTGACACTTAACCCTACGTAGACAAAGATATTTTTTCAGAGTTCGTTGACAAATTGGATCGCTAATGTCAATGCTAAATTTTTTGACTAGTTTTTAGGCTTTCAACAAATTTGGAAAAATTCTGGGATACCTATCAAATGCTGTATTATATTATACAATCGTTCGTGCTGTTAAATATTTGACTATCCGTAACTTCCCTGGGTCTTTTATGGCACAAGCGAAATTTCGCGCTCAAATATCTCCGAAACGAGGGGATTATTATCGAAGAAATCTTTTAACATTCAACTTTAAAAGCTATTGGATCATGCAGCAGAGACCCTGGGAAGTATTCCTGAATTTCACCATATTTTTTTATATCCTATAAGATATAAAAGATAGGTCTGGATATAAAGAACCCAAGGGGTGACGGAAGCAGTAAAAATAGGGGGAGTCATGGAGGGTTAAAACCTGTTTTTAATGAAAACAAAAATCCGGCGGAAAGTCCGAATAAACTGGGAATTCGTTTGGGTCGTCAACGACCCACATTGCCTACAGAGGAATAAAAATGATAAAACCTTTATTTATATATGTGTAGGGTGTTGATAAAAATGTGAAGCACTTTCACAAGGTGGATTCTATGTGTAAAACTAAGACGAAAATGAAGAATGACGAAATTGCGTTTGAGGCTTCGTTTCTGATTGTGACTTATTAATTGTTGAAAATACGGGCGAGGTACGCGTGAAATATGTCAGACGTGACGGGTTATTCTACTTGAGACGCGCGCATATGTAATAAATTTATATCCCTTTCATTTACTCATTTTATAACGAATGTAATAGGTACATTATATCTCGTTTAATAACAATAAAAAGAACGTACACAGGCGTGTGCTCTATTCGATCACGTTTTCCAATTAAAATAAGTATTACAAGTTGCTACATACAACAGAAAGATCTCTCTAACCGTAACTCACACGGAGTGTTAAAATCAAGTAAGGTAAAAACTGACTTAACCATAAAACTTATTAGCCATGTTAATAAGTAATCCACTATATTTTATCAAATGCAATACTTATTTTCAAGATGATTCGAAATCTATACTATTTCAGTGATAATACGTCCTCTCTCCTCAATGTTCGCCACCATTCAGAAAGAAGAAAAGAGTATAAAGATGTTTTAAATTTAAACTATGTTACCAATTAATCAAAAAGAAATAATAGACTACTTATTGCTACACCTTATAGTTACTTAACGACACGAAATCTCTTCAAACACATCTGTAGTAATATACAACATAACTATACAAAGACGCCGCTACATGACAGGAAATAAAACATAAAACTTTCCAAGAAAATCCCACGTTGAGAAACACCCTGTAGCAGGTTGTTGATAAATTCTCGATATTATTAGAACGAAGACGTTTCCGCCAGGGGTAACGAGGCAAAGTATCGAGAACTCCCGAGAATAAAAGAATGGAGAGGAAATAATCTTGATATTTTTCCATCCGTGGGAGGTCTATTCGCGGCTTAACTTATCAACCGTGTCACGTTATTTGTGTGGATCTGTCACGCTGTCAAGATATAGCCGTATCCCCGATAAATGCCACGTCGCGGTAATTTAATTAAGCAAGGCTGATTTATTATTGAGGAACGACCGCCGAGGCGGGAATCTGAATAAATGAGCCCCCGTCGGGGCATCAGGCGACTTGCGAAATCGGGAACAGGATATTTCCGGGATCAACGGAATCGGATTAATTCCCATCCGAGGACCTGGTTCCGAATCCCGTTTAACCGCGTCGTCGTCTCGGTGGTTCATGATCGATCGATGAGCTCGCTCAAAATCAGAAACGGCAAGACGCGACCGACTCCAGTTTGGAAAACGTCCGGATAACTCGATTAGAGAGACGAACTTAAACGTCCATCGCATAATTTCTTTATGGGGTTGATTAAATACCGTCACGAAACGGATGTCGATTCCTGCATCATATAGAAAATTTTCATTTAATATTTGGGCAGATTTGTGTGTCGCCGAAACGAGCCCAAGTGTTTTATAAGATGATCGAATTTCGAAACGGAAATTTATAGAGCAGAGGAATTTATAGGAAAAAATAGAATAATGAATTGTGTGCAGTAACTAAATTCTGTTAGCTTTCCTGAGACTAGGAATAAGACAGACATTTTTATAATAATTCGTTAGTGCAATCGTAAATCTAACACATGTGAAAAAGTGAGTTTTTTCAATGATTTTAATGTGAATTTAATTTCGAAAGTTAATAAACAAAGTCCAGGTTATAGACATTTTTTCATTACAACCTTCATAAGACATCGATGTCAAAATGAGTATATAGATGACAGCAGGCTTTAACACTTTGACTGCCACGTCATCCAAATGTGGGTGACACGTATATGTATTATTAAAAAGGGCTGGATTATTTAAATACCGTTACAAACTTTTGCGTAAAATTCATATCACAGCATAATTTAAAACAAGACCAGCCTCTATTAACTAAACATATATACATATTTAAAACGAACTAAAGTGTAGTAGTAGTAGTCGTTTATTTCTGCGCCGTTCGGCCTTAAAAAAGGGTTACACATTAGGGATTGTATAATGTTGTTTTATACCTAAAACATATAAATATAAATACACGGCATACTTTTATTTTAGCTTTCCTTCGCTTCCCTTGCTCTGCAAATCTTTTTCATTCATCCTGATCTTTCCCCTGTGTCCCTAACTTTGAATGCCCAGACCCTTAAATCGTTATTTCAAAATTATAAGACTGATATATATATATTACATCTGGTTATTTTGAAGTTGAAAATATCGATATTCAATAGATCTATTTTTTTTTGCTTTTTCTTTTTTTATTTACTTTTGGGGGGATACTTAAATTTTACAACTAAAAACGTGGAGATTTACTTCACATCAGTGAAACTACGGAACCTTGCTGAAAAAAGTTAGATATTATTTAGAAACAATTTGACACACTTTTAAACTGAGTGTTACACATGTATAATACTGGGTGTTAAAGGGTTAACTAGATTTGAGATTGTTACTTTATCGTTTTCCTCTCTATATCCTCAAATTCTTCTACCAGATGTTCTAATTTAAATATATATACTCCGCATATATATTTTCTTAAAAAACAAAATAAAGTGTGTCTGACTACGGACAGCCTTTTCCACTGTTACAGTCAACGTGTTAAAGACCATAGATATACCACTCACACAAACTGTCAATCGAATTTTCCACGACACACAAAAAATTCCACCCTCAAAATACGTAAGATTCCCGAAGATTCGTGAACGGTCTCACGGGACACCGTTTCCGTCCTAATTAGCGTCGGACGTCCCCTTCAACGAAATCGTCCGGTCCCGAATCAATAAGGAATCATCGGGAACAGGGAGCGTAGGCGTCCGCTCATTACTGTCGCACATATAACCGGTACTTTAAAGACCGCGCTCGCGGCTGTTTCAATCGTCCCTTCCCCTCCATCGGACCACACAGAGTGTCCGAATCTGCCGGCCCTTAATTAATCGGCGTTAATTCTTTCCGGCTCTGTGGCGAGGATCCTCCAGTCGATCGTCGAGGAATCGAAGACCAGATCGGCTGGGAACGAAAGCTCTCGCTTGCCGCTTTGCTCGCGCGGACCTTCTTCTGGAGACACCGGTGGCCCCGAAGCAACGGGAGAGGAGACGAGGTAAGAAGAAACGGATGAAGGGACGAAACGGGAGGGTAGGGTGCAAGGGAGGACCGTAAATTTCCGTTATGGGACTCCTCGTAAAGCCGGCCCCGGCCGGCGCGATAAAAAGGCCAGTCCACAGGTTGCTGCTCCCGAGGATGATTCCTCTTGACCCTTTCCTTCCTTTTTTTATATCTCTCTCTTCGTTCCACACGCCGCCGTGTGGCCGAGAATCGCCGGGAAAACTGTGTACGCGCGCGCGGAGAGGAGGAGGCGGCTGTCTGGCTCTCAAAGGTGTTCCTTAAAATTCGTGGGACACCTTGATCGGTAACGGAGACGAAGAAG
This sequence comes from Dufourea novaeangliae, assembly GCF_001272555.1. Taxonomy (NCBI): domain Eukaryota; kingdom Metazoa; phylum Arthropoda; class Insecta; order Hymenoptera; family Halictidae; genus Dufourea; species Dufourea novaeangliae. The sequence continues at coordinate 4,319,641 of NW_015373961.1, forward strand.
GAAAAAGGGGGATGGAGGAGGAGGGATACGAGTGACCGTGGAGACCAGGCGAACCGCTCGTTAAGGCGGCTTCGCTCATCGGCTCGTCCTCTGGGCACCGTAATTGCCGCTGCCGCTCGCCCACGCGAAATCGCGTCAGGCGTAAATACGGCTTAATGCCCCCGCTCCACCCATTCCTCTCTCGTTTTTTTTTTCTCTCCCTATCCCCCTTCCTGTGTGTCCCTTTTCTTCCTGCACCGACGGAATTTTTCTTCTTCCCGTTCGACCGAGCAATTTTATCGGGGATCGTTCTACCATGAGGCGAATCATTAATGGGTAGTCGGTTCAGGATGTCGGTCGTTTCACAGTTTCCTGTCGACGTCGCGTTGCGAGGTGTCTCACGATGGATGCATCGATGAATACTTGTATAAATGGAATTTGTTGTGCAGCGTAGTGAATGCCGTGATCGATCTACTACTTTCGTGACGATGAAATGTTTGTGTTCGGGAAAATCGGAAACACTTGTATCTCTAGTGAACGTTGTCATTGGTATCGAACAGCCTATCCAAATTTTGTTAAGTAACAGGGCAAAAAGATGCATTGTATTTAAACTACAGTTCTGTTTTAGGAAGGAAGTAGATCAAGAAGATTCGGTGATTGCAAATGCCCACACTACTTGTCTGCAATGACAATGGAAATCGAATGATTGTAATATTACAATAAATATAACTTCGAAAATTTTGTACCAACTCTTCGTACCAATCTTCACCAACAAAATTTTACTTTACTAATTTACACTTGATGTAATTACTTGCATTTTGTATACGAACACGGTAACCTATTTCCTACCTCCCCATCGACACAAAGATTGGGTTAAGTACATAATAGGAATTCTCAAAGTGATGTTCTTGTATTGCTGTCATAGCAATTTTCCATATACAGATCATATTGTTGGAATGATACGTTACAGAGCACATCATAGAAAATACATAGTTCGTTAAATAAATTATTTTCATATTTAAACAGAAAGTTATGTTTTACTATGGAGCAATTCCCATGATTAATGCAATATTTCATCGTTTAATAAAAATTACAAAATATTGTTGCGACGCCATGAAAAGTCGCCCTTCATTCCAGTGAAACGACTCTTATTAGGTTGATGCAAAAGTTCGTCCCGTTGATGGATCAATTCTTTAACCAGAAACCTCAAAACTTCTATGAGCGCGGAACATTATTAAAAATTACAATTTTTCTTCAATTTTTGCCAAATAGGACGAACTTTTGCATCAACCCAATATCTGAAGATGGTTCGATCCAAAGGCCCGCCAAGGAGAATTTCTTTAAAATAAATTAACAAAGAGTCACCGATAGAGAATCTCGTAGAGCAGACATGTTTAGAATCTGTTACATAATTACGTTGCACAGAGTCCAGTTAATAAATAGTTAGTGTTTCGATTTACAATTCCGAATTAATAAATAAAATATCGTGCGGCGGGACACCCAACCGTAGCAATATATTTGCCCATCATCGATTTAGTACGTAACTAAATATAGATCTCTCAGCACCTAAAACGTTGTCAATCTACCTACACAGTTGTATACCCGAGTATAAGCGAATTAAATTAAAATAAATTATTCGCGACTTTTCATCTCGATGACACATTCTCGACCATCTCCCCGTTTGACGCATGAATCCGTCGACCAACGCCAATGAATATACTTAGAAAGCCCCCCCGACACTTATCCCTTTCATCCTTCGTCCAGTTCGCCGTGTTCACCGTGCGGAAGGCCTCTTCTCCAGGCGGCGCCGAGCGTCGCCGGCAAAGCACGACTTACGCGTCGATAAATAAGTATCACCGCATTGAAAAGCGCCGATTGGCCGCGCCGCGATGGAACGCGTGCTCACCTGCGGCTCACGCGGACCCGTTCGAGGAAAGGTGTGCGCGTTATACACACCGTAGATAAATATCTTGCGGGAGCGAGCGAGGACGACTCGGTGAACGTTTCGCTGCGTCAGCGGTTTTCACGTGTCAACCGGTTGATATATTTGCGACTAATGACCGGAGGGAATAATTATGACTCTCCCGCGCGGCACGAATTTCACCCGGACGGAAATCGACGCGTCGACCCGTGTACGTCCGGTTAAGAGGAGCTATTGGGGTGCGATAACTCATTTGTCATTTGGATTCGACGATATCGAGCTTAATCGGATGGAGGAAAGTGGGGATAAATGCAACCTATGATCCGCGGGGTCAATTTTTATATATTATTTATATTTTCTTAAAGCGTTTGTTTCAGGTTTACGTTTGTAATTTATTTTTATATATTATACTTTATTCGCGGAACTCAAGCGGGTCATTTGAAATTATTAAATGGGTCATTTGGTGACCCGCGGGTCATAGGTTGCCAACGCCTGTTTTAGACAATGGTGGTAAATGTTTGTGCCCTCGGGTCATTCGATGGGTTCTTCCTGATTCGTGAAGAATGCAAATATGATTTCGATTAGTTGGGGAAATACGTCTAGGGATGAAACATGAGCTGAGATTTAATTGGTTGGTCAATAGTGGTTCATTCGGACAATTCAAGGTGTTTTCTACGTGATGTTGCGATGTTAAGATCATATTTGATTTGAGACGATATTTGTTCCTCCGGGTAAGAAATCTACTGCATTCATACAGTATATAGCTAGTCCTGATTTTAATATTACAGTTGCTCTAGATTCTTTATCTACAACAATACACTTCTTAATTTTGCGATACACTTGTTTCTATAAAAGTACCTACTATAAATTTTATTTAACCACTTGCACACAACTACTGAATAAACCTAACTCTCCGAACCTGAAACCTCGTAAACGGTAACTTCGTTAACGTCACCCCAAATATTCACTCTCAAAAGTACAACATACTTCTTACATTTAGTAATACACATCCTTCCATAAAAATAAACTGAATTTCTTTAACCACTTGTAAACATCTACTGAATAATCTCCACTATTCGAACCTGAAAACTGATAAACGATATCTTCGTTAACTCTTTGAAATATGGTGGTAAGAAAAAATGCCACATTTTCAACTAAACATAAAAACGTTGCATACATATACGGTATATTTTCCTTACCACCATGCACCAAAGAGTTAAGGTCAGCCCAAATAATTGTACTCAACACCAACCACAAAAAGCCAAACCGCACCATTCCAAACATATCGCGCCAAAAATCCAAGTGAACCCATTGACCAGATATCGATAGCAATGCAAACACAATTCGCAGCCAATTTTCACGGTCGTTCTCCTCCCGGCGAACGGAATACGATCCGGGCCGAAGGGAACAGGTTCGCCTGGTAGCGAACGGAAGCGGATTATCGGTGGATCTCGCGCGGCCGGCGTGCATCGAATGAGATCGAGCCAATTACAACACGTAGGAAAGTGTGCGATAGTGAGATCGGTCCGTGCTCGCGCGCACCGTCGTCCGATAAAGGCGGGCAGCTTTAAGCCGGCGTACCATGGTTTCACGCGAGTCCAGGCGAAACAACGCGCACACGCACCTGTCGCCCCGGCGATATTTAAAATAATCGAGTGTTTACATTTTTTGTAATTAACACCGAGGCGACCGTGCTCGAACTCGAGTCCCCTCTGTAATTCCAGACGTCACGTAGTCGCTTCCCTCCGAAGCGCCCTTATTAAACGCTCTTTCGCCCGCGCATTTAACCCTTTAACGCCCAAACCCTTAAATCGTTATTTCAAAATTATGAGACTGATATACACGGGTGTGGCATTTAAGTTGATGCATGGAAATATCATAATACAAAGCATTGCATAAGAAAGTATTTTAGACAAACGGTGTTTGATTTTGAGGGGGAAAGGGAATGACATTATTTATTTTTAATCTGGTGAACGTTTTAAAAGTCATTTGAAGGTCAACTTCGTTTTTTTTAAATGTATACCTATATTTTTGTTCACGCAATTTTGTCTGAAACGTTTTTCTATGTTAATTTAGGAAATTGTTTTATCCATTTAATAAACGAAGTTGACCTTCGAAACGTTCACGAGATTTAAAGTAAATAATGTGATTCTCTGTCCCCCTTAAAACCAAACAACTTTTGTCTAAAATACATTCTTCGGAAATGCTTTGTTTTTATGATATTTCCATGTGAAAACTTGAATGCCGTACCCGGCGTAGTATTTTGTTACTTTCAAGTCGAAAATATCGATGTTAGACCGACCTATTTTTTGCATATGTTAATTATTTTTAGAGGGAACACTTGAATTTCCCAACCGAAAATATTGGAATCGACTTTCTTATGGGTGAAATTACGAATCCATGCTGACAAATGTTAGATATAACATAAAGAGTTAAAAGGTTAACCCTTTGCGGTTCTATGTCGAGTATGATTCGACATCACGTTTCTTTCTGGCAAGTAGAGGAGGCAGTCGAAACACAGGTTAGGATCTAATTACAATGATCCCGCATTCCTTCACATACTTTCGAAACAACAATTAAATTTAAAAATTTGTATCCAATTCCTATTTATCTGCTCCCATTTTCTATACTTTTATCGTTCTTTTGTAATAAAGTTTTGCAAACATCTTAAAAATCTTAAACAGGTTTGGCAATAATTCTCGAGGTAAAAGTGCTTGCCCATATTAAGACCACCTCTACTATATCAAACGCGACTCGATATCACCTTTCGAACGCTACAGCAGTAATTCCAGGAATATTTCCCGTAATGTCATAAATAAACTGTAAAAATTTATAGTTTCACAATTCCAGACAATAATATGTAAAAGTTACGTAGAGGACTGAACTTTGAATTCTGTATTAGAGACATTGCCACCGTAGTAATGACAAATAAATAATGTTAACCATCGTTAAAATCTTCATAAGTTGTATACATCAGATATTTCGGATTAATCATAACTCCGAAAAAAAAAACCCGCGAACCGGCTGAAACGGAACTGCGAAAATTTTCGCGATCAGCAAAATGTTAAGCGCGTTCCCCCGGGGTGGACGTGTGTCCCAAGAAATTAATCGGCTAATAGAGACAGACCGTTGTACCGTGTACGATTTAACTACTGTTCAGATCGTATCTGCGACGCCCACGCGACGGAAAAGCATCCAGCGCGCGGCCCAACAAACAGCATCGGCCAGTCTCGAGCGCAACCGGTGGTTCCCGTTTTGGAAAAGTTTCGTTTGCAAGCCGATCCGGTTGCCGGTTCTCCCGGTTGCACAGCGACACCCTAGCTCTCGACTGGGCCCCCCGATAAGATCATTGTTCTACAAGCACCGAAATGCGAAAAAGTCTGAAGGCAGATAGCGAGCCGCCGATCGGTTATCCCCGATCTCTTCCCTAGCCTGGCGGACAAGTAACAGGCGAGTTTTTCGTCACTGTCCCGCCGTGCGTACCACCGGGGACCAAGCGAACCAAGAAACACGGAACGGACACGGGTAAGTTGCGATTATTGCGATCCAACGATAAGATCTCGCGGGGGCCCGCCCACACTCGTCACGGAGAACGCGTTAATACCGAGCGATTTCCTTTCGTGGCGCTACGTCAATCGTGGTCCGCCTTGGCGTTGGATCCCCTTTGTGCCTGTGTTTGTTTTAATATGTTCGCCTGAGGGCTGGGAGGGGAGGGACCGTGCCCGACACGGTCCGTCACACAGCTTATTACCGTCAAGACTAATCTACTTGTGTGCGAAATATTATATACGTGGATTAAAAATATACGTTTGAAAGGTCCCGTGTATGGATAGTTGATGAATGGCCGTGTCTTTTATCTCGGATTTTTCTGTATGTTACGAAGTCATGTTGTCTCGGTGGCTTGTGCACGCAGTGTTTTATGGTTTTTAACGACATACTGCACAAGGACAGACTGAAATGTTCTCTGGTCTTTTAGTATGCTGGAGTTAGTTCTAGTGTGCAGAGTATTTTAACTTTGTTTTATTTATTCAGCAGCTCCCTTTTAAGATCGTTGAAATATGGAATATTGTCTGGTTTTATATTATCAATGCTTTCGTATATGTAACAGGTGCGGCTTCGTGTAAGTGTATGTTGTTATGTTTGTTCTTTGTTATACTCGATTACATCACAAATGACTTTCTCCGTAAATATGCAAAAATTGTTGTACAGAATATGTCATATTACTTGTCCATCCTGAATAACTCCTGAAGTATGTTTTCTACAAAACAGTGCTGAAATTCACTACATGTTCCCTTCAACAACGTGCAATTTCTGTATGAAACACTTTATTGTAGAACACATACCTTAAAAATTACTCAGTGTGGACAAGTTACGTGACTCACCCTGTACAATAGTTAAATAATATAATAGTAATAATAAAACTGCTCCATTTTTACACTTATTAAATTTAGTAATCATTAAAAGTCTGCCGTAGGTTAACTATCATACAATTTAAATCATCATAAATTCACAAAGGAAAAACTAAAACAAAGTCTTTTGAACTAACCTAATAATTGTTTCGTTTAGAAATTTTATTAAACGTTTCGAAATAAAACGTAACTAAAAATGAAACACCAAGAAAAGACTACAAAAATAAATCGAAGAGTGTATCAATCACGTACACGACGAGGAAATGAAATAAAGAAATAACGATTGACTCGAGTAGAATAAGAAAAAAAAAATAGCGGACTAGACTCCGCCAGCCTCAATGCAGCACTGATTGTGAACGATGCGAATGGTTCAGACCCTGCTACTATTTCTATGTGAATTTTAAACATCGCATTTTTGCGTGACTTATCGATAAATTAACCTCCGAACTTTTATCGTTCGATATCTACGTATGTACGGGGCGGCAACGAACCGTCGGAATTCCACTGCGTACTGCTGTCCGCGCCAGATGACGCAGTAAATCTCGACACGGGAAGAACGCATTCCGCGGGTCGCGAGCATCCGTGCAGAAAGGGCTAGGACGAGCGTACCCTGCGCCGCAGAAGACCGGATATAACGAGGCCGCCGCAAGAAAATCAGCTGCAATCGTGTCTGTCATTCTATGTCGATTCCAGCGGCGAAAAACAGATTCTTTCTTAAATTTCTAACGTTCGCGGATAATTGAATGCTCCGAAACGATCTTTTCACTTCTCATCGAACTGGACAATCTTCAAATGTACATTTTTTTGTTTAAATGTTAATTGCTCTGTACATAACTGTACTCATTCGACAGTGAAGGGTTCAATATGTTTGGGCAACAGTATCAATATTTATTTCTAAAGAAATGAAGATACTACTACAACGGTACTGCTTAATTTGGGCAAAATATATATAATCAGTACATAACAATTATTTATATATGTTATAATCGTCGTATATTGATATATTAAAAATATTATACTTGTACTGAAATTAAAAATGATATCGTAAGTATTCTTTAGGGACGAAGTTTTTTTAAGGGGCGAGCCTGGTGTAAACAGCTAAAAATGAATGAATTTTTGGAAATTTCTTGTGAAGAAATTTTAAACTAATCTCTTTGAAACTTTGAGAATACTTTATTGTACAATTAAACTCAATACAAAAATTTTTATGTTCGCGACAAATCCATAATATTATGCAGCCGATGAGCAAAAAAAGGTATTCCGCGCCGGGGAATGTAACTCAAAAAATATTCAACCGACTGACCTAGCATTGCGTGCACATATTCTTTAGATTTTCTTCACAGCATGACCCTACATTTATAATTTTATTCTTTCAATAAAGTATATATTTTAGCATCTTTTACTTGAAAAAAGCAACCTCAAGAATTCAAACAAACTAAAAACTTTTTACAAAACTTCCTTATAAAAATAAAATGTATCACATAATATCTCGTCTGAAAAACGTTATTAAACCTCTAGATAACGGCAAACCTATTTTTAAACTCCAGAGGGATCGCTTACTTTTCGAATCGAAAATATCTAACTCGAAGATATAAAAAATCACAAAAAAACTTGCCCATCTTCCAAATGTTAATCATCACGGTGAAAAATTTCAATAGAATAAAAATTACTCTTTCGCAAATAAGCTTTCCATAAGCAATTTCTCATGGTATACCCTAATACAAGCGCGCTAAACCATCATCTATCGCCAAAGCGTCTAGTTTCTATCCACGCGGGTTCAAAAGCATCCCGATTTGTAAGACCTGAAACACTATAGCGCGTTAACCACAAAAGCTTCTCTCTGATCGTCAGAAAACGACCAAACAAACTCCCCTGAGTGTTCTAGGCTCTCGATAGCGATTCCAAGGGGAGCTCGACTCCGTGCCAAGAGCCAAGATGCCAAGCGCGTTGAGAGCATCGATACCCATACAAGTCGGGCCACGATCGCGGACTGGGCTCCCATTCAACGCGCGGACCCAATAAATTGTCATTCATGACAAACTGAGGACAAAGTAAAGGCGCACGACATCGACGTGGTATCCAGCCACCGCCGCGGGATTCACGACGGACGCTGACTATGCCCGTGGTGGCCGCGACGTCGCGGCGTTATGCCGTATCCACGGTCGATAGATCACCGTGGTCGGCGTAATCGAGCAACCAGCATTCGACTGTCGACGCGTCGAAACGCAACGGAGGATGCGAATTTCTCGGGGATCACTTTCGACATATTTCCTTCTCACGTGTTCCTACTAATTGAACGGTCTGTAACAGTTACCCGACCCTTTTTGAAGGTTTTTGATGATCAGGCCCGTTCGGGTAAACTATCTCTATTATAAAAATTGTCAAGTGTAGTTGTGCGTATTACCTTTGGATGTTAAAGAATTAGATTGAAAATAAGGGAAATTGTTATTTATATACTAGATGTCATATAGTCAGTATATATAATTTGTATACCGATAACTAGAACGCCCCCTCCCAGGAACGAGATCTCTTTAGCACCCACGTTTGGATCCTGTGATGTATAATAACTAGACGGATTTTATGCATTTATAGCCAATAGGGCTTTGTGTAATACAATAGAAAAAAACTTTCATTAGATGCAATGTGTTTTCTACTTTATTCTGAACCCAAGAAGATATTTGAGAGAAGAAAGAAATTCCTACCTTAGCTGTTGTCTTGAAAGTTTACTTTAAAAAATGTCGTTTTGCATAAAAACATTTAATTGCGGTAGAAGTTAACCTATGATATTACGACCTTTTTCGTAACTGTGCTCCCGAAATTTATATTGTTGCTGGTTTAGGAGAAGAAAGAGGAATTCTGTATTCACTGTGGAAGTTAAATATTAATGCCAGCAGAATAGCATTTCACTTCGACTTAGGGAAAAGTTAGGAAAACCTTTATTTATAAAATTCAGTTGACACAATGTATCTTTCGTTAATTTAGCACTAGAACTACATCATTAAATGTATACTAAATTAAATTGTGTTGTAACATATGGTATAGTAATATACGGAGTATTTCCGAAATGGTAGTACAACCAGGAAGGGTGTGATTCTACATGGCAAAATAGGGCGAAAATGTAGAATAACATTGTTTCGTACGATTCTTCGTTTTGGAGAAACTTGAATTTGAATATCTACTGAAAACACGTGCAATTGAATAGAACTTGCCTAACATGTCTGAAAATTGATCATCTTACAAACGAAGCATTATGCGAAAAAATGTTATTCTACATTTTCGATTTATTTTTGGATGTAGAATCACATCCTTTTGGATTGTACCACCATTTTGGAAACACCCTGTATAATATAATCAGTATAATTTGATGTATTGTATAATATCTAGAATACATTAAAGGTCAACATAAATTCCGAGAAAAATACCTTTATGATTTTTAATACTGGACTGCGGATTTTTATGCAAAATGATATTTTATAAAGTAATTTATAAATACACAAGCAAATGTAGGAATTTCCTTCATCTCTTAAGTATCTTATTGGCTGAAGAATAAAATAGAAAATTCGTTGCTTCTGATGAAAGTCTACCCCTTATTATGTTATTATGCCCAATAGGTTATAAATGCATATAATCCGCAGTCTATTTATACCTGTAAGACAAGAAATCTAAAATCTGTCATTTTGAAGACTTTGATAGTTCTAGTGTCAATTCCGTTGAGGGATTTAAAGATGTGGTCTGTATGTGTCAATATTATATAGAACGATTCTAAGATACTATTACGCTTAGACTGTGTCAGTTTATGTTAATTTATATGATTACGAAACAATTTATATCCAAGAACTATTACGAAATATTTATGAAAAAGTGTTTGTGATGTTTGAACGAATCGGCGGCGAGCATAATCGTAAAATGTTCGGCTATATTGAGTTTCTATTAGTACAAAGATTCATGTCACTAATCCGACTTGTCCACGACCAAAGCGTTCGTCGTATTTGAATAATCCGACGTCTGTAATAACAAGAACAAGGTCCGTTGGAAGAGAGCCGGTCACGTGGCTTAATGGCCCGAGACACGAATTCGTTTAAGCCAAGTGAACTATCCAGGCCTGATCAGATTTGTTGTTCCAATTCTTTCAAAACAAAAATAGAAGATACTCATGAATATTATTTGAACCTTTTCATAATTACTCCAACGTTGTTGATTTCTCAGATATTCACGTATACACATAAGTGTTCGGCTACTGATGTCAGAAACTTTGAAAGGTCGATTCTACGTGTAAAAATAAAACGAAATCGTGTTGGAGGCTACATTTTTAAGTTATTAACAGTTAGAGATTCGAATCAGAAACGCCTGAAACCGGACAATCGCCATAAAAAATACAATGTTACCTTCTTGCCAGAAAACTGATACACAGCACTTGCACTCGAATCTGGACTGTCTTCTTGCGACACTTCATAAAAATTCACACACGAATAGTTGCGCGACATCGAACAAAACCGATTGGTTACGGTGTACTCGCGATTTGCCACTGTTCGTTGGTAAATTAAATGCCGCGAAGCTTGTTACTAAAGATAGTGTGATAGTGTATGGTTAATTGTATGATTTTTAATAATTCGACACGATCTTGTAACACACTTGAACTCCAATATAAACGTAAATGTAACAATGTACTGTATGCGCATGTGTGTACTAGTTGTGTATGTATTCCGACTGATCGATGTGCTCTTGTTAACGATTGAATGTGTTCTGCCCGACGATTGTACGCATAGACACATGCTGCAACGGATCGACTTGTGATTGGTGGAAAATGCAAGATTTTGGTTGGTGTCGGTTGTGGAAGAAATGGTAGTATGAGGTGAAAGAAGTGGGGCTTGGTGTATGTATTGTTTTTGGGATTCCTGGAAGTCAGCGCCGAAATACAATAAAGCAATAGTCTTGGGACTGTAAATATTTTGCACGTGATGTTTAGCTGTCCAGGAATCCCCGTTTATGGCGGTTTGCTGGGCGTACTGGCGGCCCAAGACGCGACCATTTCCTACCTGCGTTAGGTCGTAACACCGATGGTGTTTGAATACTACCAGGAAAAACAATCGATACTAATCGTATTCGAATTACTCATAAGTACAGTCTCTATCGTGCTCATTATAAGTTACGGCAACGACCAATAACAAATGACTCTTCTACTCGTGTTTAATCGAACCCGAACGAAACGTCTCATAGGTACTAAAATTACAAGTAACTCCGAGGTACCAATATTACAACTGACTCAGAGGTACCAAAATGACAATTAACTCATATCTACCAAAATAACAACTAATTCATAGGTACCAAAATTACAACTAACACATAGATACCACAATTACACTATTCGTAATCCCAACAGAACGTAACGAACGAATGACGATACCGATCCAGAATCGCGACAACTCATTTCGGTCCTCTGGGATCTCGATGGTACCTACTCGATCGATAATATTTCCGTGAGACGGGCGTCTGGCTCAAGAGACAAAGAGAAATGGGCTGGTCGAGGAGATGAATAGATCGACGAAAAGAAAACGGGTGGAAACGGTGATCGAGAGGGGAAAGGGAGGGGAATGCGAGAGAGAAGGTGGTCGGGACAAAAAGTTGGACCGGTCCGCCGTGTAGAAAGGCGAGCGTGGCGTGGCGTGGGTGGAACGAGGACCAGTGACAAGTACGATCAGCCGGTTCACCGGGCTGATCGAGAGAAGATGAGGAAGAAAAAGAGGCGGCCAGCCGATAGGGAGGGTGTAGAGGACGCTGGGGGAAGGGTGGCGAGCGGGGGAGGGAAAAAAGGAGGAGAGAAGACGGCTGGGAGCCGAGGAGGCCGCGTCGACCGGCAGCACTTATAATTTCTAATGGGCAACGGACGATTTTTTGCCCGCGGCCGGAACGGGGGCTCAGCAATAATTTATATCCGCGAGGACAGCGTCGCGCGTGCGTCGGCGTGCAATGGAGAAAAAGCGAGAGAACGACGGGGACGGATCGCGAGAATCGCGCCGCGCGTCACGCCGCCTATCGTGTCGACGCTCGCGCGGAAAAGATCGTCTCGAGGTCTTGTAAGGACACTTTGGACCTTCGATGAGATGCAGAAATGTTGCTGGTGGATCTTTTTCATCTTAAATCAATCTTGCAATCGATATATTACAGCCTTCTAGAATTTCTAGAATAATTTCCTACGGAGGAGACGGGTTTAAAACTACTTAAAGGGTCATCCTACTTTGACGGCCGAAGAAATTAACCCTTTACGGACGGAACGGTTCGACGCTGATCACTCGGTAGCGATAATACATACACAGTTACAGTGCATACATACATTTATAGTTTACGCTGGACGCATATATACGTCAATCGTCGGTAAAGATTTTAACTATGTTTAGAGTTTTTTCATTAGTGAGTACAGTATATAATAAACAGCATCTTTTTAGTATGTATTGAACTATTTCTACATAATGTGAAAAAATTGCGAAAATAATTTTATTATACAAATTTTGTTTTATGTTTTGTCTTAGCATGAAAGTGACATCTCAGAAGAAAGGTATCTCCATGGTGCAGGTGATTTCTCAACTGAGATTCATCTGAAATAAAAAATTCGAGAAGATTGTTAATTAGTATGAGTTGCTGTTATAGGAAGTACAATAAATAATTTATCTTAAAACATAAGAAAATGGCGTGGGTCCGGTAAAGAAGTTAAAGAAAAGTACTTTTTCGGTGATTCTATTATGTAAAAAGTATCATAAATGAAAGATACAAACATGACATTGTTTTCTGCGATAGCGACACTTATAAAAGTGATTAATTCAGAGTTTTCTTGAATTTTATGTTTCTGATGAGTCTGAGCTACAAAATCATTTGTACCATGGAGATACACCTTTTTTCTGAAATATCACTTTCATCGATAAAATTATTTTTGCAAATTTAAAAAATTGCAATTTATATAATATAAACATATTATTAACTAGTAGTTCAATAAATACTAACAAGATGAATGTGATTATATATCGTAGTTACTGGGCTAAAAATTCCTAAATATACATATACATAGAGCTTCATTTTTTTACCGTCCAAGTAGAATGACTCCTTAAGGGATTAGACTACTATGACCCCCCGAAAAAGCAGGTAATATCGGGTGTGGACTGTAAAAAAATTAAGTATCTAATTAAATTGCGATTTTGCATTTTATTTTAACATGCTATAAACTAATGAAAAGATTTATAAAAATTAGAAAAAAATTATCATAAATGTTGTCATATGGTGCTGAGCTGATGGTCTTTTTCACTAAGGATCAAACGATACACCCCAAAACTCGATTTTGGATTATCTGAAACCAAAGGATAACATTTTTTCGTTAATTATATTTCAACGCTAAAACACTAACGAATGATTTTGTGAAAAACTGTTTCTTGTGAGATTTATAAACAAATTGGTGACAAATTTTTCGCAAAAGTCGACACCTTTTCAAAACATTGTTATTCGGTGGACTTTCAAATAATAACAAAATTGGTCCGTTAATACTTAGACATTAATAGGATAATTAACGAAAAAATTTTAGTTTTTCGTTGGAGATAATAATAATTCGTTAGCCAGTATAAATTTATCTGCAACGTCCACGAACTATTCTACTATCTTCATTACTTATTTGCAGGCGTTACGGTGACACTGATTAAATTACATGTTTATAAAATGTACAGGCGCCTCTGTACTCTTGTTGTGTAAAGACAGGATATAGTTACCGATCTCGAAACTCTGCTGAGGGAAGATTGAAGGTGGATGACCCTCCTCGCGATGGCCTGTCAGCAGTTTTCCAAGGCTCCCTCGTCTCCTACTCTCTAGGATACCGTAGTATCGTCACGTTCTTTCTAAGGTAGCTAGATCGTCTTCTTCCACGGCGTATCTGAGAACGATATCAAAGCACTGAAGACGAAGAAATACGTACAATCTATGTAACTCGATCACCGTAAACGTGAAACGACAAGCAATCTGGTTAAAAGCGAACGAAAATAATATCAGAATTAACATTTTCTTCTCCATCAAAAAATAAATGTACAATGTTACGTGTGCTAAAATAAGTAACCGGCTATTTCTTGACAAAGCCAGTATTCGTTTCTTTGAAAGTCAAAGATCTATACACCTTAATTTATATTGATAATGATTTTTCACCTTCTTACTTCCTCTTTACTCAATGAAAGTTCGAAAAAAACATTTCTATTATAAAATATATCACTCTCTGATTTACAAAGATAGTAGACTACATAGTTATTGGTAGTCTTAATAAAATTCAATCATATTAAGCTTTGTTTTTAATTATATCAATGATGAAAATGTATCATGCACGGATGCATTAAAATGTTATTTAGTACTAGTTACTTGTACTTACGTTAATATTCATACCCATTGAGAATATTCTAGTCTCATTCATTTTCGTAGATAATTTAATATAAACAGAAAAAAAATTATTCGAAAAGCTCGTGCAACGCCCTACTCTCCAAACCTACTATAGAGAAATGTAACCTTATCTCCCCACCTTTAAAAAAAACTGTAATTTAACACTATAAGAAAAGAGTAGATATATCTTTAAGTTGTTTTGCGTTACATGTACCTATGTATGTATATATTTTGCATGATATAATATATTGTATGACTATTTATTAAAATGTTCTGTACAGTATTGCAAAAAACTCTTTCAACAGATTCAAATTTCATTAAATAGAAAAAATAGTTATTCGAAAACAATACCGTATCAGCATCAATGTGTCTTACAAGTAGAATCAGTCTGCATTAGACAGACACCTCAGCCAAGAATATCCCAAAACACACATTTTCTGCGATCATTCACAAAACATTTTCTCAAAAAGAAAAGCCCATATTAAAAAAATTCATATCTCCGACGTCCTTTTTCACATAGAATCGTCCACTGATGAGTGGTACCAGCAAACAATTCGGAATAACGGAACGATACGAATGAATAACAATCCAATCGATTCGACAGCTCTCAGGTAAGGGCGTTCTCGCAAATTCACAGGAGCCACGGCGTGAACATCGAACGGCAATATTCGCCGATGAACAACTTGCCGGACACGATTAAGATAAGCCCTTGACTATGGCCCGTTAATCCAATTACACGGTCCCCCCGCCGTTTCGTGACGGTTCATCGTCCCGATACCGAACGACAGCGTGGAATATTTTTCGGGGGAAAAAAATGCTGTGTCACCGGATATTGTTATGGAGATATCGGCGTATCGGATACCCGATTATCCGAATATCCCTTACACGAAACGTCGATTATTCCATTACCACTTATCCGGCCCATCGATCGCCCGTGGAACAGGATACGACCCCGTCGGATATGCACGTACAGGCCCTATTTCGGTGCACACCGATCCTCTCGCGTGCGTATAATATACCCGCGGTATAATGAGATGTATATACACATGAAATCCCGGGCGTAACGTAAATCAACCCGAACGTTATTATGCATTCGCGCGATAACGACCTTGTACACCCTTTAATGCACACAGTCACCTGCATTGCTTTTTCGTAAAATTTCGAACATCGGAGATTGTCGCGATGCTCTTTTTCTGCGCGATCAAACACACCACCACAACTATCGGCCTTTCTCTTTCCTTCTCTCCCGCCTCCCCTCTTTTCTTATTGCTTTTATTCGCCGCCGAGCGTCGCCCTTCACCTTCGACTACCGGGAAATAATCTCCTGCAACCGAAATTTCCGGGGGATTTGCGATCGGTACGATCGAAATGATCGGGCAGAATGAGAGAACGGATTTATAAAATGTTTAGTAGCCTGTAAAGGTATCGAACCATGAGATTATCCTGATACAAATCTTAACTAAGGTTTTAATCCTTTAAAATCCATCCTGGTCGGATTACGTTTGACGAAAATGTAACATTCCTTTTTGTACTATTCACGTATTATTACGTGTTGGTAAATATGAAATAGTAAAAAATGGAATTTTTCTCTGGATAATAATTTTTGATACGATTTTATAAGTATTTATACATTGCTTGGCATACATATAAAAGTACTGTTAGATACCTCGTAACTTTCTACTACATAGTACATTTTAGCTCATCTGGATATTGTCACCCACTCGTACCCTTAGTCCCTTCCAACCGTTCGTGACTTCGTCGAAAACAAGCAGATTAGTCATGGTCGTCAGGAAACTTTCTCTTCGTCTCCTTTTTAAAAATCCAAACCATCTCCAACTACACCATCCCTGCTTTTCAATGATCAATCCAAGTCTCTTTTATTCCACACCCCTAAAATAGAAATCATCAATACCGTTTTCCCTGCTAGCCATGTTTCTTCCTTCAACCAACAATCTCGAACGTGTAGAGTGTAGAGTCTACGTAATAAAGGACAATTTTTTTAAACAAGTAATTTTGAATTATTTCCTTTCCCTGTTCACAACAGTACCCTAAAATTATCAATTCTTAAGGTGCGTATCCATTTGTTTATTTGACAAGCGTTGCATCGTTTTGTGTGAAAATTTATCGTATGGTGATACGATACGAAGATACGCACCTTTATGTATTACAGTTAAAATAAAAACGAACCAAGTGTACCATGTCTGAAATCATGTTAAGAAAGAATATTTCTTCAGAAAAGGAGACATTATAATCCCTAGAAAAACAGTGGTTCATTTTTATTCTACCCACAATACATAAGAATTAACAATTTTAGAGTGGTTTTGTAGTTATTCCACGCAGTGTATAATAAAGTAATGAAAAATGAAAGATATTTTATTTTAACACATTTTCTTAAATGTAGTGACCTCTTAAGGGATTAATAGAGAGACCTTAAATGTTAAGAAGTTTAATGAAATTCGTTGACAAATCACAAATTATTGAAATTAGTGCCTCAAGAGTGTAAAAATAAGGATGTAAAATGTAAGGAAATTTTAATTTTAATCATTCCCCTAATTCGTATACATACAATACCAGCGTTTTCGAGTCACCGTATGTAAACTTTCGGATGACCGTTCAGAACGCAAGAGCTTATAACACTTAACGATTCTTGACAAGATCGTAACACTTAACGTAACTCGCTCGGATAAGGAGTATTCGCCTCATCTCCGCTTTGTTCTTGCTACGTGAACGGTCGAAGATCGCTCGAGCCGACAGGAAAATTACGTTTTTAATGGGCAACGGAATGGATGTTAAGTAGTCGCGTCGATCAACCGGATCGCGATAAGTGAGACCGCAATTTCGAACGGGAAAAGCAACCAAGTATATGCGGCCTTTCCATTTCCTTTACCGTTTTACTTTTGATCGCCGCTCGGAGAACCGTCGATCCCGATGTTTTTAAACGAGATTCGGATGGGCGTCCCCGATAATGGCGATACCGATCAAATAGAGCGATTGCGGCTGAAGTCGGAAGTCATGGTCTTGATTTAACGAGAACAGAAAGCCGCTTTGATGAACGAGAAACCCGAGGGGGCCGGTGTATCGATCGAGATATCTCGCGGCGGCCGTAATCGATCCCATAATTAAACGTGTATAATCTACCGGCGAGATTTAAGGACTCGGGTCGAAAGGTGAAGGAAATATGTGCGGGATTCGTGATCGGGCCGGGATAATTTCGGCGAATTTTTCGAGCCTCTCGACCGATATTTCCGTCTTTTTCCTTTGTTTTTTTTTTCTTATCAGGGCTCGATTTAATTATTACCGACAGAAAGATGATTTACGTTACGCAGACTGATTGCTTGTAATAATACCGGTATTAGAGTTCATGCTTCTTTCAGGAATTATACCTTGGATGTAGACCTTTTAAAACTATATCTCCTTAGACTATAATAAACACGTCTTACATAAAAAACATGTCTTAAATATACTGTTGGAAAATTGGTGTTTTTCATGTTTTGTTTATTGACCTAACCTTGTACCATGGCCATACCAGCTATTGGCGCCCTTCAAGGAACCTTTAGCCGGCAAAACAATTCAACTCTGACTTTAGGAAAAATCAGGTAATGCGTAGTTAACTATACCTGGTAATACATAACGATCTACATTCCAGTTTGTCATCCCCATTGTCTAGAAGAAATCATCCAGTCTATAAGTCGAAAATCTGCAGTCCCTTTCGAGCTGTGGGGTGGTCTAATCTACATATGTATACATATACTTCTCACATCTCTTCTACGTCTTATCATTAACCTCTTACATGTTACAGGTGTTCGATGACCACTATTCCTGCTAAAGTAGCACCTTGCTTACTTTTATTTATTTACTGTATATACCTACCGTTAATTTATTTAATGTCTATTTTCTTGTTTAATGTAATTTATTAATCTATTCACCTAATTGAATGTTACTATTTGTATTCTATGTATATTGTATAGTTCAAAATATTTTCCGAACCAGTTATTCCATCGAATGTTCCAACATTGTCTACAACCTCAAAGCATGTACCACTGCATTAGGTTATTATGAGTTAGACTTAAATCATTTCATCAATCATCGTGAATGTTTCAAACGATCATTAGATTTTGAACCACATCATAATTAATAGACTTAAACTACAACACTTATTATGCATGTCAAGCTATTATTAATTCGCTTTACTCCTCTTCGACGGATCCGTCTTCCAAGGGTTAAATAATTTAAATTAGTAACTGAATAAACTTTGTACGTTAACAAGCATTAACTACCTGTAATTGTTTCTTTCAGCAAACACTGCAACCACGTACATCGTTCCATCGTGGGATATACGTAACAGGACTTGGATGATCCTCCATCTTTTCCGTGGCTAGCACATTAAATCTACTATATTCAGAGCATTGATATTCTTAATAAATGTATAATTAAAGAACCAACAAAACATGATTATACGCAAAGAATAGTATAATTCATTACAAACTGCATGAAACTGTATGAAATATAATCTTACATGTAAGAAACATTTCCGTTCCTTCCCACCAATCCTCCACACAAAGCCCACGAATCACAAAACAAATATACAAATTAGTTCTTGCTGTACCATTCCATAAAACTATATTTGTAGGTAACGTTTGCCGCAACTTTAACCCTAAATCACTAAACTATGATATTTTGGTTGCTCACACAAGGGTTAAAAGGCCGTGGCGCCGACAGGAAACCACATTGCACACCAGCTCTATCCTACATCCCCCGTCTATGCTCTCACTTTCAATTTCGGGTCGGTCAGGTACGAACGGCGAGGGAAATAAACGGGCTGCAACCCGCGGTCTCGTGATACTCACGGTCCCGTGGCGCGTACACGCGAATCATGTACATGGATGTTCCGCGGCGGCGTGCAGAAATCCGCTCCGACCTGACGATCGCGTGCATCGCGGGAATTAATCATCGATAGAACGCCCAGAATAATATTTTCGAGCCGAGAACACATACGGCGAGTCGTTTTATTTTCGAATGGTGTACGTGGCCCGGTGGAAACGTATCGAGTCAGCACGTTGTCGAACGAAACCTCCGTCCTTGTTACGATCGGTCAATTGCGAAAACCCTTTTCGTCGCTGTTGCATACGCTTGTTCCTTTTTTCCATTCGGAACCGCGAAACAGATGTTCTCGACGAGTACACGAATTTGTGGCTGTTTTTTTTTTTTATTTTTTCTTCATTGTCGGTGAAGGATAGGCTGGCGTGTATGTACGCGAACGATCATGCTAATCGTATTGCAACCGCGAATAAGGTACATGTACACTTGGTTGTTTAGAGTGCGTGTATGTTTATAAATATTCACGGAAACATAAGGTTGTTTAATGCTCCGGGGGGCGCCGTCCTTTTCTCGATTTTAATATTCTGTATTTTCAAAAAAACAAACAAAAAATACTGGACGTAGAAGTAATCTTGAATCTTTTCAACGCAATTCAATAATATCGTTTTCATCTACATTTTCATTTTCAAACTAATTTTTTGCGTGTAATTGTCAGATCAACCGCGACTTCCGGGGGGTTAACAGTTACTCTGTATCTCCATTTGATAGTCGACTATGTTGTTATAGTGATTCGATTACTTACCTGGAAAAATGAATTTTTTGTAAATAATTGTTCATTGGATAGAGCATTCGAACTAGATCATGGTCGTTCCTCCTTCTGTTATATGGCTCTTAACTTACAAGCATAGCCTTTTAATATTTAGGCCAAGAAATTCTATGAAATCACCGAAAGCGTAATGCACATATTTTAATAAATACTTAAACCATTATGACATGTTAAAATTGTCGTTTTTTACTTTGAATATTATTAGTTAATAATTAAAATTAATTTAAAAAATGTTGTTTATATGTATTTATACATGTATTTCTTTTTAATGATGATTTTAATACAGAGGCTCCGTAATTGAGACGCATCTCTATGCTTGTCAAAAACGTTTCCTGAATAACGAATTCTTATTGGTTGAACTCTGAGCGAGTAGGGATATCTTTCGGATGTTCTGAGGTCCGTGGTTGGAATAAGAGGTTCCTTCAGAAAGAAACGCACACCTGAAAATAATTAAAAACACGTGGCCAAGTTTAGCTTGACCGTGCCGAGGTTGCGGGAGTCAACCAACGGTACAAGTTTATGACGATATTGTTCTTCGCCTCGGTAGTGCTGCGCAAATGGAGCCGGCTGCCGACCAAATATTTGGGCCTTCGTCTATTGTATAACGGTGTCGAAAAGATTAAAAGGGTACACAATTGAACTCAAACTGAGAAGAAATAAACGCGTACATTATTACGGGAAATTGAATGGCTAAATTGGAGTTTTGTTAGAAAGTAATAACCGTTGCTATTAAGCACTATAACCTATAACTGTATGACAGAACACATGGATATTAAACCTCTTTCTTCATTTCTGATCATTTATTTCCCCTTTGATAGTTTCCTTCATGAATACCAGAAAAATCTTAGTGTGATAGGGTAAACCAATCAGTGAATGACTGAATTGTTGAATTTCTGAACGTTTAAGATTAATACTTGAATGTATTTATTTATAACAAAACAGCTGTTGAAATTGCAATTATATGTTTTCTTGAAAGTTTTATAAAAACAATTACTTATCCTTATCGTAATTTTTTTCAAATTATGTATAAAGTGCAAAAGGTGTAAAAGTCCAGTAAATGACTGCTATATTTCTGAAATATTTTTAATAAGAATTGTACTTACTATGAATGTTTGCTTAATACGCTAAACTAAAAATGTGGGATATTAAAAG
The DNA here is from genome assembly GCF_001272555.1 of Dufourea novaeangliae. Classification (NCBI taxonomy): domain Eukaryota; kingdom Metazoa; phylum Arthropoda; class Insecta; order Hymenoptera; family Halictidae; genus Dufourea; species Dufourea novaeangliae. The sequence goes on from NW_015373961.1 coordinate 4,341,146, forward strand.
TGCAATAACGCTACATTTATAAAAATTCAGTAATTTTTAAATTTATGATTTACATTTCTTGCCTAATGGTCATTCACTGGTATGCAGTCAATTACTGGTTGGTTTACCCTACTAAATGTCTGTTCACAAAAACATTCTTAAGAAGAAAATATAACTGAAATTGACTTTCGGTGATATATAAATGCAACAAGAAAGTAAATATAAAAAGGAAAGTCAATTTTGAGAAAGGATTGCATAAATATTTCAATTATCCCACATTCAAACAATTCAATTCGAAGTTTCTCGAATTTTTTACTTTCTAATTTCATCTCAGGGAGCAGTTCGTGTGGTTCCTACAATTTTTCAGTCTCTCCGACCCGTTCAGAGATATGTATTATTCTAAGACACATTGACATTGGTGCGATAAAGATCGCCAGTTCGTTTTACGTAGAAACCTGGGTGTGCTGTGAACTCGTACTTAATTAACGGTGTCGCGTTTACCCGTGCGGTGGATATTAACCTTTGCCAGCAGAGTTAAGGATTATGGTTATAGCAGTGATATAAAATATGACACCGCCATAGCTATAAAAGGATAAGCGGTGGTAAATATTCCTTTGGAAATCTATTCCTGTCCGATTTTACGATTAAGATTCCGCCAGGTGTGATTTAACTCTTGTAAATCTTTATCAAAGTGAACGGCGCCTTTTATCCTGTGCTAATAATAATCTCAATTCTTCAATTTCCAACGGTGTTTTCACCGCAACCCACGACAATATTCTTGAAAAAAAAAAAACATTTAAAAGTTCAACTGGATTTAGTATATACTCTCGAAATAAAAACTGAAACGAAAAACGATAAATAAAGTAAAGATTCTCAGGTATCGTGGTCAATTGTAAAAACAATTAATGTGTATATATATTTCCATCGTAAGTGTGCAGCAACATACAGATTCGGTTTCTCTTTCGATGTACAGATACAAGGATTATCGACTCGTTAATTGTAGAAACGGGATACAAATGGGACATCACGAGATCTGTTTGAGCCCTTTCCTTCGAAAAAGGCCGTGTCGATTTACAATCATAGGGCGTGAGACTTCCGGGGCAGTGCTGTGCGCAACTCGAGTTAATCAACCGTGTCTCGATTATTGTCGCGAAACAAACAAAAAGATAATTATCCTTTCATATGTTAATTAAAATTTTGTATCTTTTCAGATTTTACTTTTATATTCGTTATTCGAATTTCCATTACATCATAGCAATCATTTAATTGCCCGATCGAGGCTGGGACCCATGGAAAGAAGTTTGGACAACGAAAGATCTCCAAATCAGAAGAGTATTGTAGTAAAATAATTAAAGACTCGTTTAAATGACACAATCGAAATGGAGTTCTTACACATCCTTGTGCGATTACGTGATTTCCAGCACCTGCACGCAAAGTGGTCCCAGTCTCGGTCAGTCAAGCTATATATTCGAATTACCAATCGCGATTCGTTTGCACAACACTGAACCCACACATAAACACGATACGCATTTCTCATAATACACGAAAGTGTAAAGACGATCCTTCGTTAGAATTGGAAAAATATTCAACCTTTCCGTATACTTACGTTACCGAAAAACTTCAGCCTTAAAATGATATGTATACTGTTGCTTCGCGACTCTCGCAGCTGTACGAAGACGGAAGGCACCGTGTAAAAACACCACAGACGATCAAAACGAATCGGATTCATGCGCTAAAAACAAACCAAAAAAAAACCCAAACGAAAGAGGTACGAGATCCAAACGAAACAATAACCATAACGGGGGATGATCGATGGAAAGAAAATAACAGAGATCTGTGCGTGGTTCGTTGAAAAATTATATTTTTGTTCCATTCTGGCACGATTCGTAAACACAACATAATTTATAAATTAACATACACAATCGTCGTCATCAATAATTTACAGGAAACTCTCTCGCGCGCGGAGCGTTCTCGTTTTCTACTTGTTCGCCGTTTGTTACCAAAAAAAAAAAAAAAAACATTAACGGACCACCGCGTTCTCGCACGGGATCCACACACGGGGGGAGGGAATCGACACACCCCGTGCGAAAGGAGGGGAGTAATAGTCGGTGCTCGTTTTTCCATCGTTCGTTCTGCCACCTCTCTGTTTCGTTCAGTTTTCGGACGCAGAAGGGAACGACGATCGGACGGGCGGAGTAGAGCCTAGATGATTCGGCTGCATATATAAATCAGTCGAGGCGGAGGACCGCGAAAACGAACTGCACGAATGAACGAAAAATTTTTTTCTATAAATGCAGACACGCCATCGATGACACGAGCGAGAAAGAGGAAATTGAGCGTTCTTCTCCGACCCTTCCGACACGATGAAACCGACCGCGGGGGTGATTCGACGAAACTCTTGGGAACAAAGTGGGGGTGGGAGGGGAGCGAATGTAAGAACGGGACGAAAAATAGGAAGCTTGACTTGCGAATAGGATAACAAAATAAATAATAGAAGCATTAAACATGATTAATCACTTAACAACGTAACTAGGGCGTAATAATTAATAATAATAATATTATAATAATAATAATAATAGAAATAATTGTAATCGTACGAATGGCTAAGTGAGTGTTAATAATTACAAGAACAGGTTGTCTGGCACGGCGATCGCTTAATTGCCCGAGGACACGTCGAACGTGTTTTACGCATCGTTTCCCTTCTTCTTCTTCTTCTTCTTCTTCTTCTTCTTTACACTTATATATCCTCTTCGTGTGCAGAACGGGGCTCTTCGTGCGCAAGAGATTCTCTCACAAGTCTTAAGGCTGAATCGCGCGGAGAGGCGACATCGAGACGGAAGTGCCCCCCTCCCTCCCCGATAGCAACGCGTAACTTTCTCCCATCATGGGGAACGAAATCTTTGCAAATGACCATTTGCAATTTCACAAAAACAATCGGAGTACGGGGGCGTAGAGAACAGAAATAAAACGAAAAAAAAAAAAAAAACGAAATCAAAGTATCATTAAGAAACGAAAGCATTCTTAAAAGGGGGGACGGTTAAAAATGGAGCGCGAAGGCCAGGATCTCTTAAAACCTCGAGAGCTCCAATGACGAAAAACAAGAATCCTTCCGTCCCGAGGTCTCACCCCCTCTTGTTGTCCTTCTTCTCTCACAAACGGAGCCGCCTTCCCGAGTAAATCGTCACGATCGACCGAGGCGAGCTAAAATGGCAAGCAGAGAGCGATAGTTTTCCTTCTTAATGGCTAATTTACTCGTTCCGTGTTCCTCTCCTCGAAAAACGCTTAAACGGTAGACTAATTAGAAAAAAACCTCGGTATACAAAAATACAGATATACATGTCCGTGTGTGTGTGTTTGTGTGTGTGCGTGTGATCATGCGCACACCTTACCACCTGTGTAAAGACTCGTGTGCGCGATGTAAGTCTCGTTTTCGAAGAAAATGAAAAAATGCTCGACGGCGACGACGCGCGTCTTTTCCGCGCGCGTCCACCACCATGCATCTCGAACCTTGGGCCACGAACGGGGGACACCCATCGGACGAACGAGCTGAATTTATGGCAGGGAAAAAGGCAAACGGTCGAGGTTGAGCAAGGTTCAAATGTGGTCTTGGTTCCACGCGTGGTCCCCAGCCTAGTCGCGTGAAAGCCTTTTTAGGGGCGCCCAGGAAATCGGGGCCTCGGTGTTTCTCACAGTTATCGGTACTTCGACTGAACGATATTTCACCAAATTTCGGCAAGAATCGGCGCTATTAGTCGGGGGTGAAAATTCACTGGTCGCTCGAGATTGTTTCCCACGCTACATTTTGTCTTATGTTGTTTAAATTAGAACTTGTGAAATTTCTTTCGGTGTGCTGTTAGGAACCCTGATTGGCGTTCATTCGTGTAAATTTACTTTATGCAAGAAAGTATAAGAGAGTTATAAAGAATTTATGGATAGTACCGATTTACAGTACGTTTTTGTTATATGTTAATTGGGTTTTAAAGAAAGGAGAGAAAATCATTAACCCTACTGGTCTCCTCGAAATGAAGATTGTATTTCAATAGGTATCATGTTCTTGAATATTTGTTTTTAGTATCCGTAATCCTAGTCTACTTTTCGTGTATTTCCCATTTCTTAAGAACAAATCGTTTCGAAGTTTGAAATAATTTTATTCGACCGAACACTTATGAGGAGAACAGCAGGATTAAACATCAATGTGATAGAAAATTTGAGAATATTTCATAGTTAGAGAATTTTTAATAAAGAACGATAGTATAGGATGTCAAGGAACCCTGAGCGACCAATTAATGTTTCTTAAGACTACAAGGACACCTGGACGTCGGTCAACGAAGCGTTCGAGGCTCTGACTGTCCTCTGGATCGGATCGAACCGCGAAGCTCCGCATTCGCCTCGTGAACTGGTGAGTATTTTCGAGCGATCATTCGCGAAACGTCGTGGATCCGCGTGTAGTCGAAATCGGCCAATACTTCGTTGGAATACGCTCATCGACCGATCGATCAGTTCAAGATCGAGAAATCGAACGGGTCGCGCGTAAAAAGACCCGGAGGAAAACGAGCTTCGTCGAAACATCGTAACTTCGAATTAACAGACGAACCTACTCTGGTTCTTAGCGTTACGATCGATGAAACTTTTTATCGAACTGTACACTTTTTCGCTCGTTCTCCTCCCTGTTTTCCTTCCTTTTTTCTAAGATCTTCTCGCGGAGCCCCTTCGACACAGTATAAAAAAATATTTCTCTCTGTTCCTTCGCATGCATCGCAAACATTCTCACGCCGACAAACACAATGATAATAATATTAATATTAATATTCGTAATAATAAAAACGCAATAATAATATCAATATTACCCACTAATTAACGTTACGTGTCTAGACGCTTTATTATGCTTTATGTTTCATTCATTCTGCAGGTACGATTACGTTCGTTTTCACTCTCTCTTTTCTTTCTTTCTTCTTCTTTCCTTGCGCCCAAGAACCGTCGTGGCTCTCGTTCGCCATATTTCGTTCTAGGACACCCTCGAGGCTCTATTTCGCCCATGTGTGTGTTTACAACGGGTCTCGATCGCGAGTAACAACAGACTTCAATATAAATATATCACGACGCCATTCGAGAGGAAGAGTTTCGCAACGCGCGATAAAAAACATTCTACCCTATTTCGATTAACAATTATACCAATCGACGCACTCCGGTGCGTTTTCGAACAATCGTCTCGAGGACTCCGTTTTTTTTTTTTTGTTTCATTTTGTCGAGCGTATCACCAGACGAATCGACGATATTTTCTTTGTAGATCGCCAGCGACGACGAACGGGTTTCGAGAACAGCACTGGCTATTCGTTTATTTTATCATTCAAAAAACAACTTCTCTTTTTTTTTTCTTTTTAAATTAAGTAACAACGTTTAATTAAAAAATGGAAACGATCAAAGGATATGTGTCGCCAGCAATTTCTCGATCGATAAAATTTGGCACTGGGTTTCGTTCTCTCGGATCGCGGAACGTGCGTTTCGCAACAGGTGAGTTTCACGAGGAGATCGCGAGCAACCTTGCCTCGAATACAAGCACCGTTTCTCATGGACCTTCGCTGTTAACGCGTGAGGTTGCTTTCATATCGTCTTCGTTCCGAGTCAGCACCGCGTCGATCGCGATACAAGCATCGTTCAATCGAGATCGAATTCTCCAAGAAATTCCAATAATGATCGCCTATCGTGCAACCTATCGAACACGGATCACGCCACTTAAAATCTACAGAAGTTACCATTTCCACACATATGTTTCCGCCATGGTAAAAAAAAAACTGAAGCGCTCCCTGTCGACGATTCAACGAAAAGGAAAAAAAATGCGAATTCTTTCATTCGCAAATAAAAACTGAATCCCATATATGTAGGAGCGTTAGAAAAATGAGAGGGCCCAAGCGGGATTCGAACTCACGACCGCCGGGCACCGAAAGCAGAGACTCTATCCACTACTCCACGGAATCCTCCTATTTTCCCAAAATGTTATTTGCTCCTTTGTTGGGTATGGAGTTCCCGATCCCACATATAAAGTTTTCGAACTTTCCATTTTTCTTTTTTAAAAAAAAAAAAAAGTGTAAAACAAAACAGTCAACGAAAGGTCGAGTATTATTGGAATGATCCTCGAGTAACAATCGTCTCGATATACAAAGAACTCCGTAGTATCCGAGCGAGTTCGGAGGAAGCAACGGGGGAAGACGAAGAGATATACGATAATACTGTGACAAAAGCTCGTGAACGCGTTTAAAAGGACTCGCATAAAATTTCAAAGATCGATGAAACACTCGTAGGAGGAAAGAAAGATTCCCCAAAAATTCAGAAGATAATCGAGTAACTTCCTTAAACTCTATCGCCAGAGTTCCACTCGAAAATGGAGGGTAAATTCCCGGATGAACCGATCGTTCCATCGCCTTCCGTCGTTGTCCTCTTCAACCCCTGTCGCGTCGTCGACGTCGTTGCGACCTGACAGCAACGGATTCGAGCCTTTTTCCCCGTGAGCCACGGGGGACCAGGTCATTGTTACGTGGTCATCCACGTGGCCGTCGTCATTCGGCCTTGATCGCAGCGGATGGCGAGGCCATTTCCTGCCCGAACACTGGGCTCGCCTCGTCAGCAAGCAGTCCAGGTTCGCTCTTCGGGGTCTGCGCGTCCGGGAACTCGTTCTTGGGCGTCTGCAGATCCGGAAACTCGCTCTTCGGCGTCTGCACGTCCGGGAATCTCGCGTGGGTCCTCAGGTGCCTGGTGATCATATCCCGACGGCACGCTGCGTAAGCGCACTGCGGGCATTTGTACGGTTTCTCACCGGTGTGCGTTCTCTGATGGGTGCTCAGGTGATCGGACCTGCTGAATACCTGGCCGCAGGAATTGCACGTGTACGGTTTTACACCCGTGTGCAGCCTCATGTGTCTGGTGAGCATATCGGACCGGGCGAAGCTTCTTTTGCACACGTCGCAGAGGTACGCCTTCGCCGACGCGTCTTGGGGACCCTGTCTGCGATGCCTGGAAGCCATGTGCTTCGCCAGACGGTCGTGCAGGCTGAACATTTGACCGCAGACAGGGCATACGTAAGCGACGTCCGCGCCAGGCGGCATTTGCTCGACCACAGGCGAGACCACGATGTTGAACCTGGACGCAGCACTTTCCTTGGTCGTAGGGGATGCTACGTCGCCTTTTACCACCGGTACGCTGATCGAGCCCCTCGACAGGATCCCAGGCGGTAGTAGCTGAAGAGCCGGTGGTCGTCCAGATGCAGCCGCCGCGGCCGCTGACGCCATCAGGCTCTTCATAGATAGATCCAACGGCGATTCCTGGGGGCTCGTCGTCTCGCCCTCGAAGTAACCACTCTTCATCGGATAGTTCACGAGCACCGACGACGAAGAGGAGCTCGAGAGCACCGGTTTTTGGTCCCATCCAGGCGGCACCAGATCAGAGTCCGAGTGGCTCCGGCCACGGAAGATATCCGGCAGGTACTTGGTGTGCATATAGTGCTCGAAACTGTACGACGACAGAGAACCAGGCGTCAGCGCTGGCATGTTGAACGGCGGCATACTGAGCGGTGTGAGGGGTGTGAGCGGGACCAACGGTGAGGTTGGCGAAGGTAGCACCATCGGCGGGGTTCCCGACTGAGAGCACTGGACGCAGCTGCACCCGGTGGTATATTTCGGGGGCGCGGACGATCTCTGATGAGGCGGATGAGGATTATGATCGTACGGGTGATTCGTGTTGTTCCGGTGATTCGGCCTGTGCCGGTGACGATGATGATGGGGGTAATGGTGCGGATGATGCGGATGATGATTCTGCTGTTGATCGGCGTCGTTCGTGTTCCCGTCCTCGTCGGTGGGCGTCACGGGCTCCTCGCTCTTCAACCTCAGTGGTAGCAAACTGATACCGGGCGTTGGATCACCAGCGGATCTCGACGATAACCTCGGTGAACCGACCACATCTTCTTCCTCGGACGCTGGCGCGCTACCCTCGAACCTCAATACTTCGCCTTCCGACGGTGAACTACGATGCTGCAGAATGTCCAGCACCTGGTCCAGCCTCTTCCGTCTGCGGAAGTTCCGATGATTTCGGTTCGCGGTCGCCGCAAGAGTGTTGTTGTTCGTATAGGAGGGCGGTGGCGGCTTGGCCGGACCGGGGGGCGCGGCTGCAGCGTCCTCCACGGCGCTCTCGGCCATCGTCATCGAGGATGCGCGGCACCCGCCGCCTGGGCCCTTTATGCCGCCTACTACACCCTCGGCTACCACCGTACTGCCTCCCACCTCGTCCTGAAACAACCAAACGAAAAAGCCGCTCTTAACTTCTCTTCGATCTCTCCCAGTAATCTCGGGTATATTGTTAAATTACAGCCTCTCTACCCAAGAAGGGGCAACCTCATTTCCGATTGTTCATGCGAATCGGTTGGATACGCGTAATTTTATGAATCATCATCGTTTTAGTGCCGGACATGCGCGGATTCAACCGTGCATGCGTTTACGCGTGGGTTAAGGAAGGCTTATCTTACGTTATCTGCCTCTAAGAGAACCATTACGCGAACTGAGAAATCCTAGCTGGCTTTGGGGGGGAGGGGGGGGATCTTTGGCTTGGCTACGAAGAGGAGGAATCTTTGCGTGGAGCTGTTATCGTTGCTTACCCAGTCGACGGAGGGAAATAGCGGCGCGAGGAAGAATCTAGAAGTGCCGAGGATCCTCGATCCGTACGGATATCGGTGAAATAAGATCGTGCACGATGAGCAACGACCAAGGACACTCGAATCACGATCGTGGTAAATCACCATTAGCGTGGGTGTTTGATTTTTGCGTCGACACCGACAGTCTGTCATCGAACTGGCGACGGCCATTAAACGAAAGACGAGACAATCGCGAAACTCGATTCAGCTCGCGAGAATCGGATCGACGCGACACCGGTGCTCCGCGGGAATCGATCGTACCATATCGTTACACGTGTCGTTGAAAATGTTTGCGACCTCGAACACATTTAACGTCCTTCTTCCTACGATTTCTTCATTTTTTTTTTTTTTCAGACACACGTTAATTCAAATCCGGAAAAAATCACATGGAAAAATACCAGCAGTTTATGTTCGAATACGAAATAACCAATCAACAACGGTCGATACAACACGCGCACGGTCGAGAAAAAGTTCGCCTTCGCGACGTTCGTCCTTTTAATGTTTGTCCGTTTTAATGCGACCGTACGTGGACCACACGGCTCGTCTTGTTCGACGCGACAACGGCACTTTGTCATAAAACCACATGTAAGCGGAGAGGAGCTGTATATCCGGCGGAGCATTTGAAATTTAAATCGCGCGCGCGACGCGACCGCGAGCGCATGAATCACACACAGAGGAGGAACCGTGCACACGGGGAACGATGAATCGAGCTGAATCCTCGTTTTTCGGTGTAGGCGAGTTTCCGTGGAGATAGTCGCCGGACTCGTCCGGGTACGCCATAAAATTTGTAATGCCTGTCTCCTCGAAGCGCGCGCTCTCTCTCTCTCTCTCTCTTTCTCTTTTTCCCTTTCCATTCAGGACTAAGTAATTGATCGCTGGGAATTAGTAATTGCGTCATAGAAACAGAATATTTTTTGGGCCGATGCTTGAAAGATATTGATGTAAACACGTGGGAAACGATTTGAGCACGCATTATATTTCGTCATTTTATTTACTGGTAATGGGAAATCAAGAAAAATGATTTATATATATATATATATATATTGGTTTTGAAGGTAGGGAACTTTTATTTTGTACTTTTAAACGATTTCAAATGCTAAAATTGACAAAACAATTGTATATTTCTTAGTTATGAAGCAAAGAATTATTGTGAGATTCTGTTCGTTAAATTCTCTGTTTTGTTAACCCTTTAATGCCCAGAGTCTCAAACTGTTATTTCAAAATTATGAGACTGATTGGTTGTATCTTGTTATTTTGAAATCGAAAACATCTATATTACACCGACTTTTTCTTTTTATTTATTTTTAGAGGTAATACTTAAATTTCTTAATCGAAAACGCTGAGATCTGCTTTACTATCAGTGAAATTACAGCTCTTTGCTAACAAAAGTTAAACGTTAACTGGCGACAGAATTTGACGCACGTTTAAAGTGAGTGTTGCGCCGGTGCAACACTGGGCATTGAAGGGTTAAGTGCTAAATTGGTTTTTTATCACAATAAAACGACCGGAGATGTGTTACTGTATTTCTAATTTTCTAAGTAAAATATAACGATGTTAACAAAAATAGTTGATACTGTTAGATCTTGCGACAATAAAACACTTTTTCATCGCTCAATTTCATCTATATCTTCTGGTTTACGGAACGAAAAACGAAATTTATTATTTTATCCAAGGTAATTCGTAACAAAAACCTCAACTGAACTCAGTATCTATAACTTTATATATTTATATTGTAAAAACGTCTCCACAAAAAATATATATCATATTTTATTTATAGTCACTCACAAAAGTCGTCGTATACCCCACAAAGAAAGGCACTTTTGTGAGATGCATAAATCGTGTTTATCTTATTTGTTATAAAATAGTTAATATTACTTCATATGTCGATAGATGAAGACGACATTAGACCAAGTTATTGTTGATCTAGAATAAGTCAGACCTAGATTAAGTCTTGACCTAGAATAAGTTCAGAAACGATAAGACATGCACGTGATGCAGCGATACGAAGATTGCAACTTTGCATTGACGCAAACAGTCACCACTTCGAGCATCTCCTGTAGTGTAAGGAAGTGTATTTTACTACCACATTTGACCTTGCATGACCTTCAATGATAGCTCGCTGAAGTCGTTTCAACACCGGCTCTCACATCGAGATAAAAAAAACAGCATTCCATTAAACAAAATAGAGATGACCTTGAAATCTCCTCTATGCCTTCACCCGTGCAGAAAATGTTTGTGTCACAATATGCCCCCCTCTATACCGTGTAAGTTTTGTGTGTAACATTTTTTCATATTATTACAAATAACGGCAATATTCAAAGTGGACCTAGTTATTGCTCCACCCTGTATAAATATTCCGCTTATTCGGGTAACCGATTAACGGAGACGGCCGTTTATTTGGAACAAGGTCAAAGAACAAAGCCTAATCAAATGTACTGTGATATTTCGTATAATTGGGACAGCCGCTTGATCGGGCCAAAGGAAGCTAGTCTCGGTGTGCCCCAAATAACAGGAATCCACTGTAAATAGATTCTACAGTCTAGTGTTGATTAAACGATTCACCACTAAAATCGGCAGTGCAACCGAAGAAAACACTTGATTTCAAGCTGCCCAAATGAAATTTAAATAAACGAAACATCTGTTGCAACTCGTGCAACCAACGCTAGCTTAACAGAATTACAATTTCCATGAGTAGAACGCTGGAACGATCCGCGGTAACGATGTCCTACAACGCGAATGCATTTAACAACAGGTAGCAAGCGGTTTAGCCACGAAGAAGAATCGGGGAGAAAACGGTCTCTGTCGAGAGGCAATATCGATTACCTAAATTACCCGCAGTAAATTAGACGAGGGACTGGGACGACCGTGCGCGTTTAAATTTTTCGATCGGGATTTATGGCGGCGATTATGCAGAAAATATATTCCCCCGGGAATTCCGCGCGGATGAAACGTGCCGCCCGCCTTTCAACGACTCTCTAGCAAGCGTCAGCGCCAGCGTCAGCCAACCAGCCAGCGCGATCGTATGGCGAGGTATCTCCCTCCCGGTTTGAAACCTGTCGATACCCAAACGGCGATGATTTTCCAAGCCGTCGACAATTAGTCGCATCCACGGAATAGAAATTCGCGTTCCCGGAAGGCGCGACGGCCTTTCGCACCAGCGACACAGATGTCCCGGCGAAGAGACTTTCCAGCGATTCGTGCCTATTACATTCCATCGCGTACACACGGGGCCAGTTACCCGCTCGTTGAAATCGATTTGATCCCCCGACGTTCCTTTCATGGCGAAACGGCCGAATGCCTGGCCGGCATTAACGCGGCAAAACGTCCATACACACGTAGACGACACGGACACGAAGCCACGGAAGCTTGCGGCACAACCTCGAATTACGAAGAAATCCTAGCACGTGCGAGCGAACGAGCAATTCCGTTTTGCGACACACCGATCACACGAGGCCTTCAACTTTACACCTCCGCTACGCTTGGCAGAATCGCTGGTGGTGGGACGGCGATAAACCATCTACGTGGCCGTCGTTGATGCGCGGGAGATTTATTCGAGCTGTTCGGGATTGAGCATGATGGTTTCAGAAATGGGCGAATTCATTATATGTAGATTTTCGGATAACGAATAAACGAGTTTAAAAAGTAGTCCGTACGTTTTAATTGATTGAACGTGGAGATTGCAATTTTTAAAAATAATATATTACTTATTCTTCTTGAATGAGTAGGTACTTCGTAAATCATTATTAAATCTCCATTGGTTTGCAGCAAAGAATGTTTTCAAAAAATGGCTATATTTTTGCATAACATGTGAGAAAATAGTTTTATTTGAATTGTGAATTGTGTACACCTGTAGGTACATGTGCACGATCTACATATACAATAAGCTCGTCCCTTCAAGAAAAATTAATTCCTTAATTTCTCCCTGGCAACTATGAATTTTCCCGTGGATGTGTGATTTGATCTGTGCAATAAATTGTCGCTAACAAATTCCATCCACATATAAATTAATAATATTCGAAATAAACAATCAATAATTTTCTTTCTTAACTGTCCAATCATTATATGCGAGTCCTTTAAAGCGTCCGCCTTTTAACTAGTAATGTAAAAAAACTATAAACAATTTGTCACATAACAAATTACGTATCTCTTCCAACATCATATCTTCTCAAGTCAGTCATAACAACATCCGATCCAGAGTACGTCAATCCACCAATACCCCCGCGAGATCGGGTCCCGAACGGGGATCAAGAAGCCGGGGGCAGTATAATATTCATATCACCATCATCAATGCCTATAATCGACTCGCTACAATGTATCGTTCACGTTCCAAGTATCGAGCCATTCATTCTCAACACGGCAGGATATTCGCCGTTTGAAGAAGAAGGAGGTGGGTGAGGCAAACTGAACATCCTATCGATCCAATCTCCCTTTATATCCCCACCGTCGATGGACTTCCATTTTCCTCCACGGTATATATTCCGCGGCCATTCCGACGCAATATTCGTATCGGGGATCGAGAGAGATCCGCGGTCGGATAGCGGGAGTCGTCTCACGGCGGTCTTCTTCTTCTTCTTCTTCGTCCCTGTTCTTCCTTACCGGTGATGACTCGGTTTTCTTGTTTCCTTCGTTCTCCCTTTTCCCTTCGTCTTCGCCCCGCGTGGACCGGGGTTGCGCGATCTCGCCGTCGGTAGAATCCTCACGGGCAGAGAGGAGAAAGGGCCCCCGATGATCGGTCGTAAAACGTAAAGGGGACTCGTAAACGGAGTGAAAAGATGTCAGAACGTAAAAGCCGAGAACAGGTCCCCGACGAGGATGTGTGGGCGTACCGTGGCCGGCCATCCACCCTCCCCCCCACCTCCATCATCGTTTCTTCTTCTATTTCTTCCTTACCTCTCTTCTTCGGGCATCCTCTCTCGTCCTTTTAGCCTTCTCGCGACATCGAGGAGTCCCCCCTCTCTTCTTCGTCGACGAACGATTATTTCAAACAGTCCGCGGCGAGAGATCGAGAGAGTTCCGTGAAACTCGAGAGGTGTACGCGCCAGCTTCACCGCCCCTCCCGCCCTTTATACTCGCCGCGAGCGCGCACACCGTCGAAGGGCATTTAGGAAAGCTTAATGGTCGACCGGTTACGTTTTTGAGGCTGATTCGACCGGACACGCGGCGTCGCTCGTTCGTAGAAACCCACTGGACGGTCCCTCTCTCGGGTCTTTGCGTCACCGATTATGTAACCCGATTACCGCGCGGTGTGTTTCATTAGAGAGAGGAGAAACTTAATCGGCTCGTTAGATTCCGCCGCCGTCGATCTTCCGTGGACGACAACGCCGCGGCGAGATCTTTTCTGATTTTTCGTCGGCGATAAAAACGAAAAAGAAACGGGAACCGCTGGCCTGGTCAGTTTGAGATTGTCCAGGCGGTGTGATTCGATGTGTGTATAGACACTACCGCTCGTAAGTACAGTAAATTCTCGAAGAGCGTTCGAAAGCTCCTCGACATTGATAAGGAGAGGTCACCATACTTGTTTCAGCCACATATGGCTATTAGTTTATGAAATATTGAATGTTCAGTGCCGAGGAACCTTCGAGCACTCATCGATGATTTACTGTATGACACTTATCCAGTATACCAACAGTGGATAAACCTCGTCAGGATAGAAACCGTATACAGTGAATCATCCATGAGTGTTAAAAAGCTCGTCGGCACTGAACTTAAATATTTCGTAAATTAATGATTATATAAGGCTGAAACAAATATCTGGCTTCGAAATTCCAAGCTCTGTCATTGTGATAAACCTCGTTAAAAAGTTAACCAGGGAACCTTCAAACACTAATCGATGATTTACTGCAACGCGTATCAGAAATAGTCAGGAGTTGCACCCTTTATTGGAATGGTAGTAAATTGTGAGTTACTTTTACAATCTGCGTGTATATCACTGCATAATATAGTCAGCAAACTTACAAAAATATATTATATACGTGTATGTAATATGTGTCAAGGTTATAAAGAAATATTGTAAAAGTATAAGTGCATCAGAATAAAGTAATGAGTAAGTATACGAGCTACTCTGTGTGGCTGCCGACACAATATTGGATTTCAATGCCATTTTTTCTTAATTTTCATATTACTAATCTATAGTAGTACAGTATGTACCAACATTACAGTATTTTATTTCGTAAATCCTTTATAGATAAGTAAAAAATAGATATTTTGAAACTTTAAACTTTTAGCTTCTACATAGTACCGGTCGAAAGGACTGTTAACGTGTATTTTAACATCGTATTTAGTTTATAACAAATGTTTCGACATTTCTACTTTATTTTATTATTAACATTTACGATTGAACATGTTCTACTCTGGTGAGTAGGACTACTATATAGTTGTATTGTTACAATAATATTTTCTGTGGCCTCTGAACATTCCAAAATGTATGAAAGGTATTATATGTTGCTTTTATTATCGAAGAACTTACCCACCCCTGAAATATACAGTAAAAGTCTCAAAAAAATATTGCTTAGGGGATATTAAATCTTGATGGGCAAGGCATATGCTACTATGAAGTAATAAATGTAGTCTAAAATATATCATTTTTACGAAAGATTACATTTTGACTATACAGACCAAGTGTCCATGTATGTATTTACGAGCGGAAGTGTATATATGTACTTGGGATGATTTCGATTCGCGTCGGTAAGCCGCGGCGACGACGCGAAGTCCGCCGCCACCGAGGGGGGAATTCGCTGGGAGAGCCAGGGGTAAAGAGAGAGGATCATCGGTGAAGAATTCCAGCAGGAGTGCCCTCGGGGAGGCACCTGTAACAGCGGCCCGACGAGAGAAACAGAACAGGTTGAGACATGGGCGTGGGTGGAGCGCTTGATCTTTCTCTCCCGCACGATCTGACCATATACCGGGTGCCCCGGCTATCTGGCGATGGATACGAGCTGCTCGCGAACAATTTCTAAATCGGACACTTCGAATCGTCAAGTATCACATACGTTATTCAACAGAGTTGTTTAATTGAATTGAAAAGAAATTATGAACGATCGACTGTTTTTTTTCCCCGCCAGGTTCTCGAATGATCTTTGGAGGGTCTAAAGGTCACGCGTGTTCCTCTTAAAACTTCTAATCTGATATGCAAATTAGCCCGCGGGCACGTTATTATCAAGAAACGAGGATTGAGATATATCAAAGGCCTTGGACATCTCTCTTTCCGTTATTCCCCAAATTTCTCGGGGTTACGTCATCTGCGAGAATCGCACCGTCATTCGCTGGACCTCTCGGTTTCGTCTTCCATTGATCGATGGAAATAATGTCAATTCATATATATTCTGTTATCGCAGAAAAATGTGCATTTCTGTCATCCTGTAGATCAGGTTTAAAATACGGATATACGATTGCATTTTATTTCTGTTTAGAAATCTAATATCCTCATGTATCTAAAACGTCACAATAATAGTAAGATGAATAATAATCCACCCTGTTATGTATCTCCATATCTAAACTGGTCCTCCTAATCTAATTCTCATTTAAAAACACTCGTCGAAAAACACCTGACAAGTTGACCAAAATAACGATCAAATGTCTTGTTGGAAATTTCAACGCAAGCGTCGTATAAACACGACCGAATGCCCAGATAGCTGCTGCACTGTTTACGTTAACTCTTTGAGGCACGCGATTTTAAAGAAAATAAAAACCCTAGTTGCACAGAATTTTTTTTAATATAAAAACAATTATATAAAAATAATATATTAAACTGTACGACTACGAGTAACTTCAACTTTTCGAGGTGGGTTAAAATATATCCCACCATGCATAAAAAGCTAAGCAAAAGGTGGGACAGTTTTTAACCCACTTAATCCTAAAGAGTTGAGGCGAACGCAGTAACAAGGCCCGACAGCACGACGCCCCGAATATCGTAAATTAGCCACGGACCCTAGACGAGTTTTCCGTAGACGACGACGAAGGGACCTCCCGGTCGAGGAGGGTCATTCTTGTATCTGCAGACGTTTGACACGCATTGTTCTAGACGACGTAGCAAATATATATTGGATTATACCATCATTGTTTGCGCGAGTTTTCTTGGCTCCTTAATTTTCCATCGTTCTTACAGTCCGTTTAAATGGTCGGACGGTTTGAATCGTAATCGGCAAGTTGCGATTTGTATTTCAATGCGTGACACATGGACGGCTCGAAGCTATCGCTAACCGCCATTCATCCACCATTCCTCCGTCGGAAGGATAGAGTGGCCTTAGGGCAGGCAGCCTCGGCTCGGTGGCGGTGGGACTCCGGCAAACTGCTACCAAAAAACCAGACGGGCTACCGAAGAGAAGCCGATCGTTGGTATCTACATAGGCCACGGGTAGAGAAACCGTCGTCGTCGGGCCCGTGTGTCTCTCCCTCTCTCTCTACGAGAACGAGAGATCGAGGGGATCGGAGGTAAAAATCTTCGGAAATATAACTGTGCAACGTGTGTTCAGTTTCTCCCTCGGACTATCGATCGTCCGAGTTTAGTTGGTCACCGAGACACGTCCACTACACAGTTCTCCTGCCCCATTTTCCTCTTTGAGGCGCTCAGATGCCTTCGGGCGTAAATGGGGGAAGGTATACGAACGAAGGAAAGTTTATGAAAATTTACTCATGTTGCTAATCTGTACTGTCTTATCCGTATATTTTCCTAGGTGCCAATTGATCCTGAACCTACATTGTTCGAAGCAATTAGAGCAACAATACGGCTCCCAAAGCTACTCTATGCTCTTGAGTTTCATTGTCATTTTTCCTAAACTTTTCTATTAATAATTTATAGTAGTAAAGTATGTACCAGTATTAGAATATTTCATTTCTGTGACTCTTGAATTTAAAAATGTATGGAAAATGTTATATGTGGCTCGTATTATCGACGAACTTGTAATCTCCGAAAAGTTTTTTCTACAAATCTTACCAGATGTTAATAGTGTTAGTATTGCATGGAGAAGATATCAATTTAGCAAAGCTATAGCATTTGTTATGTTTCTTTCGCTTAGTAGATGCAACAAGACCGCCCGCATTAACAATCCCCTAATCCTTTTGAACAGTCTAATGTACATATGTAATAGAGAGAGAGAACGACCTTGGCCCCTTAACAACTAAATTAGACAAAGATCAAATTCTGTAAAAATCTATGTTTTGAATTACTAAATATGCTAATTGAGTAGTGTATAAACTCTGCACAATCTGAATTTGTGAACGAAATGGCATCTGTACTCAATGAACCCTGCATCATTTTAGCTACCACAAGAACCACCCAACTTTGTGGTATGCACCTGTCCCCTGTTTGAATTCCAAACCACTTAAAAGAACCCACACGAAAAATGTAATATTCAAGAGCAAAAAGACCTTGTAAAACACATTCTCGGAACCCCATCCAAAATGGAACACCATGTTCCCGGTAACACCATCCATTACAATAGCTCCCGAGACAGTTTCAAGAGATCCTTAGATCCGATGCGCGTCGTTGAACGCCTCGTCGGCGAGCAGAGTGTCGCGCGACAGATTTTATCGTTGCTGGAAAATTACGGGTTATCGGGCGAGGTGATTAATGGCTCCCCTTTGGATATCGGACGGTAATTAAACGCGCCGTAATTTGTGCGCCGCGAAAGGGAACGCGCGCGCCGGCCGGCCGGCCGTCTGACAAGCCAACTAGGGTTGATTTAAAGAGCTATACGACCGGAACACTATATGCATGTCGTACCTCTCCCCGATTCCCCCCAGTTTTCATCGTTCCTTTTCCACGGATGTCGAGAAAACGCGATCCGGTTGATTCACGGGGGTTGCAAATATCGTCGCCCCCTCCAACTACGAAACGGTTCTCCCGGCAAATGGCGGTCCTGGAGAGGACTTTTTAAATCAGACGTCGTTCATCGACCGATAAATAACCACCATGGTCGTTCCCTGGGGTAGATGCAAAAAGCAACTATCATACTTAACGTCACCCGGGAATGGTTGTAAGTATTTTATAAGGCTCGCGGACCGTCCTCGTCCGTTTCTCCCTTCCCCTCTACGCGATCTTTCTCGTTCTTCTCGCGGGCGGTTTCTTTCCGATATCCCCCGTGAGGCCACGGGAGGCGAGCGCCTTCTTTTCCACGAAAACCCGTCGTGGTCCTTTTTCAGGCCGCACCGGAGTGACGACTTCGACGACAAGCCCCGATGTCAGCCCCGTGGTCTGATCCAGAAAATCCCTTGGAGCACACAGATTCCTTCGCAACACACTGGAGACACACGATGAACGTTCCTCTAGCTAACTTCTCTGATGCACGTTCCAGTTGGGATTCTACGCGCGCGCGCGAACGCACGCGTCACGTCGTCACGCTATACGACGATTATTAATTATCCACCGTATGGCGTGTTAGATCTACGCGATAACGAAATCAATTTATCCTACTCCTTGGATAGCTCATCCTCTCTCTTTCTAGCTTGCTAATGGACCGAGCATCAACAATTGATTTCACCGGGCCGCGGTAAGGTCGATAACCATCGACGAGAATTATCTTTCCTTGCTTCATTAAGTTCTGGGATTGATCGCTGCGGACCACGAGGAGTCGTGAGGGCAATGCTGTTCCGATATAGGTTGTTCGCTAGTGATGGTTGTATCGTGGGTAAACCAAAACTGTGTTGAGTTCTTGTTTTTAATAAGTACTAATAACTAGGCTGCGGATCTTAATGCAGAATAACATTTTATAAATTTAAAGACACGGAATTAAAAGCAGAAACTTTTCTCAAATGAGAAGTATATTAAACCGGATGGAAGTTTTGCCTTTTATTGTATTTCGTATGCTCCTTTATACTATAAATGCATAAAATCCGCAATCTACTAATAATTAACTCTATACATAATGGTAAGGTCCAGGTTAAATCCGACCTAAGTTATCCTTCTGTGCTGTTCCCACTCTATTTTTTATTATGTTTTTATTATTCTAGTTCCTTATTATATAAATAAACAAAAATACAAGTTGAAGATAATGACTGTTTTCACCTGTCTGAATATAGAAAAACAGAACCACGGTCGGATCCTACCCCACTTTATCAAATATGTACAACCTTAAAACCTTCCGAGGGTTAACTGATGATCTACGAGGTTAGAAGTTCTAATTACATCCAAAAGTTTCGAACGTGTGAAAGGATCCGAAATCTCAAACACATAAAAAATGTTCGACACATAGCTCCTCGAAGAAATAGAAAGTGCTACTTTTTCAGTATGACTCATCTTTTCCTCTGTAATAAAAAACTTCAGAAGAGGATGCGTGTTTTATACACCGTTTCAAGGCTCGAGATCGAAATGAAAGATGTTTCAACACTGTTCACTGATCGATCGGTTATCAGAAAAGACACTATATTTCCGATGACTCGACGGATAGATTGAACTTTATCGGTAGCGGACGAACCCGCGATTACAAAGTCGGTATCGCACCGGTTCTCTCTTACGATCTAGTTAGCACGATCCGTCGATCCGATTGCCGTGTAATCGATTAGCCTAAACCGGTATAAAAGGACCCGGGGAATTCGCTGAATCACTTCTCCACTACGGGACGAGAGCGTCGATGATAACGGCCGTTGCCCTTCGTCTCTACTTGTTGATGCTCCGAACGACATGGACTAGTCGACGTTATCCGTCGCTTAATAAGACGTCAATTCTCGTCTGGTCGCTTTTAATCACGCCGTCGACTTCTCGTCGCTTTCACATTCGCTCGCTCCATTATCTCTGTTTCTTTCTCGAGACACGGGAAGAGCACCTGGAATTTATTTTCCACGCTCTCAGATACCATTCCGAGGGACTTAGTTCTGGTATTCGAGTGTCTTCTGAAAATTATCTCCTTCGATCTGAAGATACGCAGAACGAAATCGTTTCAACGAATTTGATTTACAGACATCGAACGTTTAAAAATTTTTCTTGCATTTTCATCATCATTAATGGTAGTAAAAATTGACGGTCACCCGGTTAAAGGTTAAAAGCGATTCAATACAGAATTTCCTCTCGTCGTCGTTCACGTCCATTTGCGTCTGAATTTCCACCGAAGCAGACGCAACAGTTCGACCACAATATAACAATCTGCGAAACAGATGCAGGTCGCGCTTCGTTCAGACGCAAACAAGCGTACCTGACGCTGATAGGAAATTCCATCTCCACGAAAAACAGAGCACCAAGATAGCAACTCCACGAGGACTGCAACAAAATTCCCGCTATCCACGCTTCAGCAGGTTTAATCGAGGGTACACACGCTTCCCGATCCACTTCTAAATCGATCCATTTACTCACCCGTGTGTTATTAACCTATCTCGATTTCCGTTTCTCATTTTCGAAACGTGCCTCCCTCTTGTCCCCCTCTATTCCATACGACGGTTCGCGCTCCGAGCGCGTGCTCGTGTCGGTTCGCGCGTTAAATATTTAACGCGTCATTTCGTCCGCCGCCATGCTAGCAGATAGACGAGCCTCGATACGACGTTCTTATTTAAATGCCGGGGACGTTGAACAACCGCGCCCGCGCGGCGTAATTATTTAACCGGCGCTCCCTGCCATTAGAGAGAACGAACGATGGTAGGAATGAGCCGCAGCGCGTCAGCATCGAGCCTGCTACCGCGCGGCGCCATTGAAAACAGGCGGGCGCTCCTGAAACGATCGTTATCGGTCGGTGAATCCCTCTCTCTCTCTCTCTCTCTCTCTCTCTGACTCTCTTCTTTACTCTCGTTGGATAGCGAGGAGAGTCGTTAGTCGAGACCAGCCACGGTTGACATCCTCCGTGACGCGTAGCCGAGCTCTGGTAATTAAACTCTCGCGATTTTCCCGTCGTAGCGTAGCTTTGCTTTTTTACGTAGCCGCCTTCATCCACCCTCCGCCGTCGGGTCGTTTTCTGACGCGGCGTGGCGGCCAAGCCCTGGCACGGGGGAAGCGGAGAATCATTAGCGATCCCGCCACTCGACGGAATTTTAAAAAGGGTGCCGCGAGCAGCTGAGAGTCACACACAGCCCTTTCGTCCAGGGGGAATCACCTGTAGTACCTACCGGCTGCCCGGAGTGATTAATGCGGGTGGACTTCGCGTCGTTTCCGTCATTCCTCGGCGCGAACGGTTGTCTTTCCGTTCCGGTTCGTCTTGATGGACACGCGGCACTGATGGGATCGATATCGATCTGTGAACGAGACACGGGCGATGTGTTTGATAAGAACGGTCTGTTTCTCTGGTCGTGTTTTGATGATCTCTCTGTGGAATCATTGATGTCTTTCATTACACGTACCGTGAAGTGAGATGGATAGTCTTGCTTCATAATGTTTGTACGTTTACACGACAGTGTTACTTTAAGCCTTTAGCTACTGAAGTAATTACCTGGTAAGTAATTTCTTTGGGACGAAACGCCACTAGTCTTCGGATGACGGTTTTTAACGAAGGGCTAATATAGTGGCTCACTGGTGTTGTTGTTTCTAAAGCCATGTACGTTGCGTGGGTGATATGGAAATGTCTTCATTTTGTTTCTTTTGTTTGCAATCCGCAACAGGACTAACGGGACAGCGTTATAATTCCGTGAGCAGTTCCGACGTAATTAAAGGATTAAGCCTTGGAAGGCAGACGGTTTTGCATGTAATCAAACAGCGTGTAATGTTTTGTTTGTCACTTCTTCTAAATGCCTTCAAGAACGTATTTTTTTTTAGAAATGCCTCCTTTTTTGTGGGAACTAATAGAAACAGCTGCTACCTTAAATTAGTTATCGTACGATATGGAATTAGATGAAGCTCTTGAAAACTCAGTTTTTTCATGAAATGAAAATTAGCGCTACGTCGAGCACCATGGAACTGCCGTCTTTCTTAACTAGACACGCGGGCAGTGACGCGCTCGCGCTGCAGATAAATAGCACGTTCGTTTAACATTTGCTCCTGCTCGCCTATTTGCTCCCGATTCTTTGCGTCACCGGGCTGGAGCATTCCACGAACTAATAACATTGACCGCGTAACAGGCAGCATCGTTTTGCAAACGTTTACATCGAGTCTGTACGTTCGATAATGCGACTAGTTTGAGAAAAAAAAGAACGATTCTTACACTATGGATGACGAGGTACTTCGAATGAAAGCCGAGAAGCTTGTGCTTCATGAGGATAAACCGTTAGGGGAGAATAGTTGAAGATGCGAAAGTTGTTTCAATTGCATTGAAATTTCAGTTTTTGAATTGTTAATTAAAGAACCATTAATAATATTAACAAGTTCATGGTTGATGAAGTATCCATATTTATAGTTACGCAAATCGATGTAAAGAGTTTTTAGAGGAGATAATGTAATATTCGGTGGAGACACGTTAGATAGTCGCGGTGTTAAAACTGGAGACGAGCTTTTAATGGATAGGTACATAATAAGTGATGCTTCGAGGAGAAAATTTTGAGAAAATAAAACGTAGATGATAACTTTACAAACGTCATTACAATATCTAAAATATGGAATTTCAGTAGTCTCCACTTTATATTAACACGTTCGCTACTAGCGTCACATACGTATGACGGTCCAATTCCTAAGCCAGCATACTTTATTAGATAAAAGCAAAATCTGCTTTGCAGTACTTACTAATATTTTACGTTATTCATTATGTTTTTTTTACGTCTTTTTAATACTTAATCAAGAAGGTAAGTACATTCCACTGAATAGAATGATAGACACCTAGGGTCGCACATAACGAACGTTTCCGAAATACATAATATAGTGGTAATGAACGGGTCAATCAGAACGTTCTAATCGATCATAAGATATCCTTTGGATTGTAGATAGTAAGTTCGGTAAAGTACACCTACACGTAAATAATAGAATCTAAAATAAAGTGCAAGGGACTCAATGTTGCTATATAAATTCAATCCACCATATCTATTATATGATTTACTACTTCAAAATTGTTATTATAAAAATAACAAAATAGTTATTTACTCAAAAAAAAAATTAAATACGTTTACATTCACAGCAAAGTTCTATCTTCCTAAAAGTGTATTCCGAATTCACAATTTTCCATGCTCTCGCGCAAATGCAACCAGCTCCATGAGCTCGAGTTGATCGCAAAGTAAAGTTTACGCGATAACATGCGCAACAATTTCAAGGATCGTCAGGGGAACATCCGCAGAATTTCTCGTGGAAATAAAGATTTTTTCGCTCGGTGGTGCGCCTCGAGATGCGACCGGCCCCAGTAACATGCAGCACGACGCGGAAAGCTGTCTCCGAGCCGCATCGGAACTGCGGACAGGGGAATACAGGAGAGGCTGGTACACATACAGAGTCGATTGCGGGAGGCACCAGGGTCGTCGGGAAATTCGAGAAAAATCGGGAGAAAGCTGGCATCTCGACCGTCTGAGGAATCAAACGAGAAAATCAGCCCACGGAAGCGACGACGTCGAGAAGGATCAGTGGGAGCCGAACGAGAAGTAAACGTACTTCAAAGTAACTCGTCGAAACCGTGACGAAGTAAACAACCCAGATCGACGTTCGACTGGATCGAGAGAGTCGAGGTCGAGGCCCATTCGAGAAGTCCGGGATGTTCGACGGGAATCCAGCGTGAAGTGATTCATGGAAACCGATTCTGACTCGAGTGTACGGTTGTGTTTTCACACACGGATAGGTGCACACAGGGTAAATTCAGAAGAGACGCCACACTTCTAACCCTGTATCACTAAACTATCATAAAAATTATGACCTCGATTTCGCGGTTCTTAGAAATCGTCACGTTTTGGTCAATCTTGGCAACATGTGTCCAGGGTGTGCTGAATAATTACTGCCTGAATTTTCCATTATTTTGAAGTCTGACCGACATAAATCTTATAACATAGGTTTGTACCTTAATAAAAGTAATATTCTTCTGGAGATTACGTATTTTATTTCAATCGTCATTGTTATGAATGATTAGTTATAATATTAAGTTATAAATATAATATTGCATAGAGTGTTGGGAAACTTATTTTACTATCAAATGCTGCTCCTGCCAAAAATGGTTTCGTTTCGTGAGTTTTGCACAACGTATGTCCTACAATACAACTGTAGGAGAGAAAATACAACCTCACCCCATGAATATGGCATTTCTCCTACTCGATGTGGGAGAGACGTCACTTTAGAAATCTTACGTTTCTTTAAATTTTCGTTGATTCTGCATGAAAAAAGTTTAGAACTGTTTGTATTTTTTGTGCCATATGAGTGTGTTATTGTAATAAAACATAAATCGTTTTAATTAGTGCAAAACGAAAAAAAAAGTTATTGGCTCTCCTCCAAAATGGGTGGCGTCTCTCCTGAATTTATTCTACACACGGGCTGGAAGATAGAGCCGGATCGGAACGTTATCGCGTAATTGCCGGTTAATTCGAGGCTGGCGGCCGACCGTTTAGGCGTGGGCGATTCCTCGACTCCTCTATTGTCGTACAGTGGCGTTGCACGCGACGAAGAGGCGATGTTCAACTGGATGCAACATCTCGAAAAACGATACCGTTTATAGCCATGGTCTTTTTTATATACGCGTGGTAAGGTCCGGGTCACGCGAGAAAGTGTTCAACGCATGAAAATCGCTAATAACGATAAGGGGGGAAAAAAAAGTAAGCGTGTTGCGGTTAACCATTTAGCTACCACGCCGTTAGACAACGTCGTTTATTATCCAGTCGCTCTGTCTCTTTTCGTCCGCCTCGGCTGCGCGCCGGTCACCACGTAATTTCCTACGCCGTTACCGATAAATGACTGATTTAAGGTAATTCCACGGAGGCATTAGCCTAATAACTTATCTACGGCGCGCGCGCGCGAGTGATCGTTCGGGCAAGACAGAAACCATTTCTGGTGGATTGAAATAATACGGACCGATAGAGAAACGAGGGAGAAAAATAGGGAAAACGTGAGAAGCTCGAAGGCAGCTTTCATTGGATGATGCGATAAGATTTATGCCTGGTAGGAAGATGATCGTGGACTGACAGGTAGCTAGAAGTTGGGTGTGAGATGTGGGGGATCCATGAAACAAGCTTATGGACTCTTTACTTTAGGATAAGAAGATTATCATTAAGATTCTACAAGCTCAGTTTGAATTTCTTTTATACATTATGATTAACAGTTTGACTACCACGTCACCCACACATGAGTGACACTATGTAAGTTCAGAAGTGAATGCAAAACTATGTGGCAAAATGGAGTACATTTAACCCTTCGTCGGATTATGGGGACCGCAGTGGACCTCTAAAAATCTTCAAACTAAGCACGCTTTAATGCATGTTGACATAATTATTTGAAAATTTATGTATTCCTCCCTTATTTCGTAAGCACTTACCAGTTCCAGAAATAAAGATTCTAGAAAACTATCTAAATTTGTAAATCCGAATAAGGGTTAAATAGAACCAAAGATATTTTAGGAAATTAACTGTAACAAATCAAGTTTTCGAAGTTACAATTTTATTGAGAAATACCTACTACTTTCACTCTGTTAGAACTTTTATAAACGTTGGTGTGGGAATCAAGGTATTAAATCTTGAATTTGTGTTTACCGCCAGTCTAAACTAAGATGTAGTCAACCATACTGAGAAGCTGAGGTTATTTCCTCTAACAAGAATCACTGCTGGAAGCTACAAACTTGTATAAAGTTGAGCATGCAGTATCGTAAACAAAACTGTCGAAGTAACGTAAAATAAACACACATTATTTCAACATTCAACGTTACAGGAAGGAATTTCAATTCTTCCGGTTTTACAAGATGGAAGATGCTCACCAGTTTCCTGATTCGTGTTACGTAATAAACACCGCGTCGTTGGATTATAATCGTTCCGTGTATAGCGATCCGTAAGTAAAACGTAAATGAAACTTTCACAACTAGAACCCGTATAATAAGCTGACTTAGGTCAGTATTGGCATACAGTAACGCAACGTGACGCAACACGCCGTGATCATTTTTTACTAACCTCGGCGGGTCGATCGCCTCGTGGTCCTACCTCTTTCGGAACAACCAGAAATTATCCAACAGCAAAAAAAACTACATTAACATATGACTGATCCCACCACCGAAACCAAGATCCTAAATTCTCACCACGCCCGATCTAAAACCACATCAGCTGCACCCTGTATCCCCCGTTTCGTTGACTTCGAATCTCTCAAATATCCATCCATCCCCTTTAAATCACTCCTTACAAGACATCCACAAAAAAAAAGAAAAAAAAAAAGAAACAAAGAAGTCCAGAAAGGTCGTCACAATGAAACAGAGTCGAGAAAGAAAAAGTCGAAAGGAGCAATGTCTGGGAGGGATGCAAGGAGGGGAAGCTAGAAAAGGGAAGAGGAACAAAAGGAACCGGTAAGATGGAACGAGGAAAAAAATACATAGAAGAAGAAGGACGAAAGCTCCGAGCCGAAAAGGGTACAGCGAAACAGAGAGAGATCGCTTGGATAGGGCACACGATGGAGGGCCTGGGCAGCAAGCCTTAATAGAAACACCCACGCCCTCATTATGCGGATATCGTAAACATTCCCCTCATATGCGGAGCAGCCGATCCTCTCCTGTATGCAAATTCTCTCGACCTCCCCCTTAATCCCTCCGCCTTCGCCTATTTCCCTGTTTCCCTCGCAGCGGTGGCAGCAGTTTGCACGCCATCGCGTAAAGCAGTCCGTTCGCAACGTGTGTATGTGTGTATTGGGTGGTTTAAACGCACACGAGAACGCGGGATTTTAGAGGCTTTGGACTCTCTTCTTTGATGTCTCGCCGTCACCCCCACAATTAACGAGCCGAGCGGCCTAGGGGAAACGAGCGCGGGAGACGCGAAAATAATCGACCCGCTATGATCCGCGAAACGAACCGCGTCCGTCGAGCCGGAGGGATCGCGCCGCGGGACCAGAACCGAGGCTTCTGTGCGGATGAATTACGATCCCGGTTGGGATACGTGCGCCCCGCGATTAGGACGCAGATTTATTGGATTCTCGCGGACGCGACAGCAGAACGCCCCGGGGAGACGGATGAAGAAATAGCGAGCGGAGATTGATGATGACTCAGGATGAACGGGGGGAAGGGACGATTTCGATGGTTTCGAATTGTAGTTTCGCGATCGACCAGCTTTCTTGATCTTGTGTTGCTACGCGAAGTAAAGATAGTTCTGTCCTTTATTCTATTTCGCAGAGCCCTGCAGGCTAGAAATGCAGACAATCTGTAGTAGATTAATGATAAATGTGTACTGTTATCATAACAGTAGGAGAATACACACAGAAGGAGAAAAATAGTATTCTATAATATTTGATAAGAGTAATGTGCTTAAACTCATTGAAAGTTTTAATAGATCGTAACAGAATAATGAGTTACTATTCCATATAAACTCTGGTCTTTAGGTATATATTTTTTTCTAGTAATAACCCCATGGTTTGCGGGCTTATATTCCAAGACAAGGAATCTTGAGTCAACAATCTCTGTTGAATGTTGTACCTACTGTTACTCAAGATAACTGAGAAGCTATCGCAAAATCAATGGTTAATGAACAAGACCCCCCATCTCAAAAAGACACAATTTTTATAATAACAGGTTTTAAAAATCGAACCCATAAAGGCTGTAGTTTTTAGTCGTCAGGTAAAAAAATCTAGTCGTCACTGGCGACCATGCAACCGCATTTGCCAAGAACAAATATAGTAATATAATAATTCTGATGCTAATAATAACAGAAGAACTGGAATTGTTAATGTAGAATTTCTGTACAATGACCGATTGCAAGACTAAACATCCCTTCACACAGGATCTACAGTTCCACCAACCACGATCGATACCATAACAGATACACCCCTAAGCTTACGGTCTCTCCAACTCGCTAATAGCCCTAGATAATTCCATATCCGATCGGTAGAACCGTGGAGACATATTTCCGCGCGTTTTACAGCGGTCTCTAATTTTCCACTCCAAAGTCACTAAGCGTCCCATCGAGAAAAAAAAACCCGAAACCGTGTTTAACATAACCACGACGATGACCGTACGATAAAACGGTGCTTTGGCTGAAATCTCGTTAAATCCGCGGCACTTTTTTCTCCCCCCCCCCCCCCCCCCCCCCGACCCCTGGTTACGCGGGTCGTATGTATGTACAGTCACGCGTGAAGTGTCGTTTAATCGGCGAGTAACGCACCCATGCGTATTAGCATTCACTCGCGGTATCGAATAAAATGCGCCACGGGTAATTGCCGTCCCGGTTGCAGGTTTACATAAACACGCCTATTATTATCATCGACGGACGGCTTGAAGAGACACAAATGTCCCCGACACCGGGTAAATCAGATCTCTGGCGACGGCGGCGGCGACGCAAGAGAGCAGCCTGAAAATCCCGTTTTCCCTCGAAACTTAATTAACCGAGTCTGGAAACCGCCACACTGTCGTCTAACCCCGTTCGTTTAATATCCATCGTCCGCGGGTCGGTGGCGCGCTTACAAGCCCATTACGCGTTATTTAGTGTCGCGGGCGCTCGGTGAAACTTTCCGTCGTCGGGGAACGGAGTCGCGCGATTAGGGCCGCGACGCGCTCGACTATCCCCGTCGACGATTTAGTAGCGTCTGCCCGCGGTGTAATCGTTGTCGGATATAAACTTGTTCGCGTGATGATGAAGAGGGGAGGGAACTAGATACTTTGTCCCTCAGACCTGATGGTCCGATGGCCCCTCGCCGCTTACCCACCCGCGATGAATACACGCGAGGAACACGCTAAAAAAGGAATAATGTCGGTGGAGGGGAATGAGAGGAATACGCTCGAAGTTGGAATAGGAAAAGGGAAGATGCCTCGAAGAAGGAGAATGTGGGGAGAAGGAGCCGGGTAATAAGCCGGGTCGAGGATGATGAGTGGCCCCGGTGCAAATTAGCCAGCGCGTAAAGTAACCACCCCCGACGGTAGAAGACGGTGAATAGTGGTCGGAAACGGAGGGGCGAGGGGGATATTGCACGGGGTACTCTATTCCAACCTGAGGTAAAAAAAGGCCCACCTCGTCGGGTCGACCTTGGAAGACTTAATGAACGTCGCGTGCCGCCGCCGCGCGGCAGAGATCTGTCTTTCACGACTACGGGGACGTGTAACTGCCCGGCCGGTTCTGCTGAGTAAATTAACTATTAATTTTCAGGGTTGTTCGGGTGGCTCGGGTCTTTCGGTACGGTGTACGAATTCCTTTGAGGATGACACGGTGTTCAGCGTGTCGTAATAGGCTCTTGTGTAAGAGGGAACCGGATCAAGTGTACAGTTCGTGGAAAAGATTCGGTAGATTGGTTGAAAACTTTGTTACCTGTAACATTGATGGAGTGCTTGAAAAGTTTTTATCTTGAATGATTTTTAATCGTTTGCAGTGAGACATGAATATCATTTTTTTAGCTGATGACATTGTTGAAGGTATTTAATTGAATACTGTATTTTGAAACCTAAACGTAATGAATGAACATTAAAAAGATTTTGGAACTATTATGATATTAATAAATATTTGACACATGGAAATTCAAATTTTTTTCATACCTATAACTTTTTATAACGTATAGACTTCAATTTGAAAAATTGGAAAAATGGAATTAATTAAATTAAAAAGAAAAAAATACAGATTGCGCCAGGGAATAAACGATATTAAGTAAAGGAACATTTCTAACCAATGGTGTAAAAATTGTTTGAATATGAAATTGTAATTTTTGAACTTATAATTTTACCAGTGCGCCTACTTAAAGGTTAAGCATTTCCAAATACCACACAACAAATTGGTTATTCAGAGCAAACATTCGTGATTCAAAACTTCTTCTACGTTGTGTATACGTGAAAACTGTATAAAACTTATCTATATCCGTCATTGCTTTCGCAACTGAACCCAAGTATATCCGCAAAAATACTCGAATCGTCTCTTCGAGGCACAAAAATGTCACCCGAAGGAACGGAAACAGATGGACACGCGACCCGTGCAATTTCATTAGGCTCCCGCGTGCTTGGTTCTTTCCGCGTTTGTGTTTCGCACAAATGCAAATACATCGGAAAAAACGCGGAATCGTTGCGAGAAACGGCGATCGTTTGTAAACTCCCCGTCAAGGCTGCGGCGGCACAAAACTACATCACCAGAGAACCTCGAGAAGTCCGCCGCCTCTCCCGCCAATTTAGCCGAACGATGAAATCGCGTCCACGTCGCCGCCGCTGCCTTGCCAATCCTGTCGACGGTTAAACGCGCCGGGAATCGCGGAGAGTCAAGTGCACCAGCTCGCAGGAAAATGGAAATTTCCAATTAGAGGCCGGTCTAAAACGGGGCCGATTAATTAACGCGACGGACACCACTAATCTGACCCTCTTAACGGCCACTCCGACTTTGAGCGTTCCTTTTTTTTTCCGTAACGAACACAAAAAGAAAAGCCGAGATGGTGTGAAAAAAGGACGAAATGTAACGAGCCTCTCTCAGAATAGAAACTAAATAACTCCGACCACGAAATTGCGCGTTTCATTTAAACGATTCTATCCTTATACCGCGATCTTTTTAACGTTCCCCGTGTCTTTAAATCCATGCCCGTTCGATCCTTTAGCGAGATCTCGTCCCGAGACATCGAGGTCTTTATTTATTATCCAGTGTGCGGGTCTCTAATAAATATGAATTTAATCGTGGGACGCGTCAACGATCAGCATGTCAAACGTGCAGATCGAAGGATCGGTTTTACTTCCTCGTGCGCGAGAAATTCCGCGATTGCGGAATACATATCGCGCGAGGAACATGCTTGTTACGCGAATTCGCGCGAAATCTCGCGTTCGCCGACGTGCGTGAGCGCGAACACAATGCGTGTATACACGCGATGCTTTTGTACGCATTACCGGAATTTTGTTGTTTTTGCATTCTTACCCGTTCCGGCACGCTCGATGCCTCGTCATCGGTTTTTCGACGACGATTCCATCACGAATTTCACGGTCATTTTTCCGTTCCTTCCAGAAGCTCGGCTGTCAACGACGTGAAAAAATCGGCAAGAACATATCGCGACTGTAACTGTCTCTTTTAGATGTATTTACAGCCGTTGATGTTGACAATGAAATGTGTTTCGTTTTTAAATTATTACGAATGAATGTTAGGATAAGAAGAAGCGCAAGTATGGAATGAAATACAGAAGATGTTCTCAGCGGACAATGTTTGCGAATCGGCACCCCGTATATAAATTTCAACGGCGGCACTAATAACGACATACTTTATTCGCGCCGCTGTATTGAAATACGACCAATTTCCATGACTGGTTCCCGACACTTCCTCCCGCATTACGGATGCAAATAGCAGATATTGCGCGGATATCGCGAAATTCCGTGAAATCGAATGCTTCCATGCGGCGACGGATGAGCGAGAGATGATGTATTCACTGTACTATTATTTTCTTTCGAAGATTACTATGACTTCTGAAATAATCAGATATTTACAACTAAAGCTAGAACTTCTGGAAAAAGAATCTAAAAATATGTTGTATATTAATGAACATCTGAAAAGATAGTCGGGTTTTGGAGCACTGAAATGTTAAAATTTTTGAAACATTAATAAAGCTAAATTTTGTTTATACACCCCTGAATAAATGTTTCAACTTCCGAGACGTATCAATAAAGCTAAATTTTGTTTATAGACCCCTGAATAAATGTTTCAATTTCTAGGATACATATGTTAACAAAGCTAAATTTTGTTTACAGAGCACTGAAGAAATATGTGTCATTCAAAAAGGAAATTAATCGCACAACAATCTAATATTAAGTCGAATTAAAGGAGACCTGTTGCAGAGAATCGATTAGTCAGCTTCGATCTATTTTGTATAGTTGAGTTTGAAAATGAATTTAAACCTGTAGATGCACACAAATACATCTTGATGTTATAGGAAGAAGCTGGAGTGTAAAAAAGACGACAGGAAAGGGAACTTCCACAGTGTGGTCCCGCGCAAAACAGTGAACGAGACAGGGAGCTGGCCCGTTACGCGAGCTTAATGACACTAAACGCGATAGCGCGGCTCATCTAGATTCCGTCGAGTCGCGTTTAAAATTTATACCGAAGAACCAGTAAATGGAAACTGAACATCGTATGTTAGTTACGGTAGTAATCAATGTGCAGCTGAAAGTAGGTGCAGTCTAGCGTACAGAAATTTCGAATGCATTCTACTTTAAAGTGCATCTATTGTACAGTTCGTGTGAAAGAACGGTAATTATTTATAACTCAACCCAATATTACGTGTACGTAAAAGAACAATATTAGTCGTTAGAAATTGAAATAGTGATTTGATATTCACAGCATTTGCCAGTGAAATGGCAAACGATTGTCGAAGTTATGAATACTTCATCGATTGGTAAAACATTTCGATGGACCATTGCTTTTGCCAGTGAAATGACAAATGATTCTCGAAGCTAAGAGTAAATCATTGATTCGTAAAGATTTCCGATGGACCATTGCTTCTGCCAGTAAAACGACCAACGATTCTCGAAGCTAAGAACAAATCATCGATTGGTAAAGATTTTCGACGGAACATTGCTTCATCATTCACCTAATATACCAAACACGAATGTTCACGAGTCTCCGAAACTATCCCCACGGTGTTCTCCAGATTAACTCGTCTCCCACAGAATCCTATTTCCACCGTTTCCCCCGCGATTCAATTCCTAATCGTCGCCAGATCTCGCCAAACGCGTTTCAATGCGTTTAAACGGAGACAGAATAGGAACACATTCCCGGCACTTTTTTTCCCCGGTGTTTCATGCTAATCGATGGTACTGTATGATTTACTCGGTGTAGAAAACGCTGAATGGTACGATAAATATTTGTCGATCCGGTGAAACGGCAACGGAGCAGGGCGTCCAGATCGGTAAACGTGAAATACACTAGATGTTTATAGGATTATCCGCAGAGGAATCGGCCGTGAGAGTACCACAGGGGCTGGCCTCTGGTAGTCGACTGCCGCAGTTTCTGTATACCCGCAACACGCGACGCGTCCTACATAAATCACCGGCGGACATCGAAAGAGCCTTTTGAAATTATATGGCTCTCTCGACCCAAGAGGTTTCTTTCCCTCTCTTGCTCCACAAGAATTTTCAAACTTCCTCCAAGCGATATCACCTTTAGATATCAGATCGGACCAAGCCATTGACTAGATCCACGTAACCCTTTCCGTCGATCTATCGTGGACCATTTCCCTCTTCAAGTTTATCGCGCGTTTTTCAACCGCCGGAACTGGCTCTCACGGTGCGCGACCATCGTCACTGGACCGGAAACGCGTTCGGCCATTACATGGCGTTTCCCAGACAGAAAACTTTCCGTCATTATCGAAACAACTTTCCCGCGTCTTTCTACGGGTGTTTGTACACCTGAAAGAAAATAACTGGCGAGATCTTTCGGGGGCTCTGTGAAACTTTCCGCGATTCGAGGAAAAGAACGCGATCGTATATGAAGAACACGCTTGGAATTAACACGTTAAGTCCCGAGTGGTGAAATAAGGCGATTTTTACACATATAATTGTTTACTTCTTATAAAAGTGTATAACAATGAATGTAAATGCTACAGAAAAATTTGGATCGGTGCTTTTTGTGTAACAATATGTTGCGTTTATGTAATAATTATGGAAATATTTTTTATTGGAAAACGTGAATAAAGTAACTCCTATATTATTTTATCGAAATATTAAAAATGCATTATAATACTAGACAGCATATTTCTAGAAATCCACTACATGAGAAAGATTGGTGGTCTAAATATGGACTAGCACTATTATTTCAGGACTTATTGCCGAACCTATTGGAGATATTTAAAATGTAACACTTTAGTGTATCTAAAACATGTTTGCTTCATGATACAAAATTAAAATAAATTTCTTTTTTTAAATCTGTTTTTAAGTGTAGTGTCACATTATTCTCACTACAGTGAAGCACTTAATATATCCTATACTTTCAGGTTGAAAGTTTCAACTAGCCCATATTTGGACTATCTCTTCTACACCAAAAAACTTCCACGATTTAAGAAAAAATTGATTTCTCATAGTGCTATGAATACTTAAAATTCTTCAAATTTGAAAACGTCGTAGGATCGAAGTGAAGAAACTCTTTGAAATCCTCTTTCATAACTGCAACATGGAAAGCAGAATTTAATAATGTAGATTCGCAGAAAAAAAAAAAGTTCCAAATGAAATGTTTCACGTTAACGCATCGTTAGGTTTTAATGGGTTAATTGGATCGACGGAATTTTCGTAATGTAACTCCATTCGTCACGATGGCGCGATGGTGATCGCACCCGGACACGAGAAGGCGGGTAATATGTAAACGGACGGTTGGTCAGGAGGAGCGGTAAATCAATACGTGGTAATCTTTACTCGACATTCAATACCAGGCGGGCGTGGGCGTTCACGTAGAATCGTCGAGCGTATCCTTCCTCTTTCTCTCTATGAAAATAACACCGTTCGCGCGGGCGCAGAGATAGCACCGTTCCTCGTAGCTGGGTCCCGAGGAAGCGCTTCTTACGTCGCTCATAAAGTTACGAAATTAAATCTCACGGTGGGGCAAGAAATCACCCCGGGGCGGCCGATCTTTCTCTCTTTCGACAAAAACGGTCCCGTCGAATGGAGTGTTGATTAACCGCGCGACAGTGTTTCTCAAACCTGCCCACCGAAAAGTGGACGTCAGATCCCACGAATCGCGATGTATCTTCGTGGACGATGCTACATCGAAAGGATAATCCCATCGGGAGAGAAAAAACTCCAATAATGCTGATCCAGCCTGAATTAATCAGCGATCAATTTCACGAGCCTTCTCTCGATCGATGTTTAAAGGAAGCTCGGTGACGACCACGGTGACTTCAATGCCTCTACACGTAACCACACACTCACACACACACTGTGAATATCGTTTCGACGTGCGTTGTAAAAAGTAGCACGTTTCATTTGTCTTACAAAGAATAGCACTTTAGAATTTCGGACCATGAAAAGCAACACGTTTCGATTTTGGTCTCGGGAAGTAGTTTATTTTCATTTATAACGATGCAAAATAGCATGCTTTTTCGGTAGGAGAACTAGTACGTTCCAGTAATCGGTCGCGAAAAGTAGCTCGTTTCACTTATTGCTGCGAAAAACGTCACGTTAGATAGGTTGCCTAGTATTCTATTGTTGAAATAAAGGGGTAAACTTTTCTTTTAACCGAAGTAAACGTCTCTTATGAATAGACTGCGGAAGTTCATGGAAAGTCATAATTTTTTATAGGAATACTTATAAACTAAAAATGGGAGAGAATCTTAAATTGTGTACCGAAGACTTTACTAGATTAGTAATAACACATAAATAATATTAAACTTTATTAGAATCTTTATTTTTTACATTTTCCAAGTCCTGGAATGCTATAAATGCATAAACATCCGCAGTGAAAGAAGTAATGAACGGTATTACTATAAAACCGAATAAATTCCCTCGGGATAAGACTTTTAGACACCACTGCTGATAAATCTGTTTTTCTTTTTTAACTGTAGATCGCTATCGTAAATATTACGACCAGGAATTCATGATTCTCAGAATGAGCAGGTGTTCAATCAACGTTGCCAACATGTATCCAGGTAGTGCAAAACAATTATTGTAGTAATTTTCCATTATTTTTTAGCCTTAACAGAAATCCTTATAACGTAGATTTCTACCTCAATAAAATTAATATTTTTCTCAAATATTACGTACTTTCTTTCAATCGTAATTTACACGAATGATTAATAATAACGTACGTCACAGTATAGTTTAGTGATCTAGGGTTACTGATAGTTGAATTTTAGTATCGTTCTTTTAATAACAGTTCCCAAACTAAACTGTCCATCTTCGTAAAACAAATAAAACGTGCTACTTTTCATAACGCACGACGATTTTCCCTATCAATCCAGTAGACCGCCGAATTTGCTAGTTACCTACTTTTGCTCATAGAAAACCGAATGGGTTCCCGTTACGCGAAAGGGGATATATCTGTTGCGCCCGCGAACAAATCAATCTTATTTACCGGCGGAATTATTGGAACATGATAAATGAAGGGGTCCGTGGTCGTCAACCGGGGAAGGCCTCCGTTAAACAGACAAAACGGAAAGACGATGGAGGAGGAGGATCGAAACGAGACGAACAGAGGAAGGTGGGACGCAGAGGGAAAGATACACGTAAGGATGGGACGGACGGATGGATGGATGGATGGAGAAGGTATTATATGGCGAGTACGGTCGCGGTGAGGCGAGTTTTTATCGTGGCCGCCATCTGCCGACCGATCGTCATTACCGTGCTAAGTAATCCCTCGTACGATTGTATGTGCTGCCACGTTGGAGAGGCATGGCTACGGGGCAGCGTGCGCGCGCGCGCGCGCCACTGCACCTCGTTACGACGTGATCCACCATTTTTTCGCGACTAAACGCGTCGAGATTCGTTCTTGCCCGAGGGCACCCAAAGAGAGAGAGAGAGAGGTGTGTCGCGCAATTCTTTCGTAGATCGCGATTCACGTGGATGGGACACGACAACGTCTTCCGAAATGAACCGTTCGCGATGATAAATTAGATTTATGTTGGTATGTAGAATGTAATGCAGTCAGAAGGTGGTGATAAAAAGTTTGACGATCGAAGTAACTGTACCATCACGGATAATTGATGATCGTTTTTTTCTTTACGTTGATTAGAGCAAGTTATGTATGGTTGGATACTGAGTTACAATTTTGGTTTCTATTAGTACATAACTCCCTCGTATTTGGCCAGAGAAAAAAGGGGCGAATAACTTGGTTAAAGTCTTAGTTAAAATAAAAAGTTACTGTAACTGTGCAGAAACAAGAGACAGAATGAATTTAAAAGACATGTCTAACGCATAATTTAGGTAGCTTTTGGAACAACATATTCATTCAGACTATGCAGTGTTAATAATAAAAATGTTCATTCAGAGTTGAAGCATCACTCACAAGGGTAGCCTACGAAGTGTATCCAGAGTTTTACTGAAGAACATTTAATGTTCGCATTTTTAACAATTAATTTCTCGAAAACGGGGGTGAGGTGCTCTTTACTACTTTCAGAGATTTTTGTACGTGACTTCCCCTACACTTGAAAAAGGTTTGATCTAAAAACTCGAATACACTTCGCAGATTCCCCTTGTCAGCAGTGATGAGTACACTGCGAATGTATTATGCAAATTCAAAGTTCTGTAGATACAAAATTGTGGAAAACCAGACATAAACAGACTGACCTTTTTCATCGGTGGTTCTAGTACCTTGAAAATAAATTAATACATTTTCTGAATATTATTAGAGTCTCTATTTCATTCGATTCTACACATTCAATTATAATATAAATGTATAAAACCTGCAGTTTAGTGATGATTCGCGACCCGCCAATTATTCACTTGCCAAAGTTGTATGTAAAATCCACGTGGATCAGCTAAAGTGAAAATAATCAAACGAAAGCTAAAGTAAATTAATCATTTCTAAATTAATAAATTAGATTTTTCCAAGGTTGCGGTTGCAACGGCGCGTTCAGATTTTTGGGATTTTCAAGTTTAGTCCGCTGCAAAAAAAGGTTCCTCGTCACTGATATATAGCGCCGAAGATTTAGAGGTGCCATCAAGAGACTTCATCCTTTAAGAACACAGAAATTGCCCGATCAATCAAGACAACCGACGAGAAGACACTGAACAGGTGGGAATAGAAATTCCCAAGGACTGATCACGTCGATCAAAGTAGATATATTCTTTCTCTCTCTCCCTGCTCGAATGTTTCCAATGTGTTGCAAGCGGGCCTGGTCAGTGTTATTAATCCGTGGTAAAAAGGGGCACACACGAGGTGGCTCAGGACTTACGCACGACGAGAAAAATTCATTCTCAAAGTTCCTTCTCCGCCCACGAGAGTCTTTTCCGGTCGTTGTTCAGCCGTCGACTCACCACGCGGAACGATTAAACGCTCCGCTAGGTTTCGCATCTGGCATAGCGGAATGGGGAAAGGAATGTCAGAAAATCACCGCGTAGCAACGAAGAGATCTTCAGAACGCGTCCCCCCGTGTGTGTCCCATCCTCCTCGGCACGATCGTTAGACGCACGGGATCGACGCGACGACGAATAACGGAAATCACGATATATGTATGTACAGGCACGTCTCGATTATCGTCCGAAACTCGGATCCGCGCCGGGACAATAACCTTGTAAGGAGAAATGCTTCAGACCCTCGTAAGTTCGTTTTTTGCACAAATCTCAGCAACAAAAACGTAGGAGCAACAAAGTATGCGCTTGACAGGTTCCAGGTCCCCCCCTCCCTATTGGTGAGGATAACGTCTGGACAATAATCGTGTAGAAGAAGTCAGACGATAATCGAGGAGTCTGTATACGCAAACCGAGGCTCACGTGTTATCCGTCAAGCCGTTGTTCGGTCATTCCTCCAACGATACCGATCCTTTCCGCCTTCTCGTCTTCGATCAGGTCCCCTCGTTTTACGGCTTTATCGCGCGATGGATTAAACCGATCCTTTTCGCCCCGCTCGTAAGTTAGTGTGCGAAGAAACGCGGTTTTTTATTGCCGCAATAAAAGCGTTTCGCGTGGTTTCCTCTCGTGCCCCGATCGGTGGTGTACACGGTGTAACCTGGAGGGGGGAAGTGAAAAAAAAAAACGGTCGTGCAAGAACGAAGGTATCGAGTAACACCGCGATTCACCCGTCAAGGATCGGTTGGTCAAGTCTGGGCGAGGCGGCACGGAATTCTGGGCTGCGCCCACGACGACGATACGATACAATGTAGCGGGGAAAAACGCCTGAGATCGACACGTCGGCGGTGGCCGCGGTACAGTGGATGAAATTTTTGCGTCGATAAAAAAATGAATGGAACAAGACGCTTCCTCGGACTTTTCAGCGGGAGAAACCGCAAAGCGAGATACTGAAGCGGGTCTCGGGGGTTTAACTCGTGTCTGAGTGAGCTTGATCGGTTTCTCGATCGCTGGCGCGTCGTTTCTCTAGCGGGAGATTTTCCTGTAATCGTTTCCGCTTCCTGTCGAATGTTTCTTTTAGGATGAATAATGGGATAGTATTGAACAGTGTTTTACAATGGACAGATACTCGCTGATAGGATACTTAGGGAAATGTTTTAATTGGA
This sequence comes from Dufourea novaeangliae, assembly GCF_001272555.1. Taxonomy (NCBI): domain Eukaryota; kingdom Metazoa; phylum Arthropoda; class Insecta; order Hymenoptera; family Halictidae; genus Dufourea; species Dufourea novaeangliae. The sequence continues at coordinate 4,380,832 of NW_015373961.1, forward strand.
AACCAGTTATGTAGTATATTTGGAGTATCGAAATCTGGGCATTGATTAATTGACCGATTAATTGAATTCTCTATTTGGAATGTACTGTGAACAATGAATATGCGAGTAATAAGAACTACAGTGCACATATATAGTGATGAATAGACTGCAGATTTTTATGCAAATATCAATTTCTAAAGACTAGAAACAAACAAATTTCTTTCCTGTATCAAAGGTTTTATCATCTTCTACGTAAAATGAAAACCCTACTAAAATTTATTAAACTTCTCAATATGCTACATTTCAGGCAATTGTGTACGCTATAAATGCTTAAAATCTGCGGTCTAATGATGAATCACCAAACACGATTAATTGAGTATTTTATACTTATAGTTGAAAATTTGTTACATCATTGACTCTTTATAATTATCCCTCCGTAGGCAAACATGTTTCCCAATGTTTGCCCATGTTTTGTCTAAGTCTAATCGTTTTACCTTTTTAGGCGTTCAATAAAACCTAAATAAATTCTGGAACACTTATCAAAATCCCTGTTACAAAATACAATCATTCGTTAAATGTTTAAAACTTATTTCAATAAAAATCAAAATTCCGAGGAAAGTTCGACAGAAATGGGAATTCGCTTGGATCATCAACAATTAACATTGCCTGCAAAGAGTTAACAATGATTGTAAACTTAATTATTTTATTGTTAAAACTATATCGTTATATGACGTATGGAAGAATCTACAACTTCTCAACAAACAATCACTGGTAGGTATGCTAAAACATGAAGTCGATATCCACAAACCGTATCGATCTCACTTTCAGGCGGTAATCATGAAACGAACTCCAAAAATTGTCCATCGACGAAGTAGCGAAGCAGTTACAAAGAAGCAAAACGACGATTTCCACGGTATCATTAGACAGATTTTCTTCCGGACGCCGTAATTCCTTCGTACACGCGAATTCGTCGGCAGACGGCGATCCAAACGATAGACCATATCAAAGCGATAATTACCGGGCTCGATAAGAGCCGAGCACGGTAATTGACCGGGGAGGGGCTTCCCGCCGTGTAACGCAGGAACGAACTTATTGTGCCCAGACACGCGGTGCCACTTTAATTCCGCAATATTCGTCCCCGCCGACCGTAGATACCCGCGCGGGTAGCAACAGCCGTGGCTTAATGAGACCCTCGGCGTTTAATTTGTTGCTGGCGAGAGTGTTGCACACGGTAGCAGCCGGTGCGTGGAACCAGAATCACACGTTTCTTGTTCTTTTTGCTAGTGACAGGCAATTGTACGTGGACCAGCAAGCGTATCATTCTTCGATGAATTTCGGAAATAATATAATAGACTCGCGATAATTACCTGTATTTTAGGCTCTATTCAACGAATCGAGTCAGTTAATACATTCGTAACCGGCAACATAGTCCTACGTCATTTTTAATTCGTTAGCTCAGTACCGGTACCGTAGTTCTACGTAATTTCAAAATTTGTAGCATTCATCATCTTTAGCAAGATGATCATTATCTTGATTTTAAACTTTTGTTAGGCTGGATATTCTCTATGTATAATAACTAGCAAAAGTTGTTCAATGTTTTAAAAACGTGAATTGCAATCGGTTGTACTTTTAAATAGCAGAACCCTGCGGTATTCAGCTGTGTCTCACCTCAAAACCGCCGGCTGCGAAAGTGTTAACAAGGGGAGGTGATAATTATTTCGGTGGAACAGGGAGAGACACAGTTGTCAGCCAATAGCTGGGTTTCGCAGACGAATGCTTTTAGTCATAATACTGACTCGTCTCGTCGAACGAACGGTAGAGGCAGGTAGTTTTAGAAACGGGTAATTATCGAGAGCCAATAGTATACGGGATCTCCCTCGCAGCTCGGTGGACGGACGTCATCCGTCCAATTATTGGGTACAAAAGGCGACAGAGAGTGAGGTGCTCAACACGTGTATGAGTAATGCGTGTGAGCAGGGAGCATTCCTAACGGAGTATTTATCCAGCAGGTAGTTATCGCGAGCTTACTGTACCTTTCATCAGAAGCATTGTTTGGGACTGGGGACACAACTGTAGGGAAGCAGCGGTCACGATCTTGCAATTGTGTCGTTGACTGACAGCTTGTTTATGTTATATTCTCATTCTCTGATCGTTCGTAAGACTGAAGTAAGACTCGCCTACTGTAAAGTACGTGCATGATACGCAGCTGATCACTAGACTGCACATGGTTATGCAATTATGGAATATTACGGATCAATCTCTCGAGATTTAATGTAAAGACAAATAAACCTATCTTAACGTTAAAATTATAGAAATGTTGGATCCATAAACCTTTGATAAAAACGATTTTTCATACGAGTAAGAGAAGATACAGGAATTGGTAGTGGTAGGTCAGCAAGGAATTAACGTCGAATCGACTCGATTACGCGTACACGACGAAAGCTTCGAACCGATTCGAAATGATCGCTGGCCCATCACTAGAGAAAACTTTCGATCATCATTACCATCGATCGTCACCCTTTACATTCCTTGTACTCCACACGTTACTTTCGTTCACACGAAAGCTGCGGAGTCGTTTGAGGGGCATCGCGGTGAACAGAAATTAGCGCGCTGGTTATCAGATAATTAGTCGCGGTGGCATTTAACTCACCGATTCGATACTCCGTGGAGCGTGCACGCGAGGAGGAATTTTAAAAATACACGAACGCCCCGATAAATATCGGTGGCGTGAACTGTTGGTAACGGAGTTCGCGACACCAGCCACGGTTAAAAATACATGAACGCCGTTCTCTTGCAGGATCGATCGATAATATTGCCGCCGGTGGGAAAAGAAGGGGGAGGTTGGAGAGAAAAAAAAAAAAAGGTCGGGGCAAGTACAGACGAAGAGGAAGCGCGGTGGCGAAGAGGCGCGACGCGGGTCTCGGTCGGCGCGCGTGTAATTAAAACACGTTAATTCGAGTCAATTAAAGCGGACGCTTACGAAATCACGGCCGCCGGAGCACGCTGGCCCGTATTCGTAATTACCTACGCCCACGAGGCAACGTATTTCTTCTTCGTCCGCCGCCCTTTCCTTTCTTCTCTTCCGCCGCCGCGATCGACGCAACGCGACGCGCGGCCATGATCAAACGGTCGATCGCGGATAATTAAGCACCGTACGGGGCCACCGGATTGTATCGTGGCTTTATCGGTCAAGACCGTGTGAAGAAAGACTGGTCGTCCATTTCCGGATGATCGGTCAAAGGGCGAAGTTCTTGTGGAATTGATACCTTCGTTCCTTTGATCATTGAAAGAACGATTGTGGATACGGATCTTTGAATACCGTCACCCGTTTACCAACGATTCTAACGATTTTTTTGTGACATGCTGGCATTGTAACGCGTGACTGTTATTAACCGTTCGTAGGCAATGTAGATCGTTGATGACCCAAGCCAATTCCCAATTTCCTGGGACTTTCCTCTGAATTCTGATTTTTACTGGAAACAGTTTTAAACATTCGACTGAACGAACGATTGTATAATATAGTAGCGACTTTCATAAATATCCCAGAATTTTTGCGGATTTTTTGAAAAACTTATAACATTGAAATCAGTTAGGCTAGGATGTAAACGACTGTTTGTTTACGGAGTATGAAACAATATATTTGCCTACGAAGCGTTAATTGTGTAATTTATATTTCAAAAAAGGAGCGATGTTTTTTCATTTTCCTTTGAAATTCTTTGATCTAGGAATGTTAACCCTTAACTAGGGGGTGGGTTCTAAGGAACCCACGAATATTATTGGAATATTTTATTTTTATTCAATAGCTACTTAACACGTTGAACGATACGACTACCTGTAAATCAAGATTTTTCAGAGCAGTTATTCTTTATAACCTTATCGAATTTCATAGGCCGTCACAGAAGCTTTCTTTTTTTACACATTAGTTTGTCATAAAGATTACTTTTGAACTAGGTACCAAAAATTGTGTCACCCATTGGGTAATTCCGGGTGAGGTTACTCGGACTCATATATTACAAACATGTTCAAATTTTCCGCAATTGATGGTAGTATACTGAACAGTGTTGACAAACCTCACTAACCGTTCTATTTTCTTTCAACGAACCCTCGCACGTTGATGCCTGATTCCATATGGGCCCGAGTTTTTAAAAACTCAATTCATCAACCTATGAATCGTATTTAAGCTAGGAGTTGTTCATATTGCCATATAAAAAAAGCCAGTCATCTGAAATGATTGCGTTGAAAAATAATGTTTAAAAACTAGGAGGTATTAAGGGTCCAAATGGACTCGAGCACCGTTGCAAGTAAATTTCCAATTAGGTAAATTTCTTGCGATATGAAAATGCAATACTCTCAGCAATTCTCTGCTGGCCATCACGCCCCGACTTACCCTATGTGGGTGACGTGGTCGTCAAAGTGTTAAAGAGTGCATTCCGATATATTCTTACATGGGAATGCAACACCATTAATTGTATACTAAGTAATATGATTTGTGTATTAACACATTAAGGACCGCAGAGAAATCTGTAAGACATACGCCTGGGACCGCACGTTTTTGTGGCAAACTTGTACAACACGAGAAAACTCGTGAGCGGTCCTTAATGTGTTAAGTAATAAGATTTCCATCTCACCAGTTAAGGGCTACAATTCACACAACTTCCACCGAGTAGAAGACTGTCCAGCCACTGATACACAATCGCAGGAGAGTAATCGATCCCTCCTCGATTGTCCCACGAATTGTCCCGCGGCCTGTGTGCATTGGTAAACGTTAATTCATCGTGAACACGAAGAAGGCCAGGGGGAGGACAGACCCTGTGGTCGGGAACATCTAAAACAGTACGGGGCAGAAGGTACGGACGGAGAGGGCAGCAGGTAAAGGCAAGGCGCTGCCAGTAGACACGCAATTCCGGACAGGTGCCACACGCTGGGGCGCCCACCGGTATACCCCGGGTTAATGGGATCTCTCTCTGCCGGTTTCGCCGTCTTTCTGCGCCACCACCGAGGTCCTCGCGATAACCGTCGCAATAAAGTCGGCACATTATTGCGTTATAGGTTTCCGCGGCGGCGTATCCGCGCGATATTACGGGCCTGGTTCCAACAGACAGAGACCACGTAATGGTGGCCCCACGCGACGACGTCCTCTCCCCCATCGGTCGTTCCCTAAAGGAATGCCTCTCCTGTGAGATCCCTTCTTCGAGAACCGTGGCCGTCTCGAAATTAGCAGAAATAAACGCGCCACGAGGAAAAAACACCGGGGGGATGTGCTTAGAATAATATCCCCCTCCCCCACATTCGTGCATCTTAGAGGCCGATATGGTCTTCGTTCGAGCAACGGTCTTAGGATAATATACGGCTAATCATCTGGAGGAATTATCTGCGGCATTCGGTGACAAGTTCGTAAATTTTCAACTGGGACCGCCGGCTCGAGGCCCTGGGCGAATTAAGGACAAAAGAGATAGAAAGAGAGAGAGACTCGTCAGGATTCCTCCCGGCCCACGGAAACGTGCCAGAGACATTAGAGTCGGTCCTTTCGTGTTTTAAAAGGTTGCGACCGCTCGTCGCCACCCGCCAAACTGCCCAACCGCCCAGATACATACGCGTTCCACGCCGCCTTAAGCAGAGTTCACACTATTCGTTTAACACGCACGATATACACGAAGGTATATCGGTCGAGCCTCCGATAAGATATTGCCTGATGGGATTCGTAATCAATTAATTGTGCCAACGGAATTCGATAAACATTATCTGGATACGTCCGAATTTCCAGTCCCGAAAAGCAATGTTGTTGTCCCGCTGGTAGAATCCTGTGGAGAGATCGATCGAGATTCGAGGTAAGAAGATTGGAGGCGCGACGATGAGAAATCGGTAGGGGATTAGGTAGTGGACAATGATTTTACGCGATAACGGTCGAACGGATAACCTGTTTGCGGACTCCAGGTATGTCAAGTGGTGTATACACCGTGGGAGTGACACGGAATAGGTCCTGGGAGACTACTCTCTCTCATTTGGTTTCGGCAGGACATCAGAGAGAGAAGTCGCCAGGCAGGCACGCGTAGGACGAGCTTTATCTCGGGGGATCGCGCAGTGTTCGTGCGTTGGCGGACACCGCTTTCTAAATCAGTCACTGCCACACTCGCGGTGACGGCTTTCTCTATTTTTCCCTCGGCTCGTCTTCCCTTCCACGTCACGTCTCCCCTCCCTCTTTCGCGGGACCACAGAGAGATATGCGACAATGTTCCAAACGACGGTCTATTTTCGAGTGGAGACATCGACCTCCTCCCGACCGAATCGTAAAAGCGTCAAAATGAATCCCATTAAAACCCCCGAAACAGGTACACAGCCCGAGACTTGACTCTCTGGCTACTGTCTCGCGAATATATCTCGCGGGGCAACCTAGAGGGAGAGAGAATGCAGAGAGAATAAATTTTCAGTCATTCTATATTTGAATGCCGGAAGAGCAGAAATTTACCCAGACGCGACACGTCGAAAGGAATAATCGTTCGGAACCTTAAAAATTCGTTACTCCAGGCCTTAGATTCCTCATCAAACCCCTAGAGTCTAAGCCCTAGACTTTAGGGTATTTGGTAACGGAAGGAACGTGGACGAGGTCTCCTTTGTGCAACCGAACGAAATGTATCGTGGGACGGGAGGTTCTTCTTATCTGCCAATAACGAATGGGACAAGCCGCCTACAGCCGGGCTAGATGGACTTTCGTCGTAAACGGGGAGTCCAGGAATTTAGGAATTCGGAGGTTAAGGAGAGACGCGCCCGTGGAAGGAACGTGGAGGCCCCTCGGGGGTTGGGATTGAAAGGTAAAAACCACCGGAGATGATAGCGCCTATGCTACCGCCGACTGCATGCCTCTCTCTGACTCGTATGTAATTAACAGGAGAACGATTCTATGCGGCAGGTGAATCGAACCGATGGTTCTCAGGTGAAATATTAAAACCTTGGAGTCTAACGTGAAATTCTGTGGCGTATATATGAATATTCACCGACTCGATAATGCCTGGTCGTCGTGAACGAAGCTGAACGGCTACTCTAAAGTGAATCGGAGATGCCCGATTAATTCGAGATAATTTACATCCGCAGAGGGAAATTATAAATTCAAACGCAATATTTCTTAATTTAATTAGTTGACAGGTGGAATTACCGAGGAAACAAGATACAATTCTTTGTGGAAAACTGGGACATTCCCAGCAGCAGCCCACCTACGAAATCTATCGTACATCAGCCTACTTCCGCATCTGGTTAGCCGCTTCCCTTGAAGATTACGCTTAATTCCTCTGCATAAGGAGCCTGTTATCAAGAGAGGACGTGGTCAAGTGGCGTACGGAAGTACAGAAGACGGTTCCTCGTTTTCGTTTCTCTCCTCGATAAATGGGCAATGAGCCCTGGAGTATCAAAGAATCCTCCAATCGAAGGAAATCGAAGGATGTATCCCAGTATAAATTTCTTCTCTTTGCAATACTCATCGATAACAAGGAACAGAGCCACGGTGAAATTGCAAATTCTGATAAAGAGAGACGTCGCGAGAAAGCTTTGAAAGGGAGACCGTGAACTAGATTGAGAACCCCTAAGAAGGGTCTCCGAGGATTCCGATGACGGCGACGAGGCTTTAGGAAGAAGACGACCTACTTCGCTCGTTTGCATCAGACCCGAGGCGGTACCTTTTTTTTTTCTTCTTCTTCTTCTTGTTCCCTTCAAGACTGCAGGTAGCCCGAGATGACGTAATGCAACGGGCCAATCGTTGCAAAGGGCAAAGTCCCAGGCACAGGGAGCCCTGGAGTACGCGCGCGACTTTTCTTATTTCGCAGGGAACGAGTCCGGATCGAATCGAGGAAAAAAAGAAGGAAACACGAAGGAGGAGGTAGAGGAGTGCAAAAAGGAAGAGCGATCGAAAAATCAACGACGAGACCCCTAACACGTTGCGGTGTTGCTTGAAATCTCAATCCCTGACTTCCCCCCCCCCCTGCAATTCGTACTTCCAGCATGCAGAAAAATCGTGGACGAAATCTGGAGCGAAAAGGACACACAAGTATTATCTTACCACACAATCTACAGCCTCGTATAGGGACTTATGTATGTAGATCGGATTAAAAGACGATCCGTCGGACGTGAATCACGATCGATGAAGATATTCATCCGGAAAAGATAATCGTAAAAAGGAAGGAAGATGCGAGAGAATCAACCAATTAAAAATGACCACAAGAAAGTGTTCGAATTCACGAAGTATCGATCATCTGGGATTTCTTCTCTCTTATGTTCCTCTGAAACAGTAATCCCGTCACTTCCTATTTCAACGGCTAATTCCGGGAAGAATTTATGTGCAATATACGACGAAGCCGACGATCAAATTCAACCGCAAAAACCGTGTGTAACGAGTGGAACACTGGGAGTAAGATAAACACATCATTTAAACCCGGTTTTTGATTCCTTTTCCCGATGAAACTTGCAAAAAGGTTTACACGCGTTTTTGTCTAATACCCAGGTAACACATTACGTCTTGAAGATGCACATTTTACGGATATTTTAGGTTTAAGGCGCCTTTAAGCCGTCTTCAAGATATCATTGTGCGCCATGTGCTATCTGGGTAATATCCGGGCGTTTCCTTTATTTTTAACCAAGAGGAATTTCACGTGACTGTTCGTCAGGTGTCCGACGTGAGTCTGGTTCCAGTTTCTTTCAAGAGCTCAGTTGTTGCAACTTTATTCTGATTATCGAAAAATATACAGATAGAATTAACGGATAGAAGAACCTGAGGCAACGAAGACAATTGGGACAGAAGAACCTGAGGCTCTTATTATTTCATATTGAAAAATATATACAATAATAATATATAATAAATAATACAAAATTTAATGTTACTATTTTATTAAATAAATAAACTGAATTAAAACAAGTGAAATATTTCAAAATTATTATTACCCTATCCTGATAAAGGTTAAAACATTCAAAATTATTATTACCCTATCCTGATAAAGGTTAAAACGCTACAAATAAGTAGGTACAAGTAGAAAGCACAACTGTACAAGTTAAATACATATTTATATGCGCATATCAAAATTTACAAAGCATAGTGGTTTATGAATTTCAACGGGACGTGTCCGAACGATTAACACCAATTGGTCGACTCAGAGTATCGCGCGAACGGCCTCGTTATTACGAACCCCAAGCCGCCAAACGAAAGTCCCCGAACCCATGAGATTTCTACAATGACCGCTGTCGTCGCGATTTGCTCTCGTATTAGCGAACCCGCGACACCGATGGCTGGATTGATCGACCGAAAGTTCATTGGAGCGGCCTTTTATATAATAACCGGTTGCAATTGGCGTCATTAGCTGGGTCTACGAGCGGACTTAATCAACGGCGGGGACAGCGTCGCCGCCTTTTGCCATCAAAACCCGTTGTCAAACCGGCGAGATTTGATATTCGTTCATTCATGACATCGATCACGGTAGCATAGATCGCGTACGATGGCGTGAAATTGTGACGTTCGATACGATAGAGATCCCCGATAATCTCCGGGGGACCCGCCACAAAAAATACGACAACAAGAAAAAAGCGAAATATAAGAGAGAAAAAAAGAAAGATCGCAGGGGAAGAAAAAAACGAATACGAAAGCACGCCAATTAAATTCATATCGGTGCAGTTGAAACAAGCCGATTAGACCTGAACTACCGATTATTTTCTCGCGATTCCGATATTCAATGCCTATCTCTCTCTCCCGGCTATCGATAACGGCGATCTCGCGTATCGACGCCCCGGGAGCTCGAACTGATAATTATCAGCCGAGCAAGCAAGCAAGCTCGTTGCGGGCGTTTGTACGTTGATTTAGACGGTACGCTCACACGACCAAATATCGAACTTTAATGGGGTGTAAATTATAGTTGTCAGCTCGAGATCGAAACGAAACTATCTTGCACGCCATCGAGAATTGTCCAACGGTTATCGATTATAGGCGAGAGAGTTCAGAAGGAAAACTGTCCAGAACATCGATACACAGAGAGGGAGCTGAAAAGAGCGCACGAAAGTGTACCCTTTAAAGGCGGCGCAACACACAATGGAGGGAGCCTGCGGAGACGGAATATAAGCCGAAGAAAAACTGTCGGTAGAATATGGTGGTATCGTACCACGCGGTTGGAGAAAGAGGAGAAGGAGGTGGAACAAGGCGAAGAAGTAGCAGCGAAGAGAATTTATTACCGCGCGAGACACCGCGGTTCCACCGTGGAGAGAAGACCGAGCATAAGCAGTTAGGGTACCTGCACGAACAAATAACGGGGTGGTGGGAGGGCCACGATACCTACAAATGAGGGGCGAGTGAAACAGAGAAAGGCAAGAGAAAGAGAAACCACGTGAGTCGGTCCAGTAGTCCTCGTAACAGGTGTACACGGGAGAGGGAACCTTTCGGAAGGTGGATCGCCCTCCGCCAGCTGAGAGCCACAGTGAAACTCGGATTTACGTCCTGACAGTTAATGGCATAATTTTTTCGACTGCCAGCTGAAGATAAGGATTAATTAAAAGAACGTCCAAGACCGCGTGGCGAGTGTTACATTGCAATCGAATCCGAATGGAGATTGGAAGGGACACGTGTGTGTGTGTACGTGCGATCTTAAATACAAATGAAGCCCAAAACATTATAAAATGCTCCCGTATAACTTCACACGGAGTATCCTGAATAGGATGAAACGTGCCTACAACTGAGATCACTAAATATTCGTAATTATCCTCGAGGGTCCAGGTGTCTTTTCGTCGATTAATGAACTAACAAAAAAAAAAATACATATTAATCACCTCCGCTCGAAATAACTCGTCAGAATCCTATGTTCGCGAAGTATACATGTTCGTTACAAGGACGACGGGCAGCTTTATGGGAACCACTAGCACGGCAGGAACGTCAAAGCGTAAAGCCCACCTCGAGAACCAGAAGAACGAAGATCCGATCAAACGATAACGCTCTCTGTCTCTCTCCTCGCGCATACGGGAGAGGTAAGGTGGTCGTACCTCATTTTCGGCCGAAGGTGCGCGTGGTTGGTTATCGATATCTCGATGTACCATCCTCCATCCCCCTGTTCCGACCGTATCTACGCTACCCACGCGCTAACGCGGCCAAATACCTGTTGGCGCGGATCGGATAAAAGTGACAAAGAGAGCAGCAAAGAACGATGACGTGAGACGAAGGACGAAGAGTAGAACGACGACGCCAGAGAGGAGAGGGATCTCGCGCGCGGAGAGAGACTCGTTAACTCCAGTAGCCAGGCTCTTCGGCGACTTCGCGATCACGGCAGGTATGTACACCTACTTAACGACCCGGCCCAACCCAGCTACCTGTTAGACCATAGAGAATGATCGCTTCCCTAGCGCCAGGCGCGCTGGCTGATCGTTCCAGTCAGGCCGTTACGGAAGCAAGTTAACCGCAACCACCGCCGCCTGGAATAACCAGACACGAAAGAGGATGAACCAGGGGAGAAGAGGAACCTGAATTAACTCTGGTTCCACGATTAGTAATCGGAAATTGTCGCAGTATCGAGTCTTGTTTTCACGTTCCCGGGTTATCGGTACACCCTCGGTTTCCTCCTTTTGCCACGCCGGTTACGTACACCTTGCCGCCCGTTAGGATCCAGTTAAAAGGAACACGAGAGGGACACGATCTCGAGGATGATCCAAACTGCTGAGAGCCGGGTACTGCGAGAGCGCGGACGACGGGGGTTCCCGGGGATCCGCGCACGTGTGTGCGAGCCGCGCGCAGCCTCTCTGGAAACGAGATGCGCGCGACCTTGAACTCGAACTCGAGGGTCGATCGATAGGCGCCACGCGCCTCTCCTGACCTATATAAACACCAGGAATTCCGGGAGCGAACGTTGGTCGTCCGGACAGCAGCGTGGCGCGGGGCTTTAGGCGCGTTCTCACGAGACTGCTATGCGCGGGGGTGAAACTGCGTGCGCGTTAAAGGGGAACGTACCGCAACGAAATTTAAAGCTCTTATATTTTGCGCCATTGACGGTGGAATTTTGTTTTGGAAATGTGTATTTGCGTGCGTAATTAACCCTTCTAGTACCTAACCCACATATCGGATTTGTAGGCTCTCCGAAAAATACCTTTGCCGATATATCGGTTTTCCATTTTTAATATAATTTAAACACATTTAATGACACTTTATTTTTATAAAATATGTTTGTATAGTGGAACATGCATTTGCTGGATAGAAATAATCAAATTAAAAGTTTTGCACAGCACCTGGGAAATTTATAACGAGTATAACATCGAACGTAGACTCAACGCAGTTACTGTAGATTTGAATTAAATTATAACAAAAAAGGAACTGCTACGAATTAGTTTACACAACACACAATAATTATTTAAAATATTTATAATTTCATTGTTCCAAAATTCATTGACCCACTCACTGCATCGTTGTAGTATCTTGTACAAAAATTTGTTTTAATAAAACCAAGAACCAATAGTCATCGTAAGACTATTTCATATATTCTTTGCATACTTTTTTACAAACAATAACAAACTAGTAGTCGTCGGAGCACCGTTCTTCTAATGTTTGGATGTCATTTAAAGAAGGTTGGTACTGAACATTGTCAAAAATTGTTTCAAATACTGTTACTAAAATGATAAAGTAGGCGTCTACTGTAGTAGACAAATGCAGTTAGCGGGTTAATACATATAACAAATATTGATTCAAACATAAAAAATTCGTAATTAAAGAAAATAGGAAACCTTCACATACATGAAAACCTTACAGCCTTTAATTCCTTTATTCCAGTAAAAGAATAACATATTTCAATTTTTATTTTTGCACTCGACGCGTATACTCGTCGAACACCGTTAAAGGGTTAAAAAGCGAAGTTAATACCTGGCCTGGCTCTAGCAAGTTTCAATGACACGGGGAAACCGCGTGAATCTCGTATCCTTTATGGCGACAATTCCCGCGCCTTAATGTCTCGCCGCGCGTGGAATATTTAATGGAGAGAGGCCACGGTTGAAAATTAACCGCGCGTGGGAGGGCCATCACGAGTCCTGTTGGGTGCCATTTTGTGCCGTCGAGTCGTTGCCAGTTTTCTTTTCTAGCAGGGGAAAAAGTGCGATCGCTAAAACCTGTGGTGCCCGAGACAAATCTTCCTGTCTCTCGAACGGCAAAGTCAATCGCGCTTGGCAGCTAAGCGGTCGCGTGGGCGTTAATTACTCCGTTAAAACCAGCTCGGTGTAGTGGGAGTACTACACGAGAACGTGGGCAGGGGACGTCGACAGATACGAGAGCGGCTATCGCTCGGCTAGTTGTAAGTATATTACACCGGTACACCCGGGCGATAGATACGGTTTCTCATTTCGTTACTTCTTTTTTTCTGTCTTCTTATTTGATACAAAAACGACCGTGTGTCTTAGCCGGGGCTATCGATGCCGTGTAGTACACAATTTCTAAGCGGTCGTCACGCGAGGGCACGTTGCAAAACGGAAATTTACATCGATCCGCGACATAAATCTCTGGCGAAAATTAAATTTCTGTTCGCACGTTTACAGACGGGTCGTGACGGTGCGATGGCAATGAGAAAAACTTCCCGAAACTTGGGAAAAATGAAAAAAGATCGTAACTTTTTAAAATATCTTCCTAATTGATAAGGTAAATTCTGTAAAAAGAACAGTTTGAAGGGAGATCTTTCATGAAATTCGTAAGCGGAAGAAAGCAGCTCATCCATAGAACGATTGAAATTCACTGGTTCACGTTGTATTTTAACTCTCGTGTGGAAATAAAATTTCAATGCGATCAATTGCGATCAGGTCGGGACAGTGTAATAGTATATATCAAGTTGTGGTTACCATTTCGATCGAACAATAATGCCAAGGAACTAGGGAAGAATTACGAAAAATTGTAAGTTTCAAAAATAACTTTCTATTCGATAAGGTATATTTGATGGGTCCAATGCAAGAGAGAAAGCTATGCCACAGCAGGAGTGTTGTTAAATATTAACGCTATTATGAAAAGTAGTGTACATTATACACAGTATACTATGATTGTACATAAAAACAATCACAGTATAGGTAGCGATAAATTAAGAGATAATAACTAAACACGAAGAGGGGTCAGATTTAATAAATATCTCATTTTTCAACATTTTCTGGCATAGCTCCCTCTTGCACTGACCCCTCATTTTGTACAAAGAAAAACTCGACTAGAGAGCTTTGATAAACCTCATAAACGAGAGGAAGCAATTCGCCCTTAAAACAATTAATAAAATCGACACGCTGCCTGGTCGAAACTACTCCGAGCACTCGTTAAAAGCAGTCACTCATTAGCTCGAAACAACGCTCACCGTAAAATCTACATAATAACACAGCCGGCTTAAACACCGTTTCGTCGGAACGGGTATGCGTTGGAACGTGCCTCGTAACCGTTCTTCGGCAACATTTACATCAGGTCGTAGACGTTGCGCACTCAGCTAGAAATCGCAACAATGTATCGCATTTATGCATTATGGTTCCGTGATTACCATCCTGCAGCAATACAGTGATTCCTCGATGAATGCGACACGAGCAACGGCGTTATTGCCATCACTGGAGGAGTTCCTATGTGGAACCATTTAAAACAGAGTAAACAGAAGCTAAGCAGAGGCTCGGTTTCGGGCAACAAACAAATTTATGAGAATGCTCCAAAGTGGACCTGAGTACGTCGCACTCATCGAGACATTACTGTACAGTGAATCCTCGAAGAATGTTCAAAAGCTGCTCGGCACTTAACATGAAATATTTCATAAACTAATGACCCTATCCGGCTGAAACAAATATTATTGGTTTTCGAATTCCAACCTCTATCGCTGTGCTAAACCTCATCAAAATATCAGCGTTACACCTGGGGACCTCTCCTTGTCACTGCCAAGGAGTTTCGGAACATTCATACAAAATTTACTGTATATGCGTTGCACGAGAGTACATCCACGATCGGTTGGTTTCAGAGGGTAGTGGCACAGTTCCTACTGACACAGGGGAGAGAAAGTAATATTGATTTCCAGAGAGGCAACGAGATAGCGTGCATCCCAGCATGCAACCGAACCAGCAACCTGCCCCGCTATGCGCGAGGGATGAAATTCACGGTCAAGGACGCCGGAACAACCCCTCCAACGTGGGCTGGTTTTCTCTATCGCGCAACCCCCTTTTCTTTCACCCACCACCCCCGGTTGCCTAGGCGATCCCTGCGCTTCACGGTACGATTAACAACTCTATCCTCTGCCTCCGTGTTATTGCTCGCTTCCATCTCCTCGAAACTCCACCTCTTTCGCGTCCGTACCCGCTGGTAATGCGCAACGAGCGGATTGGGAGATCCGAAGGTGTTTGATAAAAATGAAAATATTTGTCGTGTATTAAACTCAACCATTTCTAGTGAATTTTATCCGAAACCTTCCACCCCTCTAGGAAACTGTGAATTGTACACGTGTAGTGGTGGGCGATACAGTATCGGTATTTCGAATATCGATACTTTTCAATTCAAATGCCGATACAATTTTATATCGATGTTTAATGTGACGATATATTCCAGTACCGATACTTAACTCATAAATATAGAAATTTTGATAAAACCGCTGCATTTGAAAATGGACCAATCCCGAGCTTCCCATAAAGTTTGCGATTGGTGGATTTCGTTTCTACACTGTTACCTGAGAATCTGTCTTAGTAAATATCTGTTTAAATAAATGATTTATATTCATTTTTGAATTTGATTACTTCTAATTTAGTTGCAAGTATCTCGATACCAAATACCGATACAATTTAAATGTGTCGCCATCACGAGTACACAGGTAGGAAAAAGGTGGGAAATTAGCATAACGTACGAGATGAGAATTTATGCCAGAAAGAGAGAACGGATTCACGAGGACAATATGTAATTCGACAGAAGATCCACCTAGCCCGAGGGCATCGAATGAAACCCGGTGAAACGACTGGTATTTACGCAACCGGTGCTTTCCACGTGTGATCGACCACGGACGAGATAAAATATTGTCCAAAGGGATCGCTCGTGTATTAAACGGAGCCTTACACCTGCGAGCCTATGAAGAAACTCCTATGAACAGACCACCTACGCGGCACTCGGTTCGTTTCCCATTATCGTCCTCTTGACGAATTAAATAAGCGAAGATTCACACGGTTTCGAGACCAACTTGTTTCATTCTTTTTGCGTATAATTTTCGTGCGTGGCTGATGTCAACGCGGTGTCGTGTCTCGTTTATAAATGCTGTTTTAACCGATGTTTCGAGACCTATCGACACATTTCTTAAACGTAGAATATTTTATTCAGAGGCTGATGCCATTACACAAGAACAGATAAGAGTTGGCTAGAAACCGAGAGACGAAAAACGTCACCCGATCTCCACGGGAACCAAGCGAATCCGACACAATGACGTCGTTCTTTGGCTCTCGAAACGCGTTTGATTCTTTAAAACGAGTTTGTGAACCGTTCGTAACCTAAATTACGTTTTTCCACAGGCACCGTCTCTCATGTATCCCACCCCCGGGTGGATCAAACGTATCATTCGAGCTATTCCGTACGTCGAATGCTGTTCAGTTCATTAGATCATTAGAACTAACAATACCGAGGTGTCCTTTTCCGAGGCGTTTACATTTCTGTGTACGTAATAAGGCCTCTAGTCCACGCGAACTACGAACACTCTGTCGAAGCAGCAATTTGCATGACATATCTTCGGTCCGATGCGTGTATGGTACCACCACGCTCTTTGTACGTGCAGGTGACAATTCACGACGTGTATCATCGCGTGAGATTTGCCCTCGCGAACGCGATTAGCATAATGGCCGATCATTATGCCCGGCGTCATCCGATTTCCGTGGGCGTACGTTCGACAAATTGCGTGAGCCACAACGGACGAACGAACATGAAGAGATCGTCCGGACGTACGAACTATAAAAGACCTAGAAAATATCTAGATCACAACTGTTCCAGAACCATCTCATAGATCCTGCCAAGAAACATATTCCTTTCGTTTCCATCGTTTTCTACGTCCACAGCGATTCTATTATTACAACATCGAACTTTACAAGTATCGTTGAACTATTTAATCAGAAAACAGATTAAAAACCACGCTTGAATACCAATTTCCTTTTTGGAGCGTGAAATTCGACAGCAGACCGTGTCCACAGTCACATCTCGGCTACAGTCGGGGATCCAGTTCTCGCGTTGGGTCCATTCCCTCTTTCAAGCATGTCTACAATTTAGCTTCAGAGTATATCGAACGGGTAGGGGGGGGGGGGATCGTTAAATCGTTAATCGAAATCCATTACGATCGTCGACGATCAACAACGTCATCTTTGTTATCGTCCCCGTCCTTCACGGGCGCGGATCGCCCGATTGGCTACCGCCAGAGATCGACGCAGATACAGGGGCTCGATCTCATCGAATCGCAGCGGCCAGAGCTCGATGAGTATCTCTCGGGAGAACCGTGTGTATAGGTGGCTGCGTGGCGAGCAGATACGGCGGGCCCCCCGATATCGGTGTCTCTCTGTAGGTATATATAGGTAAATGGCCAAGTGGATGACTACGGGCGTTTGATTAAGCGCGGTAGCAGGGCGAGAGCTACCGGGGAGGCAGAGCGTGCGCGTTCGCGCGCATTCGTTCGTTCGCGCAATTACGCCAAATGGATTTCCTAATTGCGGCGCCGCGCCACAAGAGAGATTGCTCATGTTCCCGAACATCCCCCCGCGCGCACGCACGAACGAATCAGCCACCGATCCCCTCGATACCGGTCCCCGACGTATTCCCCGCCACTCTGTTCTTTTCTTGCGGCCTGGCTTGCATGGGTTTGCGGCTGGCCGAGGAAGACGTCCATTTCATCCACTGAATCCGGTTCAATCAGCCGAGGGATCGATTTATCGAAACCACGCGAGCTCAACCCAGATGGAAAACCAGGAGAACGAATGTAAACTGCGTTCCGCGAGAGAAGGAACGTCTTCCGTACTATTTGTCCGCACTGTCTCAGCTGTGTTTTCCACGGGTGAATAGGTCAAGTACCAAATAAGGATACTCCTTGCTCCTAGACTCTAGGACTCTTAGGATTCTAGAATTGTATCGTATCGTCTATGTGAGCCTTTCGCAATAGGTCTCTCTAGAAACTAGACTGTAGGTCCTAGGGTCTAGGTTCCCATAGAAGATACGGTACCTATGTTGTATGGGCAGTCGTACGACAAATCCTATCATCTATGGGCTCCATTACATAAAGGGACCTTCAATGGCCTTGCAGGGGGTAGGTGGGTAGGGACGCGTGTAGTAGAGACAGAGGCAATAACTAATGACAGTAGGAGTTAAGTGCGCAAAGCCGACGAAATCTCGTCCGCAGGCGAGTCCTTTCTCTCGTAGAACAAAGTTCACTTTCTTCATTTTTGGTCCCCGTTTCGATCTCTCATAACCATAGATAAATATCACCCCCACCCCCCTCCCGGGTGAGTAAAAGTTTCAAGAACATTTTGACCAGAGATCTCGCGACCGTGTTCGTATAGGTCAGGTATATCGACGGCCGAGAAACAAGAAAACGCGCGCTGGCACAGACGACACACATGCCCCGTGCGTAATCGTCTTTCAGATCCGTGCCCATGTATAATCTTATCGGGGAGATAGCGCGTACTTTAATCCCTCGCTCATTCTATTTTTGCCACGGTGCGGCTGGCTGGTTGGTTCCCCGGTCTGTGGACGAGACAGAGATGGGCCCGCGAGTACGAGGAAAAAGGGGCAGGGAGGGACGAAAGGGTGGAAGAAGGAGGGAGGGAAGATTGCAGGGGCTGCGAGTTCAGGGAGAGCGCGCGCAACCGAAAGGCCTTGGATCTGCATAGCAAATTGGCGATCGATATACGGTCACCGTACACGGGGGAATCGCGCGAGCCTCGAATTAAAGCTTATAACTTTCATGTCCAGCGCAATGTATCATTATGCGCGGCGGCGGCGGCGGGCCGGACCTGGTTCCTTGAGAGATGCAGCTGCCCGCATGCGGCGACGGCGGCGCGCGTGAGCAACGACGCGCTCCTTCGCCGGCGACCGCCGACGGACGCGAGCGAATATGTGCATAAAGCAGGATAAATCGTCCGACATACGAAGAGATACGGATCGACGAATGACAAGTCGTCCGATGGGCGGTGCTCCACAGCAATCTTTTTTTTTTTTCGCTGGATCGACCTCTGAGTTAAAAGAGATCGGTCGGAAGGACATTGTGCAACGCGAGGTGGCGACGCTGCGTCGCCGCGAGACAAGGAGGCGCGCTACTCTAGAGCCTATCCGATCGGAACCGCTAGACCAATAGGAATCGTGGCGACGCGATTGGCACGCCTGTCGCGCGGAGATAGGCCGTGCACACACGTCGTTCGTGCAAAAAAAAAAAACATTCACAGCGTAAGAGAATCGTTAGAATGGCAATGGTGTGTACCCTTCCTCGACGCGCACTTATCAACGATGCAACGATTCGTGGCATTTAAAAAAAAAAACAGAAAAAAAAACAAACGTGGCCCCGAGTGGCGTTTTATGAAGTCGATATAAGCGAGAAGAGTGAAAAAAAAAACACCAGTAGTATTTTCTCGCGCGGCGCACACACGAGCCGCGCGCGGCAGAGGGAACCACCTGGAGGAGCACTCGAGGAGAAGGATCGACAAGAAACGTTTTTGTTGTTCAGCGTGTTTGCAAACGAAACCGGACAGCCGTGACACCTGACACCTGGTGCACTCTCTCGCGACCGTTTCTCTCTCTCTCTCTCTTTCTTTCTTTCTTTCTCGCACGCGGCGAAACCAACGCCGCCCGACTTCACTTCGCTTATCGGCGCCGTGTGTAGGGACGATTAAGACAATAGAGGTTCGCACGATTAGCGTTGCGTTGACCATCGGAAACGTCAATAAACTCCGGGCTAAGTTCAGGCATGAGAAACACGATGTGTTGTGCACGACTTTTGATCGACCATAGTGTATGTATTTTTCACTAGGAATATTGTCCCTCGGTAGCAATGAAACATTCAAAATTAGCGCGACAATGTAGAAGACGAAACACATTGGTTGCCAGATAACGATCTACCGATCTCGAATTCATGTCAAGTGATCTGTTATAAGTGTACTGATTGTTTTAAAGAGGTCGATAGTTTCCTGTGACGTTTAATTATTTGATGACTATGAAGTATGCGTGAATTAGGGATGTTCCGATTCCGATTCGATTGTCTTGGGTAACACGTCACTGCCATGTGTAGCACATACAATAACGATTGAAATTATGCGACCAGAGTTCATGATTGATGGAACAGTAAGTCATTATTCTGTTACGATAAAATAAAAGTTGCAGAATCGGTACGTATACAAATCACTTCCCATCAGTTTTATCACGCTAACGACATTAACTGTACTCTTTGTAGAATAATATGTTCCGCTTTCTTCAATTATCAGACCTGGTCCCAAACTTTTGGCCGCTATTGTATGTGTTATACATGGCAGTGATGTGTTACCAAAGAGAATCGATCTTCCGAAGAATCGAATCGAAATCGAACATCCCTAATGTGAATCACTTGTAACGGAACTAGAGTGAACAGGACCGAAGAAAATTCAGGTCTGCTCTGCGACACGCGGGGGAAGTACGTTTACGCGAGGGAATTTTTAGTCGAACGGGTCACGCGCGATGCTCCGTATGTTGGCAACATCGACACAAAGGATTAGCACGCGCGCGTCACGCCTAGCACGCGCATCAAAGTCACGAACCGTGAAGGGACACGCGTAAAAGAGATTGGTCGTAGCAGATCGTTCTACGTGGCTGGCCTGACGCGCGTGTTCGCTCCACTTCCGACATTAGGCCACCCTCGCACGTGACGCGGCGGCAGGTTGATGCGACAGATTTTTCCGAGGATGCGTGTTAAAATGTTCGAAAGCAACGGTTCGAGAAATTATCGGCAATATACGCTATAATCATCGCTACGAACATATTGGAAATACATTCTTAACCACAATTCGAAATGTCTGGGGTATCGTTGATGCATTTGAATTTGAATTTAGAAAGCTATGTTTCCCTATGTTTTGATCGTATTTAAATTAATCCAAACTAACAGATTTAATGACCCATTCAATTTTATATATACGTATTTAAGTAGTCATGCGACAATGGTACAACTTATCCGAATCCGACAAAATTAACAACACCTAATTTCACTTTTTAAAATAATATTTTATACAAAAAGAACCTCTCCCGTCGTTTTTCTATGCATGTTGATCTGTGAAATCATCATTGTACCCAATTAGGTTAACTTTTAATTCTGTCATTAGTCTGTTCTATCTACAAAGGCAATAATACGAGGAATGTCTTCTATAATATCAACTATAACGAAACACTGTAATTCACCAACAAGCATTTAATTCAACAGCAAAAAATTATATAAATAATTCAGTCTAAATGATGAAAGTAATCATCATAGAATGCGCGACGTGCAGTGTTGCAGTTTCATCTGTCGACAATAATATCGAACGAGTTTATAAATTTGTTACAACGTTGTGTAAGGGAAAAGGTCGAGCGTCAAAAGAGATGTTCAACGTGCGTCCACCCTAACGCGCGCATCCGCTCTACTTCCGACGCTCAGCGCCGCGACGCTTCAACGAGCTCGGGGTGCACGTTGGCTGAATAGGTGCCCGGAGTTAATACGACACGGATTATGAACGCACTCTAACGTCCACAGAAGGTGATGAAAAAAGGCCTCGATGTCATCTATTGGTTATCGTAACGATAAAATCACTTTCTTCGCGAAAATTTATTTTCATTCAGAAGAGCCCACACACTGCCAAAATATGATTTCTTAACCAAAACAATCTTTCTGTTCACGAGTAGTGATATCATAGTAAAACACTCTTCACGAATCATACCTATACCTAATTCAAAAGTCTGAAAATTACATAACGCGCATGCGCACGTCTTAGACCCGTAAACCGCGAACATTGACTTTTCGAAATCACATTTCAAACGCGACAACATTAATACCAACATCGTGTGTCTCGTGTTCGATTCGACAGATACGAATCGTACTGATAATTACATTGCAAACTTAACAGACCTCGAGTAACCCTGTCAGACCGAGCACTTGACTCGTCGATAACGCGCGGCACATCTTTAACGCGGCTGGCCGGACAACGTGAAACGTTTACGAGGTAAAAGAAAATCTGGCCTTTTAGAAGCTTACCCGGTGGTAGTTAAAGGCTCCCGCACATCCGATGCTCTCAAAACTCAACTCCTTCCAGCGTATGACACTTAAGAGGTGTTGACGACGCCTTTCGTGGTAACACTTCCGACGGGAACAATGTCACGAATCACAGAGTCGCAGGCACTAAAAACTTACTTAATCAAGTATCGTTCGTTATCACAGCAACGATCGTCTCCGACCCGTCGCAACGAGTTTCTTCCACGGACGGCGACACAAGCCCGAGAGATAATATACGATTATTTTATTAAACAACAATCAACACCATATAAATCCTCCTACGATCGAATCGCGATAGAATATATCACACACAATACACGACAAAAAAAGCACGGGCACTAGATCTTCTGTCTCTCACTACTTAATCTACTTCCCCCTCGAAGAAATGGCACTAGGGACAACAGAGGAACAACAGCTTCCTCGACGGATCGGGAACGGTCACGATATCCTTTTCTCGGTGAACACACACGTTTGTGCGAACTCACTACCTCCCAGTCCTGTTCGTGGGCCGTACACAAACACGCTACGAACCGATACGTTTCGTAAATAATATACAACCAGGCACATCGAAATCACAGACTTTTTCGGTCCCGTCGGTGTCCCGTCGATCCTGTGTCTCTCTCCAAATCACACGCACATAACCTCTCGGGTCTCCGATAATATCGAACCACCGTAATATATCCTACAGCGATCAGTTAGTTTTGACCTTCGATCGCGTGTAGATGCTCCTCTCGACGCTGTGTCTCACACGTACGCGGTCTCCTTCGCGTACGAGCTTGACCAAAGAAAAAAACAACTATGTACTCCTTGTCTCTCGTCCGGTGACTCGCCGAGCGGGAAAAGGGTGGTTCGCGCGGCGACACACGCACCCAAAAAACGTCGTCGATTCTTCTTCTCTTCGCGTGTTTTCTTTGATAGCGGCTCTGCCGTCTAATGGTTTTTGTTTGTCGCCGTTGCGTTGTTGTTGTTTGTCTCGCGGGAGCAAAGCGACTGGCGAGGAGACGAGAGCGGTGGAGAGAGAGAATCTGAGAGAAGCGTTGCGTACCATTCACATCTACGACAACACACCGACCCTTCCAGTAGCGCGGTCTCGCGCCGACTGTGAGGCTACGACGACTCGCGGGTTTCACCTTCGGCCGTGCTCGACTCCCTTCGCCCTCCCGAAGCCACCACCCCCCCACCCATCGCTCGCATGCTCTATCTCTGTCTCTCTGTATACACGTGCACAGGCAGCGTCCCCACCGATTTCGTGTGTGCGAACCTTACTCCCCTTCTCTCCCCACCAGCTCCCACACCCGTGCCAGCTACCCCCACTGCCCGCGATATCGTCGGCCAGCTCGCCCCTCTTCGTGTATGCGCCGACCTAACCGTGCTCAGTAGGCGCGAGGTGGGCGCACGAACACTATCGTTTCCGAGTGCACCTACGTGAATGGGACCACGCCTATCCCCCTACCCTTGTTCACGCGACCGACCACCTCGTGCTGTTTTTACCGGCAAGGTAACCGATAGCGGAACAGAGAAGAAAGAGAGGCACCGCCGCCGTCGAACCTCGGGTCTCGGTAGAAGTGAAGGAAACGGGGAGGTGGACAGAGAGGGAAGGTTTCTTACTGGTTTCTCTGCTCGGGACTGCCCACGCGCCCAGGTGCCGTGCTTGCGCGCGCAAAAGCTCTTTCGATAAGGAGCGAACCACCGCACCGTCGCTGTTGCGTCTCCTCGGATGCTGGGAATCCGAGGAATCAACCGAGATCGACGCTTTCCAGACCGATCCCCCGTGCGTTCTTGCGTGTCGCGCGTCCAGAGTGAGTAGACACAGAGACTGTGGTGGCATCCATTTTTGCCTACTTGACGTTTCCTTGCGTGCAACAAGTGCGCGCCGGCCGGGTCACGTGATTGCGTTTTTTTACCAATCGAACTGTTCGTAAACAGTGAAATCAATGACACTGGTACTTACAGGAGCTCGTAACCAAATAAAATGTTACGAATGCTTTAATGAGAAAAAAAGCAAAACTAAATAAATACATTATTTATTTTTTATCCAATCTGAAAATTTTCTTCTTGTATCTATCTTTGGCGAATATATCGTTTCAATCTATGTTACATGGACATTCATTACATTCCAGTAGGCGTAGCGAGTATGTGCTCGACGATGCTTTTTTTCAGTCTTCCATAAAAATGTCGAACGCGTCTCGCTTACTCTATGACTTTCGTAAACAAACGTCCCTTGAGGTATTGACACGTGGTTAAGGTTCCAGCCACGCTTTAGACACGTGTCCACTATGCCGAGAGTACTCGCTAAGTGGCTGCTCCGACCATTTGAATTTTTTCTAGACGCTGCTGTTTACCTTCTTTTTTCCTCTTTTTTTTTTTTGTAACGGAAGAACTCGTCGCGCCGGCCCAATACCACCCGGAGAACCGTAAAGTGCAGAATACTCAAGTCGATTTATTTTAGGAACTTGTGTGCGACATGAATATATTCAACGTGTACGTCTACTTCCTTTTAAGTGTTACGCGATCCGTTTACGGGCGTATTAACAACGCAATTACATATTAACTTGCAGATTTATTTCTACCGGCGTAAACTAACAAACTGGAACTATTTTGTTGACGGAAAAATTCAGCAAGTTGCTAGAATGATTCTGATTCGATTCGTTGATTTGTAATCGTGCAAGACGTAATGTACGTTACACATTTGAAACGATCTGTAACGTACGCTAATAAGTCTGACGTATACTCGAGGATGAAAGGCTGACGCATTCATAGACATTCGCCCAGACACGTCATTCGCTACTTGATTCCTGATTTCTTTGCCAACATCGAAAAGGCTGACGTTAATTTTGTATGACGTCGTCGGTAGACGCGCCTACGTTATTTTGGTTGTAGGAGGATACTATGAAAAGTTATGCATATGCTCGCAAGACCTGTGCCAAGTTTCAAATAGTTGTTCGAAAACACAACGTTTTCCTATAATCTTACGAAACACAACGTTTTCCTATAGTTTTACGAAAAAATGTGTTTACTTAGAATACCATTACATAGAGAAATAATTGGAGGTATATTTTACAATTTTTATTTATTTTAAATGGATGATTTCATTCTTGAGATACGAAGTCCATAATTTTCCTCCATCGTGTATCCACTCCCCTATTTATTAATTCACAGTTATGTAAATTCCTCGATACTAAAATTTCAATTACAGTGGGACCTTTGACTACATACCGGTTATATTATCATTCGTATGTGTATTGAAAATTAGACCCGCAGCTTTTTTGATGTTTTCTTTGCGGTACGGCGGAGGAAACGTTATCTCTCCCGTTTTTTTTTTCGTTTAAAAGAAGCCGTACTTTTCCTTCGAACGACTTTCACGTCACGACAGATCTCACACGCGCGGTACGCACATTGTCACGCATACGCCTTCCAAGGTTCCCGAGGTTGCACCTGGGTCGAGCCGTGTACCCACCTTTTCCGCAAGAAAAAGATCCTTACCTAAAGGCACGCACGCACGAGATGATCCAGCTGTTTGATCTTTGCCACGTGCTCCCTTTTTATTCCGTATCTCGGGGGCTGGGGTGGCGGCTTCTTAACGGCATCTGCGTTTACACAATATTCCGCGTGATTGTTAAATTTTCGGATCGCGGGACTTCGATCGATCTTCCGTCACAGGATGTTTAGATAAGGAACTTTGTGGCAGTCACAACCGTTGACTAGGTAGAATTCAAGAAGGAAGAAGAATGAAGTCCCCGTTAGTCGAGATTAATATAAATATCTAGAATCACTTCAATATTAAAAACTTAGAAAATTATGTATATTAAAAACTTTGGGATTTCTCTTTTTCAATGAACCCTAACCCCAAACGAATCTTCTCAGAATAAATTACACTTTAACTATTCAGAACAACATGATATACCTACTTTAAATGTTGTCTTTAAAAGGAGCTCGTTTGAATGAGACGATTATCTAGTTACGTTGAATAGTGCAGTTTATCGTAACGGTGAAAGTTTGAGGAGACTCCACGGTCATTATGGGACGGACGCGTAGGGCAGTTCCGACGAAAGACCCGTTCACGCAGGATACAGCGTTGAGAAAAGGGCCACGGCGACCCGTACAAATCCCAAAATAAATGTCATCGTGTATCATCGTGGTAACGTAATCCCGGATCGCGAAGACAAATGGCAGCAGAATACGATACGATGCATCGCGGTCGGTCGTCCGAGATGAGGAGCGTTCTCCTCGTACCACACGTATTTACATACCGCGACGGACGAAGGTCCGTAGGACGTAGGTCTTCCGTCCTTCTCTGAAGCCCGGTGAGCGGGCACAAAAGAGGATCGAGAAGAAGGAAATAAGCTTGTCACCAATGGTACCGGAGATCGACGAAGGACGGACGATGACTCCACTCCTGGAGAACAGGAACGGATTCTGGTCCTAATCCTGAGACAAATTCGTGCGACTTTTCTTGTCAAGGACGAGATTCTACTCAACAGGTTAGACTGTTGTCCAGTTTCGTAGAGAAAATAAAATTATAGATAGATACACATTATTTTTGAATTTATATTTTTATACGAGGAATAATCGATTGATCATATTTGACTAATTTTTACCGAAATGTAAACCAGTATATTGACATTTACGAATAATCCGATTGTTACTGAGATTTTTATTCTATCGGTTTAAATACGTAGAATACACGATTTTCAAATGTAGAAAATGTTCGATCTATTACACTTTGGTCCCCACCCGAGCAGTATCACCGGCCCTGGAAATGGGAAAACAAATCAGCCGTTCGGTGCGTCAAGATTTTAAGCAAACACGTACCCATCGCGTCCGCGCGTTCTTGCGTGGACACGCACGCAACAGCGCGAAGCCGCGTATTTTAAAAAGGACGCGCGGGTTTGCTCTGTCTCGGAGGCCACTTCACGGCCACGTATACATATACTCCAGAAGAGGAGTCTAGCTCTGAGAACTCTCTTCCCGATTTAGCCGGGTCGTGTCGCGGCGGCGTCTACTCACCTTGAGAAGGTCTTCCCAGCAAGGTTGAAAAGTCTAACGACCGACGACGACGGGTGGACGCGCAAATATATACATATTACCAGCATCAGTCACGCGAACAAGCATTATGATATCTTTAAAACCATCCTCCACCGACACAGAGCCCTATAAGCTGAAAATCAAGTTCTAATCGGTCGCACACGCGTCGGGTTTCTATTCGACGAGCGGAGGGGACAAGGGATTAACGAACACTATTGGGTGATACTCATCCTCGGATACCGCACACGGACCACTCTAACGAAGACACCAAAAGCCCGGTTTCGCTGAGAAATTAATCCTGAATTATGACACTGGCCGTGGCCTAATACACTCTAATGTAATCGGCTCGGGGAATCTACGAATCGGTGAGGTATAAGAATAATTTGTCCCAGCCGGTCGATCTTAGGTAGTATATCAAGAACCACTTTTCCGCGATGCTATCCCACTGACGGCCATGAAAAAAGAGAAAAAAATGAAGACTTCGCTCCGACAACCCGTGTAGAAGAGAAGAGCAAGTGGAAAGCGTAGGCGGGGCGCATACCAGAGGCACCTGCTCATTTACTTTGCGGCGGTCGGTCGGTCGGTCGGTCGGTCGGTCGGTCGGTCGGCAGTCCCAATGGCAGGGGATCCTCATTAAGGCTCGCCCCTACCAATCTATCGCCACTACCACTAACCACCGTTCGGTGTTCGTACACACGCGACGGTTAACAAGTGGACGCGGCCACTCTGGCACCGCTAACATTTTCCTTTCGTGAGGCCAATTAATGAATCTCCTTCTCGCGGTATTCTCGAGACGGACAGTCGGAGAACTTGACCGGGGCCTATCAGTATCGTTGAAAAAGAAGAAGACACAAGTATCCGACGGCGAGGGGGATGTGTAGCTACAAGATCGTTAATGACCGAAAATCGTGTCAATTGTCAACTCGTGAAGATTGCGTACGAGAAGAACGGTCGTAACGATCGAAGGGAATCCATCACCTGAGTGATCCCGTTTTTTTGCTTTTCCTTTTTTTTACGTACGGCCCGAGAGTTCCTTTGAGGATTTCGAGCGACATCCAGTACACGTTTGGCTGGTCACGTTCTCCCGGTTCGCGATGTAGCTCATTCCGAGCACCGTTGCTTCTGATGAGAGAGTCGGGTAATTGTGATTCTTCGGTAAACGAACCGAATCCTGGAAGAGATCGACGAGCGAGAGAAAGGACACGTTTCCGCAACTGGTTCCCGCGCGCACACGTTCAGTGTCTCCTATTCTTTACCACCTGTTGCTGCTGCTTTCGCTCGCGGGACCCCTACTGTCGCGATTTCCCCGTGAACTCAGCGAGTTTCGGCTACCATCAAGCTTCCAGAACGTGAAATCCAGTATTACGTTTGCATTCGAGTCGCTAGAATTTTCGCCATCTCGTTGGAAACGTCACGGTATCCTCACCAATAATCAAATTCTTAATATATACGGGAAGATTGTCGAATTTTGACCATCGCCTAAATCGAATCACTACTGTAACTTGTCATATGTAAGTAATTTGCGCCTTATGCTAAACAATATGTGTATGCTAATTGTGAGTGCATGAACTAACTTAGTATAGGTATAAAACAGTATCTTACGGCGCAAATTCCGTACATATGACAAGTTACAGTAGTAATCCGATCTAATCGATGGTTTAAATTCGACAACCACCCTCTACATTAATAAAGCATGATTACATCGATTTTATGATTACTTCAAACTACGTGATCCTGGGTCATAAACCGACACAGACGATTCGACGTTTGTCGTATCGATTAAACGACAACTTATCCTCCAAAAAGAGCCGCGAATTACGTTCACGACGTGTTTTCAACCCCGGCCGTGACATAAAACCCGTCCTTCCTTCGAATGTTTCAACACCTAAAGAGATTTACGAGGCGGCAAAAGGGAGGAGGGCAGAGAAGGGACGAGAAGAAAGATTAAAGGTGCTTCCGAAGGTGGAAGCAAGAGGGGGAGAAAAATAGTGAAACCGCAGCCACCCTCCACGGGGGCATGGGCGTGCGCCGCAGGACCCCATGGGTCCCCCCTGCCCTTCTGCGTGTAAGATCTTACATAAAGATCGTCGTCCGTACACAATAATGGCCTGGGCTCTCTGGTCCGTCCTGTCGCCCGTATTCCCCATAACCTCGTCGACGACCGTTATGACAAGGCTCTGCTCGCTGTTGCAGCTTGCCATGTACACTACACCACCGCTGCTCCACGGTGGCGTAAGCGGAGAGTGCCGTGTGTAGAACCGCGCGTTAGAGTCCCGCGAAACAATGGCGTGGGGAATAACGAAAGCCGTAGGGGTGCGATGTAACCCTCTGGTGTCTCTATTTGTTCTATTTTGCCTGGAAGAATAATGGAGCGGGAGTTTATATTAAGTTACTTCTTCGTAGTGTATACCTTCGGAAGCGCTGTAGGTCTTTGAACGATGCCACTCGGGGGCGGGAGGACAATATTCGGAGGAAATTTCGATCGAAAGTGTTTATAATGTTTTTAACCTGTTCTATCGAAAGGGGTAATCGATGTTTTATTCGATTGTACGGCCATGATTAGAGATCTCGACGCCAGTGTCCAAGAGTCCGAGGAGCAACCAGGAAAATCTTCGACAGGGACTTGCCGCCGGAAAGAAAGCAACAAACACATACGAACATTTCTTAGTATAAAGATGTACACACGCAAGAACGTCCCGTTCCTTTTTGATCACCGATGGCGTCTCCTGCGGCGTGACGAAATACGTTGACGGAATTGACACGTAATTGCACGCTACACTCTGATTCTGCGGCTCATAATACACTCTTATTATTAACGATTGCCCGCGGCATCGTTTCGATGGTTTCGCAACCGGAGAGCTTCCCTTTCAGCGCGTCCGGCACAAAACGCTTCCCTCGCCCCTTCTCAAAGAGGCATGTATCGCGATCCATTCGAGACAGCATGAAAAGAAGCGAAGGCATTAAAAGGGAACGTAAATTGTCCTGCCGTTGGGTTACGCACGGTAACATCCAATAAATGTTATTATCGCGTGGCTGACAGAGTTGGAGGGACGCTTCGTACACAGACGTGTATGTCGGTGTACAGTGTTTAGAAACAGACACGGAAGCTTAAAACGGACTGATCGTTGCAGCTTATCGTTTGAATGGGGACCCTCGAATGACTAACCAAGAAAACGTACAAAGTTAATATTCTAGGTAGTAATAAGGTATTGTTAACGTTTAGCAGGTTTGATAGTACATGATTCTTACATACGGTCATGATTGAATAATTACATTCGATCACGGAACCTTCTTAGGAAGTCTTTACGATGTTACGTTAATAATTTCTGTAATATTCATGTGGATGATTACAAGTACAGTTCGTACGTTAGGTATTCCGTCACAAGTTCCTGAAATATTATCGGAAATTACAATCCTACGGAATAAGAAAAGCTAGTTCGCAACAGATTAAATGGCCATTCCTCCCGGCACACGCCTCCAAGCGAAACGGTCAGAAAAATGACCCTAACCTGGTTCCAAGGAGGTCGTAGGATTTTTTCGTTCGATCCTCGTCTTTCTTCCTCCTCGAACAACCTTTGATCCTTTTTCTATTTTTCTTCTGCCGCGCGCTCCAGACGGAACACGCGCGCCTTCTTCGACCGGACAATGGTCAGTGACATTGGTGTTCGTTACATTTTCGAGGCGTGTTAGCATTGTGCCGATCTTAAATGGGGCAAACAACGTCGGCGGGTGGCCAAGGCTACGACAAAGCTGCCTCTTTGCTCGCCTCCTTCCGTGCAGAAGTCAGACGGAGCTGCGAAACCAATGTTCCGCGGCCGTACACTTTTACAAGACGCTCGTAAATGGAGTCCCGTGGACTCTGAAGGGCGTGTAAATGGCCTAACTATCCGAAACTTCCCGTGATTTATGTCCACGAAGGAGCGTGAAACCGTTTGCCACTGACAAATTACCCGGTTAGTATGCGGCTCCCAATACAGTGGAGGGAGAGACTTCTTCGGAGGATCTGTTCAGAAGACGGAGGCCCCGAGAAGGTAGCCAATTTTTTCTGATGTTCGGTTAATTTCAACGCCCCTGACGCGTGAAAAATTGAATGTAAATACAAAATAATTACGCGAGTAAGCCTTGCTTGTCGAGGAATCTCGTATATAACTGATAAACATTAATTATTCACAAACATCTACCGCTTGTGTACGTATACCAACCGTTCGAATACGAAATTTCGAAATAGTTAAAAAATAACTGTCTTTTTCAACCACTCTTCCGCATTTTTCTTTTTCGCGTCGTTCCGTTAAACTCTAATTGGCCGTCTGAATTCGAGAATCAAAAGCCAGAAACCCCGAAGGGCAGACGTTATAACTTCCTGATGCGAGACGCGATAAAAAAGTGAGAAACCCAGGGGGGAAGGGTGGGGGAATGGTGAAAAGGGACGAAGACGAAGAGACGGCTGAATCGCTGCTGCGTTCTCGGATTGAACCCTGGTCACACAAAGAAGCCTGCCTCGTCACGGTCTGAATAGCCACGGGCAAGGAGGTTGGATTAGGTTATGTTAAGTTACGAGGGTGGTATCCCCCCTCACTCCCCCTCCACCGGTGTCTTGAATGGGGCACGTGCTACCGGCGTCGTAATCTTTTGGACAACCAGGACCTTCCGCCTGCCAATCTCCTTTTTCCCGTTTGTCTGTCTGCCTCGGCCATCTTCCGTCTCCCCGATGAAGGATCTAGGTTTAAACGTCTAGGATACACTCGTAGACGTTTCTTTGGTGCCGGCAGCTGCTCGATGATCGAATTTGCAAGTTCGCCCTATCGCACGTGCCGCGGACGTGTCTCTCTTTTGACTCTAGATCCTCTCAGATAGCGAGGAACGGTTGCTAAGCGCTGTTGCATTATTCGCTGATAGTCACGTTTAACAGAGTCTTTTTCCATACGGGTGCAGCACTATGGGAACACCCTTCGGAATATTCCAAGATGATAGGAGACCTGAACTTATTTCAAATCTCCTAATATATCCTACATTTTAATTCATTAACCCCTTAACCTACGATTTACTTATCAAATATTCCACAAATATTTATAACTTTAGGAGGGCGCCGCCTCTAATATTTATATTTGGCCCGATTATCGTATTACGGGCTATGCCCGTAATATTTACGTTTGGTCCGATCATCTACTACGGGCTATGCCCGTAGTTGTAGGTTAAGGGGTTAAGTGTGCCGTAACTATATTGGTGTACTGTATCTAGTTCTATGTAAGTTCACTATTTTTTTGTGAAACTTTACATTTGTTTTGAAACCATTCATAATCCCGAGGTATCTTAATAGTATTTGTTTGCTTCCACTATTCTTGGCTATTCTGAGTATACAGGGTGTCCCACGCAACTGGAACAGGCTGTATCTTCTAAACGTTGGGAATAGAAGAAGATGTTGTAAGTAAAAGTTAAATGGTATCGGACGGTGCATAATATGCAACTAATTTTATGCACTTTTGTGCATCGGTGCATCAGAAAAATGCAACTGCACTTTTATTTAAAACAGAAACCTATGGTTTTGACTGCCCCAATCGATGAAGTTTCTTGTGCTCTACATTAAAGGACTAACATACTTATGCTCTAAACTTATTCGTTAGGAAGTTATCGAAGCTTCATGTTTACAAATATTGTAATGGAACATAACGTAGGTACTCCAGAACACTTGACGAGAGACCGAAATATTTCTAAATAAGTTTAGGGCATAAGTATGTTAGAATAGGCACAAGAAACTGCATCGATTGGTGCAGTCAAAAACATAGGTTTCCATTTAAAAAGAAAGTACAGTTGTATTTTTCTGATGCACCGATGCACAAAAATGTATAAAATTAGTTGCATATTATGCACCGTCTAATACCATTTAACTTTTACGTTTAGGAGGTACAACCTGTTCCAGTTGCGTAGAACACCCTGTATATGTATAGTAGATCATAAATGTGTTCTGAATTTAAGGGGTACACCTCTTCATAGTGGATTGGTACACTTAATATATGCAAATTCCTACCATCGAGTTCTATCTAAGGACCGATTAAATACCGGCAAGCAAAATGAATCACACGTATCATCTGTTGCATTATAGTAGCCACACCACTTAACAGAGGTGGACAAATTCACTACTTCGATAAAGAGTTTCGAATAACGAATAAAAGATAAGAAGAATATTCTCACCTTTATAAAAAAGTAATATTTCTTTTTAAATGAATAAACACTTGGCGTCTGGATTATTTTGAAACCTGAATCTAAATTATTTAATTTCACTGTTTAAATCTGAGAATGACGATCTTAGTTACAGCTGTCTCACACTATTCAAATTGTGCCCAACTGTACCATCAAACTGACCACTGTCAACAAGAAATCTGCCAAACTAAATAAATCCCGACATTAAAAATACCCTCCCCTCCCTGATAGCTCGTCCAGTACCCAACGTCCATAGAGGATCAAGCGAAACAGCGCTCAGTCCCCACCGTAACAAAAAAAAGTTTGTCACCCCGGGAAGCTCGATGACCCACGCAAGACGATCCTCGGGGACGCGAACAATGGGGCCAGAGGCTGATTGTAGAATCGAGCCAGACGAGACGCGACGAGAAAAGAGGGGTTCTCGCGTGTCGAGATGTAAATGCGTGCGCGCTATGCATCTGTCTCCTCCTCTAGGGGTATTATACGCGCGTGGTTACGTACACGCACACGCGTTACGGCCTCGCGCGCTATTTACACGCAGGGACGACGACGATAACGCGTGAGTAGTACGTAACTCGGTTATACGTGTCGCGCGCTCGCGCGACGGACGAACGGGTTCGCGCACGCAACAGTGGTGCATAGTGATATACGAGGGATATATAAGGTTGGATAGCATCCCAGCCACACCGTGCTGCCGTAGAGGAAGCAGCCCGACCCGATGGTGTTACGACAAGCCGGTAGAAATTCTTCTTTATGATGTTTCGGCCAGCGAAACGCTCCGTTCTCGCGCGCATCTTAACGCCTCGTCATCGAGTATCAATATCTGAGCAACAGAGGCTTAATGGTCGCGAAAACGATGCAGAAGAAAACGCGCCGTGTTGGTCGCGGTCTAATCGGCCGACGGAAACCATGTTTACACGGTTTCGATTATGTAAGGAAAACTTCAAACCCTTAATTAGTTGCATGGGGTTGTCACATTCTAGTAAACGAGGAAAAATGTGCATTTATTAACCTTTTCATGCCCAAATTGTTTAAAAATTACTAAACAGATATTTTTTTGCATATTTTTGTGTATATTGGACGACGTATAAATGATTCATAAAGACATTTTAACATTTTTAAACAGTTTACAGTAAATCGTCGATGAGTGTTTAAAAGCTCCACGACACTGAACGTTAAGTATTTCATAAACTAATGGCCATATGCGGCTGAAACAAATATCATTGGCTTCAGAATTCCTAAATTTATTACTATGATAAACGTAATTAAAAGGTCAGCGTTACACCTGGGGACTTATTGTTATGCCATTTTTCATTCGTTGCCATTTGACAAGTTTTTTACATTTATCACAGCTATATATAGTAATTCTCGTTATAATGTTATTATTCATCATAAAACCTAATTTTTCTTACCTTTGACCAATAAACCATCTTGACATTTGTATTTGAAAGAAATTACAGTTTTGTATGTTTCTATTGATTTGTAACAATGCTCAACACTTGAACTCCATCGAACGAATGACATGAAAGACCAATAATGCCTTATTTTACCGATAACCTTTTAAAGGCATATTCAAATTTGTGCCACACCATCTATACAATACGAGAAGAAACTGTTACATACTCACAGATATGAAAAAATACATGATACATACTAATATTATACTTCATAATTGAGAATACTGTAGCCATATCGCAACAGTAGGAGTGAAAGGGTTAAGCAGAATGCGTCTGCATCATCGCTAGCTTCCTAGTTCGTGTCAACCTTCGCATTTCAGTCTCTATCTAAACGTTACCACGTACGCATGCGTTGTTGCTTTTTTGGGTTGTACCCAAAAAGGTTCTATTCTAGAAGCGACGACAAAAAAGTAGCGACTAAATGTAACAATTGTAAAAAATTTGTTTATCCGCAATCATGCTGGGAATCTAGTCGTGTATGTATACAGCCAAAAAGGCCCTACTAGCAAAAGACGCCATGATTGCATCGCAAGTTGCATTTGTTTTAATTCGATGCTGACAAGGCTCGAGAAAACGCAGGGAGTCAATTTTCGTGCCTATCTTACCCTAAGACTACGTTTATTGTAAAACATTCGCGGTTCTAAATATATGTACCATTATTAGTTATTGCTAAATCCGTGTAACTACAACCCCTCGCGTAAAACTCAACAAATCACTTCACTATTTACTGCAAAGAATGCGAAGACGAGAATAACTCATCTTGTTCATTCGATTAATTCCATTTTTAAAACATGATTTCGTTATATGCCAAAATATGATTACTTTAGAGGATTCTTTTTGTTTAATTATTCTTTATATTTACATTTTATGTCAAATTGTTATCTTACGAATTTCAGTAATAATAAAATAATTAATGGTCAGGTTTATTTAATTATCCTTAAAAGAAAGTGAACGAAATCTTAACACTAAATCGGGGTATCTTGAGACCCCATGAATGCGACTATTAAAGGGTTAAACGCGTGCACACGCGAAGCGGGAAGAATTCGCGGGAGCATACATCGCCGGTGGTAATTACGGTTTGTGGTCGCGGAACGAGCCGCGGGAACACGAGATTTTCAGGAAGTTGCCGATACACGTGTATCTTCCGACAACTTTTTTTTACGCTCGAGCGGAATAAGAAGGTGGAGGAGCGTTTTTTCAGCCTTTTTAATCAGGCAGATTCATTTGTTTGCGTCGAAACAGGAAGCACTCTGGAGGGATCAACTGACCAATGGCGCTATGGGACTGTTATTAAACCATCCTTTTTTTTTTTTGTTAAAACAGTAATTCCCCAAGTAATTATTCGGTTTAGATGTACCAACTACGAGAGCTGCTGTGATTTAGCCGTGGTTGCATGTAAAATCAGACGCGCGTGCGTACGAAGCGAGCCCGAGCGAACGAGTTTGGGCACGCGAGAGACGGTTGCCTACGTATAGTACCGAGAGGATCGTAATAAATGCTGCATAATAAACCGGGGTTACAATGTTACCGAGCCGTGTCAGGACTTGGAATTTTCTTTGTGGGACACGGTGTATATAAAACGTTGCTGACCGTTCCTACGATGTATTCCAATGCCCCCTAACTGTCCTGTTGCGAGGATGTTTGACAGAGCTCGAATGATCGTCCGATTTTGATCATATCGGTTAGATCGAAGAAGCACAATTTTCCCCATTATCCCTCAAACGATGGTGACTGGGATCATTTTCACCCTAGTTTTCAAGAACTTCGTGCAAATCAACTGCTTCCGATAACTAATTTCAGTTAGTATTAATATTAATTGAAATAACAAGACAGTCACTTCGCAAAGAAATTTCGTCAAAAATTGTATTTTAAAAACAATGCACGGGGATCTAAACGGTTAATTGACCCATGGGTCCGTGTTGTGTCAGTTATCCGGGGAGGTAGGTATTCTGGGAATCTACGAAGAGGCCCTCTTATTGTACATACACCGATCAGGGTGTCAATTCAGTCGATTAAAAATAATTGCATCGGTTAACGTATCTTCTCCTGGTTCCGATTATAAAAGGGGTTATTATCGCGCGAACCTTCCCCACGTACCGGCCAATTAATCGGGCTCATTAATGTGCAAGATGATCATACAGACTCGTTAATGGAAAGTAATAATTACGTTCCCGCGCAAAATAAAAGCACGTGGCCGGCGGCGGAGTTTACGCGGAGGAAACCGCGATCCATTGGAGGGAACAGAATGTTTTCCACCCGACTTGTTTGTTCGCGGTCGTGTTGTACACACACAACCGTGGCGGTTTTACTCCATGAAAGAAAATCTTCGGTTTACCCGCGAGTCGACTAGTTTCGGTCGGTGGAGCGCGCGCTCGCGCACACGCGACGTTCGACGGATATTTGCTGCGAATGAATTACGAAAGTATCGTTTATTATGCGTTACCCGTGTGTAGCACGCATATCTACATTGTGGAGCCACTGTTCCCCGCCTTTTACCTTCTTTTTACTCCACATTCTCCGGGGGCAAGTGATTTACGCGAATCGTGCGCGCGGGC
Source organism: Dufourea novaeangliae (assembly GCF_001272555.1). Classification (NCBI taxonomy): domain Eukaryota; kingdom Metazoa; phylum Arthropoda; class Insecta; order Hymenoptera; family Halictidae; genus Dufourea; species Dufourea novaeangliae. The sequence goes on from NW_015373961.1 coordinate 4,418,254, forward strand.
GATCGTTTATAGGTTAGGACCATCTAACCAAGTATCCCGGTAATTTTTCTTTTTTTACATGAATCTATTTACTCGACACTTACCACAGATTTTGGAAAAATTTCGCGTTAAGGAGGATGGAGGAAATAAAGTAAATGAAATCGAGTCGACCACGGAATATACAGATTTACGATAAATTTAACGGTAGTACTTTAAGTATAATTACCTGGAGAGGGCCTGATCGGGCCGCGATTAATGCTATTGCCGGTATTAATTATTATCCCAGTAGCTTATTAGATATTTTTATTGCAGCTCGTTAAACTCTTTCGGTGGAAACGTGCCCCGTAAATGATATCACCCGAAAGGCATTCCCTCTCTTTCCTCGCCGGCCGAATGCATTTCGCGGGGAGGGAAGGTATCGTAAAGTTAACGCTCTTATCTCACTGACAGTTTTACAGTTGCGCCACGCTCTGCCAATGGTGGGGGCGGGATTTTTTCGCGTGGAATGTAAGAGAACAAAGAGTGACTTAATTACCCACGCGGAAAAAAGAGGGTCGCGAGCACGCGCACGTGAACAAGTATTGACCGATCCGAAAGCGAGATTATCGACGATGAACGTGCCACGGTAATTAGCGATCCTTGATAAGCAACACAACCGTTCGTCTTAATGACGACTTTACTCGTTAAACCAACTACTCGCATTCCACCCCCGCTCGCAGAGCAATTACTATACGCTACGTCCTTCTGATACTCGTTCTACACAAACCCCCTTCGCTGACGCGTTCAACGGTGCTTGCACGTCGACGACAACCCTTGGTCTACTCGACGTCAACCTCTTTGGACGAATCGTATTGCGATTACTTTATAATGGGTTAATTAAGAAGAAACGGTCGATTAGTTTCCGTGCGTATAAAATTAATTTAACTGGCTATTCTTAAGAAACTGTGATTCTTCTCACGAAGATATGCGTTCTAGGGACGTGGATTTAGTAGAATCTTTTTGTCTCACCTCTCGTGCAGACGGCAGCGTGGATCTGCTTGTCGACGGTCGTTCAATCGTGGCGACGAGAGACGCGCTCGACCAGTCACACGTCACTTCTAGCACTCCACTTCACTCGTTTCATGAAACCTGTTTACGCCTTTTGTTTCTCCGTACGGCTCTTCGGGATTCCCTCCTGTCGGCGAATCTGTCCCGTGTGACTCAACGATTCAGCCTGAATCTATGCATCAGGGGTAACTGTAACGATCAACCCGAAGTACGGCGAAATCGAGCGACGTTTTGCTTCTCTATTCTCGATCGGTGTTCATGATTCAAGAACCGAGAATACCGATTCCTAATTGGTAACGATCGAGCCTCTACGGTCTTCCTCCTTATCCCTTTCGAAGATCTCATAATATTGTCGGTCACTGTGTCACGATACGGCAAACGAATTCCATAAGATCCTATTGACTCCTTCCGCGCGACATAACACCGACGCTTCCCCGGCAAAGATTTAGCAGCGTGTTCGCCTGTTGTCAATATCCTTGACCTTCCCAGTCTCTGGCTTCGATCTTATGAATTACTGTTTCAAGTCCCTCGCAACAAGAGATTCTCTTCCCCCGTCACAAACGACGCAAACATTCCCGGACTCACTTTCCGTATCCTTCCCTTGTAGACAATCTTCAAGATCCCCACAACTCTTCCAGTCAACAATTCCCTTCACCGTTTCACTCCAAACGTTCCGCGAGGCCTGATCAGGAACCAGTGTCAGGGGGTTGACGAACAATTTTTCGCGTAACCTTCAAGGGACGGACGCCTTCCGTGGCTCCCCGGTCCCTGGCGCGGGACACCGAAAAAATCGTGGATTAAAAGAAACCGCGCGCGGCAACAGGTGAGAGAGGCACGCGTAGTCGAAAAGGGAGACGAGAGGAGCTGGTTGGCGGATAGAGAGAGACGGACAGAACGATGACGATGGCGTAACACCGCGCGTAGTAGCGGACAGTCGGCAACTAAAGCCCCGAGGAGAGTCACCTCTCTCTCCTTCGTTTCTTCTCTCGCGTCCTCTCTTCCGGTGTGTGTATACGTGTGTATATATGTCTCTCTCTCTCTCTCTCTCTCTCTCTCTCTCTCTCTCTCTTTCACTTCGTCACACGTGTGGCTGCCACACACGAGTGCTCTCTGGGCACCTCGGAACACGTATACGATGTTCCTTCTCTCCCCCCTCCTCCACTGGCATACTACCACTCTGCTTGTGCTCTGCTCTCCTCTCCTCTTTCTCTTCACCCCCTCCTCCACCCTTAACCCACGAACAGTACCACCCCTTTTTTCTTTCTTTCTCTCTCATGTGGCCGGGCGTCCTTGTCCCACCATGGGGCCCCGCGGAACACCACACGCACCAACTGCACCGCTCTCCGCAGATGCACAACGACTCCGATTCGGAACGGCACGGAGCGCCCGAGTATGTGTGCGTGCGTTTCGCCGATTCCCCGTCGGTGTACGGTACGTGTGGTAGGAGGAGTGGGAGGTAGGACACGCGACACACGAGCCACTGTGGTGGGGGACGGAGAGGGTCAACGAAAGGAGGGGATCCACCTCCCCTTATCCCTCTTTTTCCCACTCCTCGCGAGACGGTTCACGCGGGGCAACTATTCCCCGCGGCCGCTTTTCTGCTTGCCCATCCTCTCTCCCTCTAACTTTCACGTGCCGACGATGTTCGCTTTTCTGCACATGTTTGCAGAATTTTCATAGTTCTGAATCGGCTAATATCAAAACGTGATGTGAAATAATTATTTACGATTTAGTAGGCTTGGAGTTGTTTCTTTCACCAACTGAGTGATGATTTTGAAGTTATATTTGGTTCAAGAATTGTATTTGATTCTCTAGGGTTGTGATTTTCGTCCGGTGTGTCGCGAAAATTTTTAAGTACCATTAATTATATTGGACGAAAGGAGTGCAATTTACAATAAGTGTACGTACATATATAATTAAGACCTCTTTAAATTGATTATACGGAAGTTTAGCTATAAGTTCAAGTGTGCAGGGAGATAAAAAAGATTGAAAAACACTGCTCTAGGGACTAATGTTGCCACGTAAACGTCGTTAAGTTATAATTTATATAGCAATGTCTCATTGTCATTTTTCCTAAACTTTCATATTAATAACCCATACTATGTAGTACTTATAATATGGACCAATATTAAACTATTTTACTTCTGAGGTTCTTGAACATTAAAAAAATGTACGAAAAGTATTGTATGTGTGGCTTTTATTATCGAAGAACTTGTCCAACCCTGGTTTGTCGGGTGGTTTAATAAAATAATTAACCCTCTGTAGAAAATGTGAGTCGCTGACAATCCAAGCAAAATTTCATTTTTTACGGATTGTCGTTCGAATTTTTATTTTTATTGAAAAAAGTTTTAAATGTTTGACTTAACGAACGATTGTACAATATAGTAAAGACTTTGTTAAGTAGCACAAAAATTTCTCAGATTTTTGGAAAGTCGAAGATAGTCAAAAAGTTAGGCTTGAACATAAATGACTTAGTTTGACTACGGAGAATGAAAAAATATGTTTGTCTACAGAGGGTTAATTAAACATTGCATATTTTTTGACACGTGTAATATTTAAGTGTCAATACGTAATCTCTCGGTTCACATGGAAAATTTGCGAAAATTTTGTTCGAACTATTGACCCTCAACCGTTCCTCATTTTCCCAAAATTAATATAACTTAAAAAATTAAAAAATTAAAAAATTAATATAACGAAGAGATAAATATTTAAAATGTAAATTCTATTAAATAAAAGTCACGGAGCTTCAGCTAAATTTATCTACACATTGAAAATTTATCATACTTTAGATAAAATCATATATTAGGAGACAAAGGTGTCAAATTGACACAAGGGATGAGGGTTAATACGTAAAGAATAAAATTCACTCACCACCTTGATTTTTCTTTCTTGATCCTCCACAGGGTACGTCAATTCAACCATTCTACGATCATGGTCAATGACACTCGATGCATACAAAGTCCATCAATCGGTTATCGTTCACAAACTTCACTTGAATCGCAACAAACGAGTTTTTTAACGTACCTCAAACGATATCACTGTCATACGCACGAAAGAACAGCAAAAGCACTCAACAAGTTCACTTATCTTCGATTTTTCGAGGTACAGTACCACGACGTGTCTTCGAAACACTCTCGGTCCAATTAGAATTCATTTATTCGCTTTTTGTCCGCCGATTATTAAATCCGCAAATTCGCGAGTATAAAAGCGCGTATCGTCGGTAGCCCACGCTAGATCCGACTACGCAGTACCAGTGATTATCGTCGTCAGCAACTGCGTCTCGAGGTGGCAAATCTCGCCCCCTGAAGGGTCTCGTGAAAAGGGGTGGCTAGGCGGTCTATCCCTTCTGATTCCCACGCCGCGCGTTCCGATTCCTCTCCTCCCCCTTGGCCCCTCTTACTCTCTCCTCCTCCTCCACTTCCTCATTGACGTCACCAATGCGAACTCCTCCCTTGCAGAAGGTACTCCACGCGGAGGAGTAAGGACGACCCCCATGTTTCCATTGCTCCCTCTCTCTCTTTCTTTCTCTCACCCCCGTCTGTTTCCCTTTCCGAAGTCTCTTCTCTCACTCTATCGGGCGCAACAGCGTCCCCCGACCACCCCTATTCAAACGCACGGCCATTCGAGCCGTATTATTTCGTGCCGTAAAGCTGCACTCGAGAGGCCGATACGAGCTGGATATGCAACTGGTTGCATCGTCGGCTACACGGGACGACTGTGTACGTTGCGACGCGCCGGGGACACGCTCGTCGTTGGCTAATCTTGTGCAATCTTTAACGCACTTTTGATCGACGCACTGAAACATACAGGGGGATTCGTTCCGGTTAGTTGACGAACAATTTTTCGATGTGTTCATGTCTGCATTTGGACAATTCATCCTTTAGTTCTTCGATTTCGATAAAGGACGATATTTGATTCGAATCGTCTGGTAACGTCTATCTTTACCATGTATGAGCGACTCTTCGAGGAGTGATCCGTTGATTCGACGATTTTCATTCGAACCAGAGACGCAGTCAATTCCGATGTACAGGTTCTAGAACATCTCCAGAGCCACACGGTTCCCCGCGACTTGGTGATTAATTCACGCTGAAGACACGCGCGATTATCGTACATGAGTTCCCCGTGGAATGCCAGCGGAGACGTTGGTCCCTTAAAAAATAAAACCGCGAACGGTTATATTCGGTCTGATCGAGGCGCTGGGCGTGAGCACACTGTCAGCCGCGCCTGTGCAACGATGTTTTAATTAATGTATTGATAGCGGTTCCGAGCACGGATATATCGAGCTTCGCCACGGCACCGATGTACATATGCAGCCAGGATGCCCACGCAACGGTCCACCCGATAATAATTAGGAATCCACGTAGGCACTCGTAGCGGTACGATTTTCTTCGGACCGTGTCGCCGTTTTTGCCCTTTTGCTGGGCACCGAGCGTCCGCTGCCCGCCACGACACCGATCGATCGATCCAATTAATTATACCCGCGGTAAATATAATATGTTAATCGAATGTATATTGCCAGGTGGTAATTGACCGCTCGATAGCCGGCCGTTTCACGAAATACGTTCGGGACCGTACGCACGCGATCGGCACGCGATGATCACTCGACGAGTTGTCGAATTTCGTGTAGAGGGTCGCGGCTCGGTCCATTGGACACTTTCGGTTTTCGTGCGGGAATTCACGACTTATTGATTCGACCAGGTTTCTGAGTGTACGTATTAGGGTGGTGCTGATTTAATCGGGAAAAATTGTTTTTTCTATTTTTTCACGGGTAGCCTGTCGATGTGTTCATCCTAATGAGGAAGTAATATGGTATTCTTTTATTTGTTTTTCTGTTAACAGGAAGCCTGTCAGCGATAAACGCATATCTATTTTGATCGGTAGATGAAACTGACAGATTATTGAAGATTTATAAATTTATAAATCAACTAATTTCTTCACTTTCGTATCGTAATAACAGTTGCAAAAGATCTGAGACAAATTGAATCTTGTAATATTTTAATCATTATTATAAGAGTGTACCGATAAGTCATTTTGATTTGTTTGGTAGTTGTAGTGTTAAATATTAGGGGTTGTTATCAGCCACTGAAGTTTGTTTCTTTTAAGAAAAAGAACGAAATATTCTTTTCGATATATTGTAATATTTTAACACATTTATTTCATATTGGAATATTATTACAAAATAGATTTGTGATTTATAGGGACTCGTCATTCGAAATAATAATAAGCGCGTTGCATCCTCTAAAATATCAGGAAATGTGACAAAACTTTAACCAGGTCCATTTCTCAGCAAGATGAACAGAATGGTAAGGTGTCCAAGCAATATTTTAAAAGTTGCATTATAAGCACCACCCTAGTATGTAGGGGAAGGTTGCCGAATTTGGAGTATCGCTTAGGTTGGAACAGTACTGTAACTTGTCATGTGTAAGTAATTTGCGCCACATGATAGACAATATGTCTACGACAGTGGTGATTCGATTAACTAACTTAGTATATAAGCAACATATATTGTCTATCATCACATGCCAAGTTATAGTAGTTGTCCAACCAAAGCAATGGTTCAAATTCGGCAGCCTTCTCCTATCCTTACGGTCTCTTGATATAGAAAACTCACGTTTTGAAATGACCGGAACAATGGACGAGTCGGTGTAATTCTTTCGGTTTCCGTCGAAAGTAACGACGTTCTCTTTTTGTTCGCCACGGGTGAACCGGTGCGAGGTCGAACAAAGAAAACCAGGTTCAAACCAGCCGTCCGACCGATTTATAAATAAATACCGATAACGGGGGGATTATCGTTGTTTGCGTAACTTTCGGTGTGGGCGTCTCAGACGTTCGCTCGTTGATCGCGCTGTTCCGCTGCTCGATATTAGCTGGGAGCCCTGATATGGGCGGGGGGACTGAAAAAACAATTCCTTTTTTGCGTCGCTCCGTGAGAACATTCTTCTCAACGAGATCGATCCAACTTGGATTTTTCATTGATTCTGACCTCACGTCTGTATAGGTTGCAAAACGTTTTTTTTTTATCTAGAACTTCTATGTTAAATCTTGTCTGTGATAAGCGAACGCAAACATTCGCTTATGTACGTCCGATAATTCGTTAGATCAGCGGCGTGTCGTCACGGTGTTTTTCTTGTCTCGGCCACCCACCGCGGCAAAACATCGATCTCCATCGATCGACGGGACCGATATATCGCGGTCTTCGTCCGTACGCCAGCCTCGCTGCGGAAAGTTTTGTGCAATCGTTGCTCCTAGCGTTGCCTCCCAATAATTTCTCGAACAATAAGTAAAGTGTTTGATATCACATTTCTCGAGAAATCACACACTTTGTCAAGAAATATTTTGAGAACTATCCTATGAAATTTGTAATGTATAAAATAGAAGATTAGAGAACATTTTGATCGTAGACGTCAACGGTGTCGGCATTACAAAGTCAGCGGATAAGGAATCATGCGAGAATAAAAATGTTAATTTTTACATTTATCAATATAATTTCATGAAAGTGTTACGGACGAATTGAGGAGATACTACTGATGAGACTAAACAAGACATAATTCGGACTATTTTTAATAATATACAATTTGCATCGTCACATAGTTATTATTACTACATTTTCACTACTCGAAAATATGTTAAAATTCTGGAAAAGAAATACATTGCAGAATTTTCTCAATTTTTTGGTTGAAGATTCTAGTTGAAAAAAATGAAAACCCCTAAAAAATGCTGAAACTACTTTTAATTTTTTGAAGCACCTCGCTAAAAAATCTGATAAATTTCAAAGACAATACTTATGGTAATATGTTATTACTGTAAAAATATAAAATTCAAGAAGAAACTTATATTTCCAGCATTTTTTAGAGTTTTTAATTTTTTCCCACTAGAATCTTCACCCGAAAAAGGTTTTGAACAGTGCTGATTTAAATATCTATTTACAACAAAATCGCGTTGAATTGAAGGGTATATATTAATATCAATACATTTCTCGCGAAATACAGAATAAAAATTCTTTTCTCGAGAAATGGTAACTATCGAAAAATCAGAAACGGTAGTTACCTCGAATATCAAGATCATCGGACGGACGACCGCGTCATTCAGTTTCGCGTGAAGCTCTCTCCACGCCTGTTATCGTTCTGTTTCGTTATAGAGCCCGTGACGTTGTCGATTTTTATCGATGTTGGTAGAAAAAAATCGCTGGAAGAGGAGACCAACGCGATCGGGGTAAACACGCTCTCGTCCCGGCAAATATTTTGCATTCGCACGATGACCCAGGCTGACCTATCAGAGGCGACTCGAACTCGATCAGTCCGCGGCCTTCTACGGCGTACGACAAAAGCTCTCGATTTTCGGCGAGTGGAATATTTTTGTTAGCCGCGATACCCGCCGCGACACTTACAATATCGTATGCGTGGGCGTAACGTTACGTCGTTGATAACGCGAAGCGAGTCTCGTAAATACAGGCGAGAAGCTACGAGATCAGACACGAGGAAAATGTCCGCGGCGCGGGGTGAGTCATTATTGCTCACCATGTTGAGCAACATAGTCGTTTTTTTGTGTTACGTAACGAGTCGAATCAAAAATACCAGTTTGACCCAAAAATCGAAGTTTGATTCCTAATTATGGTCCCCATTGTAGAAATTTGTGAACTGACTCGCGCAATGCATCTTTTTGGTATCTTGTACTAGGACTTCTTTTTCAGAAAATCAAGAATCAATTGTCATTTTGAAATTGTTTAAAATATTTTTTAAAATGTTCTTTCTTTTCAGCAATGTGTTTGCTCATGAAAAATAACGAACTAGTAGTTGCAGTAATACCGTTTTTCTAATGTTTCAATGTCATTAAAGTGATAAAGTATGCGTCTATTTTATTAGGTGTACAAATTGATTCGTGGCCTTGGTTCCATAGATTGGTTATTTATTTACAAAAAACCAAAATACAATCTAGTCTGGAAAATATTCCTCATCACTTTTTACACATTTATGGCATTTCTCGGCCAATTGACGAATCCCATCTTGAAACAATGATAGCGTTTTCGTGACAATAATTAACTTTGGAGGCCACGAATTAATGTGTACCTACATCTAATAACAGATTCAGTTAACGGATTAATTAAGTTCAATATCTATAGTTGACATACTTTCTTGCCTTCGATTTCAACGTTGGTTCAGTTTCGTTTAAGAAATAACACAATAATAGTAAAGATTTATAACAGTAAAAATAAAGAAATAGTAAAACCTTTCGAACAGTGCACGATAATTAAGATACTCTATAATGAATTAAAAATCACAGTCACCAAGTTTTCTTACGACGTTCTCGTTTTTCTTAAGCTTTTCAAATTTCATGAACTGTATATCTGAAGCTACTTTATTCAACTATCGAGTGTTACGAAAAAGTTCCCATACTTGTCCCATGTAAAAACTGAACTCTCCGACTGGAACTACCGCCGATAGGAAGGTGTCGCTGGTAATTTGCGTTACGCGTGGTATTCTGATTCGAGCCATAGGAGGAGGGCAGAGGAGGCAGCGGGAATGTAATCAGTCCGACATAATCGTTGCAGTTCAATAAAATTAATGTAAGGTTCCCGTCGATCCCTTCGACTAGGTTCGACTCCGTGGGCTCGGAACAACGAGACACGTTCGGAACGCTCCTCTAACTAAGGGTCTACCAACTTTAAATCCGATAATGAATGTAATCAGCGGAAATAACATGGAATCTACGCTGGTCTCGGTGAGTCCGTGGCCAGGTATATATTCTCTGACCACAGCCGTGACTAATAATTATACTTGTTGAGGGACCCTCGTCTCCTACGCCGTCGTCTTTCATACGAGAACAAGAGTTAAGGTTACGCGGACGAAACGTAGAAAGGATGATTTTTCGTGTGTTTAATTGTTTTCCCGATCTTCCACGTTCCATTGATCACCGTTTAACACTTTAATGTTAGTTCACTGTCTCCAGAAATTAACTCAAACATAAAAAATCTCGTGGTACTTACTGAATCGTTAGAGCAACCGGGAGTTGAGTCTTCATCGCGTGAACACGGCTTTGTTTCTTTTTGCCAGAAGATCTTGTTATTCCGTAAACATAGACTCATTGTAACCTTTTTAAGAATATTATTACCCTCTTGATGTGTTTTTAATGGACAGAACCTCTTGATTAATCGCACGATTTTAGAGAACGCGGAGCTTCTGGAAATAATCTTGACAATAGACGCGGAGACTTCCTTATTACGATTGTTGCTTAGCAACGCTTGGAGATTGTCAAATATCAGTCAACCGAGTCTAATTCTAAATCGTGAACTTTTTACACCAACAATCGTTATTTAACTTTTTACAGACTCTGAGTTCATTCTATTCGAGGCTCCGAGTTCTGTATTGTCCCCATTTGAGTTTCTTGACTCGCAGCTGGTCCGGCTCCAATCAGCACTTGCTCTGCAACGAAGAAAACTTTTTTCTATAAACGTGCGACTGCTTCTGTTTGTTTTAATTAACCTTCCTTCGTTACATATGCTTGAGTATTAATATACCGTGGATGTTTATGTAAAATTACATTTTATAAAATAATTCATAAAGATACAAATAGAAAGTAGGAGTTTCTGTCTTTTTTTACCTTATTGGGTTAAGAATGAAATAGAAATGTCGTTGCATCTGATGAAAGCTCTGTTTTCATAGAGCCCTGCAGGCTATAAGTACATAAAATTCACAGTTTAATTAGTATTAAATACAAAAATATTCTGAGACACAAGAATTGTTTCTTTTACTATTCTTAGTCGTTAGTATTTGAATTTTTACCATCTGTGGCTGAAATAAACTTCCGATTCAATTTAACACTCTGTATTATTTGTCGTTAAATACAATAAATACAACAAAGCATTCACGCACTTTCCACTTTTACACTAAATACATTGAAACAAGCCAAACATACATACAACGGTAAAAATATTTTATTTAAAAACTTACTACTAGACTGCGGATTTTACGCATTTATAGCATACAGAAGCTTGTGAGGTACAGTAAAACAAAACTTCAATCGAGATTAATAAATTCGTTACTATATTTTTATCTCATACAACCCTTGTGAGCCGAAAGAATTTTCTATTTACACACCTGTCCTTATAAATCAGTTCATAAAACGATATTTTGCACAAAGATCCGCAGTTTAATTATTACAATTCTAAAAAATACAACATCTACGTATAATATACTGTGTGAAATTATTCAAGAAATATGTATATAAATAAATTTTATACCACCCCACATTAAACCCTCACAAAAACGTGTTATTAAAACCAATTTCTATTAACCGTTACATATCCACTCAGTGATCGATACCACGAAGTGTAAACATCGCCAACACAGGATATACAGTTCGCTAATTCCGTCCGGAAAATATTCTTCCAAACACCGTTGCACCATTTCCAACGCCCCCCTGGCATAAATTACTTCTGTCCATTCCACCGAGGCGCAACAATAAACGAACCAGCCACGACGGCGGCTCGTTCTGTACAACAGAAAAACCGGTGTCCGAGGCACGGCTAACGGTAGTCTTAACTGAATTATTGTTTCAGTTAACATCGGGCATTCATCATAGACGCGCGCGCGAGGAAACACGCGTACTCGCCCAGGGAGCGAGTCCGCGAAATCGTGGAGCATTCATCTTCCGTTGGTGTCGCGTTGTCGTGCCGCGACCAACGACACTGTGCGGTAATGTTTCTGTTGCTTATATGTATAGCTACTCCAAACCGTGGAACAGAAAGAGATATATGCGTGACAGAGAGAGATACACGCGTAAAAAAAAGAGACAGACGTATCTCTGGTCGAGGAACCGACCGACTCGCGGCGGAGGCACGCGTGAAATCCATAGAACCGAGGGCCAGACGGCGGTCTCCGTGTACGTTCGCTGAATATTAATCTAATTTGCCCGATATAAACAAACGGACCTGTCCACCGTGTCACTCGGTCGCGGCCGTACGTTTCAACTACGTCGTACATCGTGAATAGAGAAGTCTTCCACAACCTATTTTTCTTTTCCATATCTCTCCGCGAGGATTTCTATAAATTCTAAAGCGATGCATACACTCCTGTTCATAAGCACTTATCGAGTATGCAGTAAATGTTAGAAGGCATTACGAAATTGCTGAAAGAATTAAACGAATATTGTTTAGGGGAAATTAACCCTTTCGATACTAAAATAAAGTCGTTGTAAAATAGTTGCTGGTTACGAAGTAACTACAGGAAATGATCGATGAATGCTCGAAGGCTCCTCGGCACTGAGAGTTCAGACATCATCCCCACCATTGGGCGTTTGACTGGTTCCAGGGGGAACTCCCCAGTGGTGGGGATGACGTCTGAGAACACTCAGTGCCGAGGATCCTTCTGACGCTCATCGATAATTTACTGTACCCTGTACATTAAACAGTTCTTAAACTGTTAAAATAGATTTAACGTTAAATATTATTGAATTCAAGTCTTTACCGAACGTTTGTTTTATTATGTAACGATTATATACAATTTAATATCCGAACATACGGAAGCATTGCCAACTTTTGTACGCGTGTGATTCATACACTTGTATCGTGTGATACATTCCTCGGCCGAAATGGCCGTATCGAAGGGGTTAACGATCGATGGACAGCGTTTATCCTAGGTTGCCGAATTTGATCCATCGCTTAAGTTGGGTCACTATTGTAGCTTGTCACGAGTAAGCAATTTCTGCTGTATGATAGACAATACCTGTGTGATAGTAATGATTGAATTAGTTAACTTGTTAGCATATAATATAGATTACAACTTAGACGATGATCCAAATTTGGCAACCTTCTCCTCATATGAAGTAATAAACGTGGCTTAAAATATATAATTTTTATGAAATATCACAGTTTCTTCGTACAGAACAGGTCTCCGAATACTTATGAGCGGTAGTGTACTATGCACCGTGTCCATGGTGAACGTTTTAGTAGAAGATCGTCCGCGTGCATTATGGACGAGTGAAATTGGACGATTTGAAAAGTCGGTACAGTGGAAAGTCGAACGGTTTTCGCGTGGTCTCTTAGGAGTCCCGGTGACCTTAAATCACGACGGTGCGAGTACAGCTAGGGGGGGCATACTTCGTCATGGCTGAAAGTTTATTTCTCATTCATTTGCTTGGCTCTTCTGGTTAATTAACTACTGCGTCGAAGAGGGGGCCCAAGGGGGGAAGCTCTCCCTCTGGGCGGGAGAAAGGAACGGCGGAGGAGCGAAGAAGGAGGTCGGGACTTCTCGAGTCGCCCGATGATGGCAATTAAATTAAAGCGAGATCTCGCCCCGGCGATAGAACGTCGATTAATCAGCATTCGCGACAATTGGACGTTTCATTAACGCGAGCCTCTGCGGATCACGCCACCATAGTGGCCAGTGGATCACTTGGAATCGGAATCCACCTGACTCTACGAACGAATTCAATAACGATCTTGTTAACGGTGGCTGTTTTCGTAACACCCCCACATTCTGCGTCCCACGTGGGAGGTGATCTGTATCTGAAAAAATCTTTTGAGAAGATCTCGAGTCAGTGATTCATAAGTAGACTGCGGATTTTGTACATTTGTCAGAAATGAGAATGTGCCAAATAAAATACAGTAAAAATCTTTCTAAAGGTTGGTATACATTTTACTTTACGTTGGACTTGGCAAAACCTTTGATGAAGAAAACAAATCTCTGACATGCTTAATTTCGGTTCAGTGAATTAAGCTATAAAAATCTAAATTTGTATAAAGATCTGCAGTGTACTCACAAATTTGTTCGCGGAGGGCTGTGACTTCTATTTGACTGAATTAGTTTTGAAAGTGCGAATTTTATTTCGACATTACGAAAAATTTATCACGAAATGATGTTAAAAGTAACGGCGCAAGGAGATTATGTAAATAGGAATAGGGTAAAAGTTTTTATACCTAATTGTTATTTCAGAAGTCTGTGAACGAGTATGTGAATCACTGTTATTTCCTGGAGAAAGATCAATGAATATTAGACTTCTGGTATAGCACGCTGGAAATCTGTTACCTGGATGACTGTCGATATTCTACGCGGAAAGATGGTGATCGATGATCCTGGGTTCTATCGTGCCAGATGTTTCGGAGCCTCCGCGAATTTGATAGACGGCCGACTTCATCTACCAGTCAAAGTAGGTCCTCGACCGGCTGATTATTCGTCTGGGTCAGCCCGATGGAAATTCTGGCGGCTAACATCGCGTTTTTTATTTTGATACACCTCGTGGTATGTTATTGAATGATATTTTTCATGGAGACCTACTAGTCCCAAGGGATAACATTCTGGACATAAAGTCCACAGTGAAGTCTACAAAATTCCTGAAGTTATTGATATATAAATAAACAAGAATCGTGACTTTCTTGTATTGTTCTATCTTAATTTTAAAGTTTCTTAATAAATGTTACACACTAGAGAGGTGTGTCGTATCAATTTCTTACATTTAACTTAAATTGATGAAAATCCAGAAAAGAGAAGCATAAGAAAAATAAAGTCAGCGGAGTCTCTGAGACTCCACCTTGGCACTAGAGGACTGAAGCCAAAGACTTGAACATTTTGGAGGTTTCTGAAAGATGACGTGATATGTGTCGATGTATTTTGCAGAATTCATTTTGCAGAAACTAGAATTGCACCAGATGCTTCCACTATCAAAAATAGATTAATTTCACTGTAAATTGCTAAATCTCCAAGCATGGTTTATTAATAAATTATCGTCCTCATATTGATGGCTCATCGAAACCATAAAATTCCGAAACAAGGGGCTTTTCTTGCAACACGTTTATTCGAGACGAACCGAGCTAGCGAACAGACCCTGCATATCTTGTCCGTGAAGGAGTATCTAAGGGCGAATACAATTCTACACTTTTGATGTGCATCGCTGATGATTCATCCACAGTGAAAGGTGAAAGCTGGAGTATCTATACTAGTTGAAAGGCTGAATTCGTTTCAGTATTTTTAAAAATGTCGACAATTGAAATAGCGAGTGTTTCTGATTCAGTGTGTTACGTGAACAGCTGTAAACTTGTTACTGGACAAATTTAGACCTGTCACTGTCGCTTTACTACGAATGAGTCATCCATTCAATTCGTCAAAAATAGAGACTGGCTTTACTTTGTACACTGGTCACTTTGGATGAAATGAAGATGAAAACAATTTTTAAATCGAATGTATACCATTTCAATTTGGATGGTCATCGCGGATGATTCATCGAAAAACATTATTTTCATCCACGTTTCATGGAAAGTAATCATCCTCATCCAAAGTAATATGGATTTGGCCGATTCTTATTATTTTTTACTTTGGACAGTCCTTTATTAAGACTTTTAATGAGAGAATGGAACAGGAGAATAAAATGTATTTTTTAAGGGAGGAGAATGAAGAATGTCGTACTCTGTTTCAAGATCTATCGGATCAGCCTAATAAATTTGGAGAATATTGCAGAATGAATCGTGATTTCCACCAGTGAACTGGTATAAATACTCCGGTTGTCATCTTTCACATTTGGCTTAAAGATTGTTCTCATCTGCATTTCATTCAAAGTGATCAGTGAACAAAGTAGAGCCAGTCTCTATTTTTGATGAATTGAATGGACTATGGATAAATCATTCGCGATGCACATCCAAACTGTAAAAGTCTAAATTCGCCTTGAGCCACACGGCTGAGAATGGATCGTGCTGAAAATGCAAGATACCGTTCCTCCCGATAAATGATTATCGGGCCCGACAACATAGTTGCCGACACCTGCGGTAGTTATTGCCCCTTCGCGCTGTAGTCGGTCGTGGCGGCAGCAATTAACTGTTTTTCGCGTTGCAGTAATCCGCCACGGTTTAGAGAGCGGCTTAATATGCATAGATACTGCGGCTACGCGCACCTTCTATCCCCGTGGCATTATACGACTCCGTGGTCAAGATCGATCGATCACCGCTCCGGTACTTCGAGCGTGTCTCGTGTATTATGTTTTCCGATCAGCGCGGTAAAGATTTCGACGACACGGTTACGAGGAAAATTCCGTGTTCTAAGCAAGATCGAACGAACAAAAAAAAAAGAAAAGGAAAAAAGGTAAATAGTATCGAGGGAGCAACATTTAACCGGTATACTCGTTCGTATAAATTTATTACGAACGATATCGTCGAGGCGGTTATGCATACGCATGAACTAGAAAGAATTCCCGAGACACAGGTGTAAAATGAATAATTTGTCTCCCTTTGTTTCAAAACGGCATTTTTTCCCAAAAGGATCGTTAGATCGATCAAAGTTGCATTTAAATAAATTCCAACGTGGTCTGCGACGGTTGCAAAAGTTCTTCTTTTTTTTTTTCTTCCACGTCGTCGCGAGAGGTCAAAGATATGCGAACCGAATACAGCCCGAGATCCCGAGTGACAGATATTTTGGAGCCGCGTATAGCGTATTTTGACAGCGATCTCCGTTCCGTAGAAATGCTCGAGAGTGGGAGGCAATTGCAAACCGACGAATTGTTATGCTCCCGTTTCTCCCTCCCCTCCGTTTGGCATTAGCATCGTTTGCGGAAATCAGGCTGCGCAGATCGGGCGCACGGTCGAATAAATGAATTTTCGATTCTACACGGTGTCTATCGAGTGCAGTTTCTAACCGATGGATGAGACCTAGATTCGCTTAGCAACATGTTCGTAGTTGGCGTTAAGAAAAAAATCACGGGTTGTCGCGAGGGGAAAATTAATTGCTTTCGGCACGCGGTGTATGTCGGTTGTACATTTTCCATGATTGATTTCAATCATTTAGTTTAGCGAGAAGCCACGACACGATTCTAATGTAATAATCAAATTACGCGTTTATGTGAATATCGTTAAGCTATCCCCATTCTGGCAATCCATTTATTCATTTTAAACGTTTTCCCGTTGCATGTTGTTGTATATCTAACGATGAATTATGAGTTTTCTTGGTTCTGAACAGTAATTGAGAGGTCTAACGCAACAGGAAGCTATGCCAAAATGGTGGTACAGTAAATCCTCGATGAGTATTCGATGGTTCCTTGGCACTGAAAAGGAGAGGTCCCCAGGTGTAATGCTGACTTTTAATGAGGTTTAGCACAGTGATAGAGCATAAAATTCTTAGGCAGATGATATTTATTTCAGCCACATATGGCCATTAGTTTATGAAATATTTAATGTTCAGTGCCGAGCAGCCTTCGAGCACTTATCCAGGATTCACTGTATTGTAAGATATTAAGACTTTTATGAAAAGTAGTGAACCCTCGCGCGCAAACACGACTTCCGTTAGGGGAAAAAGTGGCGTAAGAGAAGAGCCTCTTACCACTTGGTAAATTTATTTCAGGTACTGGAATACATGTTAAATCGAATATTAGTTTGGCATACATTTCAGTAAAAGGTAGGATCATGGTGGGAGTGGGTGTACATCATAGTATCGTCAAGAAAATAGTGCACAATCAGAGTACAGGCAGAAATTTCGCCACGCAGTTATAAAGTAGGAGATAAGTAGTCGCCAAGAGGTGACAGAATTAACCATTCGTAACCCCCTGGGGTCTTTTATGGCACAACCGAAATTTCACGCTCAAGTATCTCCGAACCGAAGGAAATGTTATTAAAAAAAGTTTTTTGACATTAAGCTGAACTTTTCATACTTTCGAAAGCCTGTAAGTAATGTCTCCGAATGTTTTCATAGTTTTTGAAGTCTGAAAGATTAAAAAAAAAATAGGTCTGGGCATAAAAGACCCAGGGGGGCGACGGAAGCAGTGAAAATAACGGGGGTCACGGAGGCATAATAAAAACCTCATTTTTCAATATTTTGTGGCATAGCTCCCTCTTGCACTGGACCCCTAAAATTCTTTCTTCCTGCACGAGGAATAAAAAAAACAATTCGATGGAACACTTCTTGAACACTGACGCCTAGGCGTTCGGGTTCTAGGTCAGCAAGACGGTTCGCGACAGGCGCAGAAAAGAAGGTAGAGGAAGAAAAAAAGAAGTAAAAAATGAGACAAGGAAGGGAGATCGATGCATAAAGAGAGACTGCGGATCGTGTGTGTCTCGGATTCTGCATAATTCATTCGGTTCGCCGGCCGAATGCATATTACCCTCAGGATATATCTAGCCGAAGCCAAACAGCCCGGGGTTCAGGACGCAAGGACCTTCTCTCCTGCTCTGAATATGAGAGACCAAACCGCGCCGAAATCGTCTGGAGATAGTTCGGTATCGATAAACACTGGCCCCCGGCACGTCGTCGGGGGCCCCGGCTTGATCAGGATCCAGATCCTGGATCGCAGAGGAACGGCGCACGTTTCTATAAGCGTGTAGCCTACAAAAAAGAATCGCGGCCAGAATATTCCGCAATAGCGTTCGGTAATCCTGGACTGCGATCGGCTTCGCGAATAATACACACCGATTTCGCGATACATTTCTAGAGCGTTGGATTAAAATTTTCCTCGGAGACACGGGGGGCTTTAAACTCCAATGTTTCACGGTGTTGCGAATTTAATACATATTTTTGGAGCGGCGAACAGTGGAAAATTGTGATTTGGAAGATGATAATTGGTCTTTGAAAGATTGAAATTTGATTATAGTATCGATATTATGATAGAGGAGGTCGTCTAAATATGGAGTAGGACAGTTTACTTCAGGATTTATTGCGAAATCTGTTGAAGATTTTTAAGATGTAACACTTCTATGTATCTAAAACATGTTTGCTTTATGATATGGAGGAGAAGATAGAATAAGCTTCTTTGTTTCTTGAGTCGTACTTTCACTCATGTTACAGTGAATATCTAACATGACCTTATACATAGTTGCAACTAGCCCATATTTAGACTCTGGCTTGTGTTTAGACCACCTTCTCTATTCTAATATCATAACTTACGATTAGACAGCGGATTTTATGCATTATAGCCTATAGAGCAGTGATGGGCAACTCAGCGCTCGCCAAAGTCACTAGCGTGAGTGAACCACAGTGGTGGGTGAAATGTGTGAATGAGAGCACGTATCTATCATTTTCTTCACACACAAATATGTCGTGAATCACGACTCGTGATGTGTCCTGCTTTACAACCCCTCCACAGGAGTCCGACATCTATCGTATGTCTCCAAGAATGAAAATTTCGACGACAAATGTATGAAACTATTCCATATGAAGCTTTGAACATCGTACAGAATATTTACAAGTTACAGAAGAGGGTATTTAAGATGCTTGATAATGATAATTGACAAATAATTGAACTTATGACAAGTTATAAGTTCATCTTAATGAAATTCTATGTTAATTTTCAAAATTGTCCGAATAAAATTCTGCAATAATTAATTTGTTATTAAATTTTTCCCCTATTAAAAATTCGGCGGCACTCGATAAATGTAATTTATAAATTTTTAATAGGTGGATTGCAGATTTTATGTATTTATAGCATTCGTGATGGTCCAAAATGTAGTATATTAAAAAATTGAATAAACCCTGGACGACTTTATTTTTCTTTGGGGTCCGATAGAAACTACAATACAGTAAACAAATTTTTGTTCGTTTCTAGTTTCCATAAATAAATCTTTAAAGGTCCACACATACATAAACATTTGCAGTTTAGTTATGAAGGATGATACAAGTACAAGATTAACCATGAAAATGTGAATAAAATCGTTATCATCGAATGTCGTACACAATCAGAAATACAAAATGAAAACATACAGTCAACATACTCGCACTAAACAAAACTCTACTCTATATAACCACAATAATGCCAATAGAAAATATCGCATCTCATCTTACTTCTCCCTCCACCTTTCTCATGGTAACCTCCGAACAGCTGACCAAGAACACCATACAGGTAATCGCCGTAAACCGTCCACACAACCAGTAAACACAGTAGTCGTACTAACCAAAACTCGCCTTCTTTGTCGCCACGTTTCGTGGAAAACATCGGGTAAGTTCATCCTCTCCCCTCATCGAGAAATTTCTCGCCCCCCTCACGGAACAGATGACCAAGAACGATCATCCTCCGGTGTAATCGTCGACAAAAAGGTCTTCCATCTAGAAGGAGCATTACAGTCCTCAGTCCCGCGAAGGGGCGAACGATTCTGATTACATCTGCTCCACCTGTCTATCGATTTTTCCGGAAGCGCGAGAAAGACGGAGCGGTACAGAGCCAGGGGGGCGTCTAAGGAAGGTGCGTGTGCCCATATGGGTGGACCTTCTCTCCCTCTCCATCTCCTCCTCCTTCTCTTTCGCTGCATTGAAGGTAAGAAAGAGAGAGTGAGAGAGAGCCTTCGCCCTGGGGCGAACCGGAATCAAGTTCAATTGTCTCGCGGTGGCTTTTGGGCGCGTGAGAAATCGCGGAGCAGCTGTTTCTAAATCCCGTGCCCTCGTGGGGTGGTTTTCTTGCGCAGCCCTCGGTGACGTCACGTTTACTCGTCGTTTACTCGACGCATAGAAGAAGGAGGAGGAGGAGGACCAGGCGAGAGAGAAACACGGCTGCGAGAAAGGTGGTCGATTGTACCCCAACGAATGCAAATTACAGACGTCCACGTCTCGAAAGGGTCGCGTCGCTGCTGCCCCCGGGGGTAAAGGGTTCCCGCGACCCTGACGCATTCAGAACTGTTGCTACGTGTCCTGTCGCGGAGCAGCAACGAGGTAAGAAGAAGAAGAAAAAAAAGTTTCTCGATATCCTTTTTCGAAAATCCCTCTCTTGCTCCGGGAGCCGGTTCCCACGACCGCCCCCCGACAACCTCGTGGCGGCACTCGTGTATTTTAATTAAGTTCCAATATTGTCGCCGACAATGGATCCCCCGTAAGCTGTCGGGGGCAACCGAGGGAGTTTGTAATTGTTCCACACTTATAAAAGATTCAGGAGAGACCGACGTTCTCGATACGAGAATGCTTTCTATTTGCGAAACAAGCGACGTACGGGTCGCTTTCTTAGCTGGCCGCTTAACGACGATCGACGGTCTGGCCTCGGAACGAGTCGTTTCCGTTGTGTTACGTTCTCCGTGTCGACTAGAGCTATCGGGGTTATTCTTTTTTTTTATTTTATTGTTGCTTCAATCCGCTGGAGTCATTAGAAATCATGTTGATTTACGTGAAGATAATAGATATCGCTGCTTGGCATTGATGGTGGCACAACTCAAGAAATTTCAAACTTATTTTTATTGAATACAAGGTACACGTTTTTATTTTTATCATGTAAAACGGCATATTTATAATTCTATTAGTTTTGCGTTAGAGGGCAGTTACGTCACTATTAATTGTGAACTATAGAAATTTAAGTTTTTAAAAAGCCTCTCCTCTAAAATTGACATTTTTTTAGTTGTGCTACTGTCAATGCCAAACAGCGATACATTGGAGTAGATTAAATTAAAGTTATAACATACTTCAAGAGTTTCAGTATAATTGAATCACTTCTTTAGGATTGTCATCGATTTTACACAATCTTCTTTCACGTTGATATTTCGAGCAAGAGGCGACGATACGTTCCATTGAGTTTATTGTGTTGTATCCACAGACTTCTATTAAATACTAAACTGTAAACTTCCTTATATAAAATGTCCTTAAAAATCATATACTAAAGTACCTCATTCTGCACATGCGCAGAAGCAATGTGATAGACCCAGTTAATACATTCTTCATAATACAGTTATTCTAACCATTAATTCTAATCTTTCTTACTTAACCTCACAAACTTCCCTATTCTATACTAGACTGCTAACTTATATAAAATGTCCCCTAAAAGCATATAGGTTAGAATAACTGTAATATGTAGAAAGTATTAACTATATCTATCACATTGCTCGTATACATGTGCAGAATGAAATACTTTAGTACAGAAAATCCTCGATGAATGTTCGGAAGCTCCTCGGCACTAAACATTAAATATTTAATAAATTAACGGCTTCAGAATTTCTATCTATCACTGTGCCTCATTAAAAAATCAGCGTTATACCTGGGAACCTCTCCTTGTCAGTGCCGAGGAACCTTCGGACACTCATCGAGGATTTACTGTACATACTTTTTGAGGACATTTTACATGAGCGAAATTTGAGGAGTTAGCAGTCTAGTATATGTATAATAGAAATCTGTGGTTGCATCTCTTATACACTTCTCGATCTTCTTTTTTCGGTAAGAAAAAGTGCGTGAAGTTCGTAAGCCTAATCCTCAATCTTGTAAAACTTCAATTGATGGCGTCACTTTTCACTGTCCTTTATAGTGATAGTAGAAAAGCAACAAAGAATAATACGTGTACTTTACAGAAACCGGTTGGGTAATCACTCGTGAACAGCTACTATGCAGCACAAAGTACCTAGTCCGTTGAGATTGTTTGGGGAGTTTTCTCTTTTGACACGTGGAGTCATTTTAACATCACGTCACCAGTTGAAGGTTAATACTACTTGTTGTTTTCTATCAAACATAATATTGAACTTGCTTCCTAAATATCATTCCTAATACCGTGTCTACATGTTACAGATGAATTTTTCCAAGAAATATTTCAATGTCTTTTAAGAATATTGTTAAACAATTTTATGACCTTTTTATGGTAGGCAGCTGTATGTAGGTTACAAGAACGTAAGTTTGCAGTCTCGTTTGCAATTTTAACACCTCTTCCTTCTCGCGAATTCCTACATGTGTTGGGATGTATTACCCAAACAAGATAGACCGTGGTTATAATAAGCAAAATCCGTTAGGATATTCAACATGCACACAGTTCGGTTTCGGATGTCGTAATACCGTCACCGATTGGCAAATGAGAAAGTTTGCACGCCGGTAGGCGTCGGGATTCCCGCGCAAAAGGCGGTTGTGTGCCCGCTTCGTCGTTCCCCCGGAGTCCCGGCGACGTCTTCGGTGGCATTTTGAATTGCAGATAATCAAGCACGATCGAGCTGGACGATAATCGTCCCGGCGCTTAGACATGCAGTGACTTATCTTCTGTCTCTCTCCAGACACCTTTTTCTCCCGTGCAACGGGAGAATCGACGCGGTTCGATAACGATCGGGATGAGTCAGAGCCTCGTGACCTCGGATCGTCGTAACGACGGCACGCATGAATTTTAAATTTCGGGCCCTTTAAACCGAATCCCGCGACCTATCGTATCTTCTAGCTGTTCTCGAACTTAAGATGTTAGGTTATTCGTCGAACAAAGATACACATTCCCGTGAGCTTCCGCAACCTGACATTTAACATAAATTCCGGAGGTAACGAACGACAGAGGAGACTTCGGTGATCGAGATGCTTTTGTTTGGGGTGGCATAGGTGTGGAGCTCCCACGTTGAAGAGCGCACGGTGCCTCCAGGTGGTAACTGGCAATCTCCTTCCCAGTCAGCATCCCCCTACCCAAAGAACACGAGAACCCAGGGTCCTTCTATTGTCGCGGAGGGAGTTATTAACGAGGAACGAGGGGGGAAGAGATCTCGGTGGCACATGCGGCCTTCTCTCTACGTGTGGGAATCACGCAAGCTGCGCAGGCGTGTGGACCCGAATCGGGACACCTTATTCCTTCCCGCCAAAAAGCTGGTGGAGGCCTATTTACGTCACCGTTCCTCGTTTGCACACTTGCGCCCCGTCATTCTAACCCCGCCCGAACGATCCGTGTGGAATCGGGGGACCCCCGATCCATTAAGGGCGAGGGTACACAACGAGGGTGCGTCTTTCCCGCCAAAAATTCAGATGTGAAAGGGAACTGCTCGACATCGGACACTGTGGAGGATCTTCGAACGATCTTTCGAAGGATATTATTAGGATTGGGATAGGATATATACTGGCGATGTCGGGGGATTACTTTGTCTAAGATAGAAATGCAAATACGCATGGATCTATCGAGCGTTCCATACAATAGACAAGATCTAGCCGGCGGGAATTTGCAAAAATACCTTTCGTAATCCCCAGGATCCCCCCACCCTTCCCTCCCCCTCCCGGAGGTTCTTATGGGAATTCAGGTTTTCGCGCTCAAACAATGCATAACTGAACGCGTTACGCGCGGAGGACAATGATATTTCTTTGGATCCCCGGTACCCGTGGGGGAACGAGTATTGTGTGAAGGAATTTTTCAAGCATGCACTCCCACGTGGGGTATATGTCGCGCTACCCCCAGCATACTCCGCGAGAAGGGCGAGCACGTGTGTGTGTGTGCGTGTGTGGGAATGCACGGCGAGCCTGTTCTGTGCACGAGATGCCAAGGAAACCGCCAGAGATGCCTGGCTTTTTTTCATGGCACACACCCTCGTTGCAACCGGGGTACGTCATGACCCCACCTTGCAGACCGAGGGGGCTGCTGAGAAATTCTGTCAGCCGCGTCGTTTAACCTCCGTCGAAATTGTGTTTGTGCCTCGCGCATGACTGTCGTTGCGTTGAACGTTTCGTTCGGAACACCTGGATTCGCTTTTTTTTCTTCCATTTTGTCATTAATGGTCGATAAAAGTGATTTGTAGAGATATGAAAATCGAATCAGTGGCTATTGCTTATTCGACTTTTATGCTGTAGGTTCCTTTAAGCTTTTTTTTGTATCGCAACAAAGCGACGTTACTCCTTAATAATGGAGTTCTGTATTCGGAACTCTGTATTCTTAGCTTCTCACGAATTGCCTCGTAATGTATGTGCGTTTCGATGAATAAATATTTATCGAATATGTAGCAAATGTTTCAAGGCATTACGAGATTGCCGAAAATCTGAAGTAATTATTGATTAGGGAACATTGAAGCTCGATGGAGAACGTTAATCGTTCTCTTAAATCGTTATTTTAAAAGTATGAGACGGATATACATGTTGTATCTTCTTTTTTTGAAGTCGAAAATATAGATACTTAATCAACCTATTTTTTAATTTAAAAATAGGCCCAAACTGGGAAAAAAATTATTTCTTACGATTAATGTATTCGAAAACGGTCTCAATACCTGCACTCCATCTGTATTTTAACAACAAAACCCCTGGAAATACGGTTTTCTAGATCTGATGTCTATTTTCATAATGTCAATGAATGACGTTACTTGTGAAAAGCGTCAAATAATCGAAAGCCACATAGAAACTTGGGACTTCGTCCAGCTACAGTAAATCATCGATAAGTGTTCGAAGGCACCTCGGCACTGACAAGAAGAGTTCCCCATGTGTAACATCGACTGTTTAATGAGGTTTAGTACAGTGACAGACCTTGGAATTCTAAAGCCAATGGTATTTGCTTCAGCCGCATATAGCCATTAATTTATGAAATATTTAAATCGAACGCTCATCGATGATTTACTGTACTATAAGAACTCTCAAGTTTTCACATTCTTTCCTGGAACACTCTACCCCAACTCGCACGTATCATCATATTAACGGACACTTAGGGAAAAAACCAGCATCCCATTTACATGACGCGTGAATTCGGTATAACTCGAAGAGTTAAATTAACAAGCCGAAACATAGAACGGTTCACGACGTCGCCGTTCTCGGAGAGCCTCGAGTTGCCGCGTGGGTGTCTGACAACGCGCCTGGGACACAATGGCGCGTCTGCCACGCACACACCAGCGTGTGCATGTGTGTGTCTCCTTACGAAAGGACGCGGAAAGGGAAAAGAACTCTCGTTTGCCCACGGCCGAAGGTGTCTAACGCGGCGGTTGTACACGGCGGCGTGTCGCGAACGCCATTGTTCTAGTAAGAGGTCCCATTACTCCGCCGTTACGACGTGGTAACGCGGCTCGTTACAACAAGAGTTACACGCGTCCGCGCGCGAATTGACGAGCCTCGGGGTGGATCGCCAATCCCATCCCCCCACTCCACGAGCTCGAAGACTCTCTGGAGGATCGAGACGATACTAGTCGTTGTCGCGCGAAGGAATATTGTCCTCCAATATACCCGATCGGTGAATAGCGTGAAACGATCGCGTGGATTAAGATAGCAAGGTGCCGGGGCTCTGTTCAATTGCCGAGATAAGTTAATTGGAGGACGAAGGCTTGGGTGTCGTTCGTTTGTTGGGGAGGGGATGGGGGGAGGATCGTTTAGGACGCTCGTGGAACTCGACTACGATCTAGAGTGAATACCCAGAGGGCTTATCGGGGCTCCACCCTGTGATTAACGTTGATAATACTTTTACTACGGTCCGTTAATTGAGATTTGTGGTCGCTGGGAATTGTCGTTGAACACGAAAATATCTGCGACGTTATCATGCAGGGGAGAAAAGATGCGCGGGTACGATTTCCATGGGATATCTCACGACTGGTCCACGTCTTCTCTGTCGTATCGTTAAGATTTTTGTGGAAACGGCGAATGGATCGATTGTGGAATTCTTTATCGTTCTGTGTACAATATGGCGGATATTCGACCCTGGTCCTTGTTTTTATGCTTTTAACACGTTGACTGACGTGTCATCTGAATTCGGGGGATATGTCAGTTATCAATGGTTAATATCGTCCATGTGCTTAAGGAATATAATCGATTTAAACATTTTTCTCAACGAAAATACCGTTTTTGATTTATGAGTATCCGTGCTCCCTATACCGTCTACATTTAGTGTTCCCTATACCGAATTTTTTTTTCAATACGAAACTTGTGGAGTAATCGAAAATAATTTTGTTTATCCAATATGTAAATCTGAACGTAAAACATAAAATATTTAAAAAATCCTGTTTCTATGTTGTTATAATACAAACTTTTTTTAAACCTAATCCTAATTAAATAAGTGATTAAGAAACATGTATATAGGAAGCAATAATATAAACACAGCAAAGAAGACTTTAAAAACTCATTTGTACATGAAGTAATTAATATTTCTTGAGTAGGCGATTTATACACTTTTTTCAGTAAAAATTTATAGGTTTCAACGGCTTATGTTACATGAAACATGAAACGCGAATAATTTCTTTTTACTTTTAGACAAATCACATACAAAAATATCAATTGTGATATTATGTGATATTTGGTATCTTTACTCTATACGAGTGACGGTCGAGTTGGTTAATCACGAATGATCGAAGTATGTAGGTACTCAGAAGGATAAGCAAGAATGTCTAGTTTAACCAATAAAATACAACAAAGACAATATAGTAATGCATTATAAACAGTTTAACACTTGGACTACCACAGTGAAAAAGGCCGTACGTAGCCAGACACAATATATTTCGCTTTTTAAGTCCTAAATCGTCGAAAATTGTAATGCATCGTAATGTAACGTATGGTCAATAGAGGCTGTTGATCTTGTTTTAAATTATTCCGCGATGTTAATTTTAGGCAAACATTTTTTAAAGATATTTCAATAATTCAACCTCTTTACAGAGTATATGCAAGGTATGTGTTACCCATGTTTGGGTGACGTGGCAGTAAACGTGTTAATTTAAAAGAAAATTACTTTGAATGTATAAATGTGAAACATGACACACACAACTGAGGTTGCTTAAGATAAGTTGGACAATAAGTTGTTACATACTGAAACTAATAAATTGGATCGTGTCAATTAAAGAAATTCAGCAATCAGTTTGCCACTTATTCGGTACTGTAATTCACTTGAGCAAACTAATCTGAAAGAATATAACATTTGGGACAATAAATTCAAAAAGAGTATAGCACATATTCGTTACATTACCTTGAATTCAGACCAATTGGCATCTACAGTAAATCATCGATGAGTGTTCGAAGGCTCCTCGGCATTGAGTGTTCAGATGTCATCCCCACCAGCGGGGAGGGCGGCTGGGAGGGGTGGAAGCAGCCAAGAGTCCAGTGGTGGGGATGACGTCTGAACACTCAGTGTCGAGGAGCCTGTACTTATACTACAGTTCACCGGCTAAATACAGATTAACCTTGTTGCATCTGGCTATAAGTATAGTTGGTGGAAGCGATACAGCGTGGTCGTAAATCAAAGAGTTAATAATAATTAAATTGTACACAAAGTAAAGTCAGTGTCGACTTTTGACAAACTAAATGGATTCTGGACGAATCATCCACGATGTACCATCCAAAGTCTAAAATTCTAAATTCGCCATTACCGATCTCTTTTCATCGCCTTTCAATTCACTTTCATCTTACGATATTGAAAATTGACTATTTACACAATTAAATGTAAAGGTAGATTTATACTACAGTAAATCATCGATGAGTCTTCGAAGGTTCCACGACACTAAGTGTTCAGACGTCATCCCCACCAGTGGGGAGGGCGGCTGGGAGGGGTGGAAGCAGCCAAGAGTCCAGTGGTGGGGATAACGTCTGAACACTCAGTACCAAGGAGCCTTCGAACACTCATCGATGAGTTATTGTACATATTCATCACCTGTCCACCAAGAAACATACAATATTCTCTCGTTATTATTGCGTTGTGTCAGCCTCTTCATTATCACATCGTGATCTCTACTCTTAACGAATCGAATCTATTGTGGATGAATCATCCACAATACACCATCCAAAGTGTAAATTCGCCTCCACCTAACGCTTCCGTTTCACCGAAACAAATGGTACGCCGAAGAAAATCCCAAACTTTTCCCATCGGTTCGGCTCCTCGAAGAGGCGTCTCGCGTGAATCATCCCGAACACGCGTGGGCAGATCCAGTGAAGCGCTTGTACACGTCGCGGCGGCAAGGAACTCAGTCTCGCGTGCTAGAGGGACCTATTTCGTGAAGTTGTCGACGGTACGGAACAACTATTAGCGTGGCTGATGGCGCATTATGTCCCAAGGTTCACGCGCATTAACGAACTCCTGGTTTATATCGCGGTTCGGTCAGCGCGACGGGAAAAAGTATAAATGATCCTCGTAAACGCCCACGGTACCGTACCTCTCTTCTTTTTTTTCCGAACAGTCGCGTGCGCGCGCAGTTCGCTATTGAACAAAGACCGAATAATGGAAACTTGCGTCTTATCTTCGCGTCGATTTCGTTCGATCGGCGCACAGACGAGATATAAGAATAGACCTAACATGCAATGTAATTTTCTGTCCCATGTTTCGGGGGCGTCAGAAGCCCCCGTATCATTTCAGTATTCCATTCCTTGCCAGCAAAACCGAGGCGATAATGTATGTATCGCTATATGCAGTCACTAATACTGTGTGTGCTGTGCGTTATCACGGTGTCGGATGTAGTTCATGAAATCGGAAACTTGTATATGCGCTCGAACCAGCGTGATTTTCGTGGGACACCAAGTCCCATGAGATGTTAGATCTATTCTTCTATCTCGTCTGTGACCGGCTTTGTCCGTCCCCGGTGATCGTCGTATCGGCCATCAATATTCACTTTCCGGTCCCACCTCCCCCCCCCCCATCTTCCGTGCATTATTCAAGCGTGAGTCGAGACACGAATAAACTTCGAAGGTGGACAAGTGTCTTCGGCGAGGTCAGGTCGACTCGATTGCTACGAATGCCTCAATTATTGTCGCCTTATTTTTACGAGGGCTGAGATTACACGATCGACCCAACCGTGAGTAACGTAACCCCGTTAATTGGCGGAAAGCGAAACGCTGGGTGACGATTATGGAACGCGGCTGACGCTTCAATTCCGTTCGAACGCGACTAGAAAAACTGAATTCCTGTGTTATTCTTATTGCCTTGACGGGGACTTCTAACATAAGTTACGCGCGCGCGCGCGCGCGCGCGGCTGTCTAACCGGGGAGTCACGTTCGGTAATCGTTTCGATTCCTCTTCTACCTCGACGATTTCTTCGGCGTATACACCGTCCGTTCGCCGAACGACATTCCGGTTCGTACGAACACTCGGGTGGACGTGCAAACACTTGCCGGCTTTCTTGCGACCGCCGCGATGGTACGGCCAACCCCGTGTATATACAGGGTGTCTTAGTTGATACTACTGTCTTGATTCACGTAACTATTATTATTGGT
This sequence comes from Dufourea novaeangliae, assembly GCF_001272555.1. Taxonomy (NCBI): domain Eukaryota; kingdom Metazoa; phylum Arthropoda; class Insecta; order Hymenoptera; family Halictidae; genus Dufourea; species Dufourea novaeangliae. The sequence goes on from NW_015373961.1 coordinate 4,448,031, forward strand.
AGTGGAAAATATGTTGGATAAAAGTTGAATGGTTTTGAGGGGTTATATTCTTATGTTTTTAATTTTTTTGTTGGTGGACGTGTAAGGACCTGTGAAGGTTGCATTTATTTTTTTATGTGAAATCGTAGAATTTTTAATACATCATTCGATACAGCTAGCTATTTTCCTATTGAATAGTATTAACCTATGTATGTCGAAAAATTATTAGTTTAAGAGATATTTGGATATTGCTAAGAAACTATGTGGCAGTTTTGTTTACCAATATTAACGCAACGAAAACGATTGTGTTCGGCAGCGTGGTGAAATGTAAACAGTTGATAAGTATTCAACCACTGTCCTAATGCGGATATTTAGTTTCTGTTCGATATTTGTCCGTGTTATTTGGTATATGTTTGTATTGGTAGACAAAGCTAACATTCGTAAGAGAATGATGGTTTCTTAGCAATATTTAAATTGAAATATCTCCTGAACTAATAATTTTTCGATGTACATGGGTTAATAGTTTTCAGTTGAAAACGTCATAAAAAATCAAAGTTGACCTTTGTAGGTCATTTGTACGTTCATTCACAAAAGAATTAATAACATCGGAATGTGTCCCCATTGAAACCATTCAATTTTTATCTAAAACATTTTCCACTACGGATAATAACAGTGACGTAAACCATGATGGTAATATAAGGCGGGACACCCTGTATATGTATACTCGTCTCGTTTACTGTTCACGATTTAAGAGCAACAAAAATTCTGTCCCTGCACCCTTCCTCCCCCGCACCCTCGCCCCCTACGCTCTTTCACTGTATCGGGGGCAGAAGAAATGCTAATCGTTTTCGGGGAAGACGAATAATTTTAATGTTACGGGTTACACCGGAGCAATTTCTTCTTATATGGTCGTGATGGTGAATTCGATGGCTGCTTCAAAGGGCGATCTCCCTTTCCTTGTGACGTCATCTGAAACGGACCCGTTACCTGGTGCACGTCAGATTACGTCACGGGAGCAGATGCACGGACGAAGGTATTTGTGGAACAGATGTTTTGCTCGTTCTTAAGACGTTTGGCCCTTTTATAGTCATCGCACGACAGTGGAAATTGAATATGTAGAAATCGTTTTGATGGTTCGTTTCGGCATGCTATATTGAATATTTTTAAGTTGGTTTCTAAGAATGAATCAGTTACGAGTAGAGATCTCATATACATATAAATTAATGTAAGAAATTTAACTCTTATAGTAATGTTAAAACTATGAGAATAATGACTAGTTTTTAATTTCTTATAAATGTAGTGTATAAATGATTCAATTAATTAAGTTATGTATTATATTAATTGTTAGTACTTCTAGCGTCAAGTACATAATTTTGTCAATAAAATTGTACAGTCAAAATTATATTAATCTTACCTGAAGACTATTATATGCTACCGTAGATGGTTCTTTCATACAATTAAGATTTATTTTTACATAATATTATATGTCTGTAATTTAAAAAAAAAGTAGAACTGATTTGATAATAAAAGTTGTTTAAGTACGTTTCAGCAGTTTAACTTTTGTTTATAATACTTCTTGACTCTCGTGTACTGTTCAATAAATTGTTTCATTACTATCTCTTCTTGAATTACACATGACCTAATCTATAATCGAATTCACAAAATATATACTTGTTTACTACTTTAATTTACATAATTCTCTGATAAGGATTGCATGTATACTAAACTAAATTTGTATAATATAGTAATGTACATAATATATAGTACAATTTAGCATAATACAATATAACATAAAATATCTAGCGAATTATAATCTAACATAAATTTCACCAGAAGCACTATTCTAATCTCTCCCATCTTAAAATAAGAAACCTGCAATCCGTCATTTTAACGAGTTTTGTAATTCTTGCATTAAAGTCTGAGTTTGGGTCGACACGATCCGAACAGTGCAGTAGGGTTAATATCGTTAGTCCCCCGGTACAACGTACACACGATAACATTCCTTTGCTACGAACAGTGTTCAGCTTCGGTGATAAATAGACGCTTACAATGAAACGATAAAGCAACTCTGGCACCAGTAATCACGGAAAAAATCAAAGGTTCAGGGGTTAATAATGTTCTACGATACCTGTATACATCCATCGAAATAGGTCACTCGGTACTGCTCGCGCTAATAACATAAAATTCGCTGAACATTTCGCAACGCGCGAATAGATTATCCACGCACACCATGAATCTCTTATTATTGACCGGTCGGTCCATTGAGAATAATTTATCACACCCACACGCGACAGATATCTCTCTTCAATTATCAATCCGCAACCCTCGTGTGTCGGGAAAGAGAACGGCTCGAGAGACTCGTTTGATAAACGAGCCACTTGAAATATCGTTCATAAACGATACTAAACGATCGTTGATAATTAATCCCGCGTTAATGACTTAAATTAATATCAGCAGCTTCGCGTTCGATGGTGTTGCGATCGCGATTAAGTTCATCTCGCTATTAAGTCCCATATGACCATTCATTTGTATCAATACTCACGGCCATTTTAAAGAAGCCATCTGTTGGAACGAGAAATTAGAGTGAAATCATTATTTCGTTTCATAAATATTTGTTATTCATCATAACCAGAATTTGTTTAGTAAAAACATAGATAATTATAGTCTTCTTTTCTGCCTATCCTGGAATTAATTTTTGTTATTCATCGTAAACAGATTTTGTTTAATAAAGATATGCATAATGGTTTCTTTACCATTTCTTCCTATGCTGGAATTAATTTTGGCAACTTTCTTTGATAGAAATTAATTAACACTAACCGTACCAGGGCCGGTCAGATGACCGGTTTTAACCCTCGTACAACGAATACAGGGTCATTTGAACCCATTGAGGTATTCTTTGTAATTATATGTAAATGTAACATATGAACTTGAAAATATACATAAAATGTTACGTACAATTGCTTCTTGGAACCCATGTACAATGGAAACTCTGTTACGGGTTAAACTGACCCTGCATTCGTCTGCAGCGTCAGTCTTACACAATTCGCCTTCTGAGGATTAAATACGGTACGAATAGGTATATAAAAGTTCCGGTACGGTTAGTGTTAACTTACTTCTCGAGGCTTCATTAGTGCTTTACTGAATATTTTGTTATTAACAGTTAAATTAAAGGCTATTCAACATAATTTTCTTTACTAATATCTACTATGACTATTTCTTAAGTCTGTTTTCTATTTGAGAAATATCGATGAGCTCAATCACAATAATTTTAATGACAACCTAAATATATAATACGTATACCAAATATCATTCAATAACGAATACCTTTCAATCTACAGGGATGTAGCTACATTAACACAAGCTTTTATGAATACATTTTCAATATTTCTGTTAATTGGAGAAAATGAAGTTTCACTTGTTAAACAGACAAGTTCAAGTAACTGTAAATATTAACCTTTTGGGTAAAAGTTAAAAAATATATAAATAAAAAAAAATATAAATTCTATGTTAGATCAGTTTAGTAAAACAGTAAATATGTTATAGTAACGATATATCCGCCTTTCGTAGTCAAAGGGTTAAGAGTGTTAATAATTGTATCCAGAAACATTAACTCGTTAGATTGTATAAAAAATCACGACAAAATTTGTCACACGATATAATTATACTGTAAATCGACAGGTGATTCCAAATTTCCTCCTACATCTATCTACTACAAGTTCACACATGTATAAATTCACATATTAAATTAAGTAGGTACCACGCCAAGTCTCGAGAAAACAATATAATTTCTATATCTGCCGATGCTTATGAAACTGGTATAAATCATGTGCCTTTCGTTTCGAAACATCTTTCACAATACCAAAATATAACTTGATGTGACAATAAGAGAAAAACTGAATTTTGTTGTTCTTACACCACATTCATAATCACCGGCACACATCACCATTCGTTCGTACCAATCTGTCGAATACTGTTGAATCGAGAAACGTAATAGAAATGATTCCCGAGAGGCACGTGTACGAGAATGCCAGTGACGTCCGTGTCTCCGGGATCTTCGAACCGGTCGAGTACGGTCGTTGAAGTTTTAGTGCGAGCACTCGAGGCAACAGGCACGCCAGCTCGGATCCTTTGTGGAATATTTCATCGTCTGATTAACGCCCCGGCTCTAATCACTCACACGCGCGTTTCTTCTTAACGGGGCTCTCCTCCGCGCCGGGCCGGTTCAGCGGTGGCTTTAAGCCCGGTCCGCACAGGCGCACGACAGGCTACTTCTCCCCGTCTGTTCGCGATGCTCCGGTCGCGCAACACTTGTCACGCTGTGATAATCTGACACTGAATAATGAACTGTGAATAATTACGCGAGGCGAAAGGCGTGCCACCGGCTCGTCCGGTCGTCTGATGCGTCCTCACGGGCTGCGCGGGGATCATCGGGGGTTGTGGGTGAGCCTTCAAAGTCGAGGTCGTCGGGCGGCCTTCCAAGGTAACGATGAAACCCAACGCGGGGAAATAAATGGCGACCACGTGAAGACGAACGCCTAGTCGAGAGGTAATGACGATGTTGTATGTGTCTTAAAAAGGTACATTTTCGTTCTGCTTTTTTTTATATTCTATCATTTTTTAGAGGGGGCGACTAGTAGTGGATATTTTCTCGAGTCGTAGCTCAAATTGTAGGCCTTCAAAAATTGAACGATTCCTTGACTTCCGAGGCAATGTTGAAATAAATAGCGACACGTGAATACGAACGCCTAGTTAAGGAACAATGGCAATGTTATATCTTGAAAAGGTACATTTTCGTTCTGTTTTCTTTTATATTCTATCATTTTTTAGAGGGGACTAGCAGTGGATATTTTCTCGAGTCCTAGCTCAAATTGTATGCCTTGAAAAATTGAATGATTCCTTGACTTCCGAGCTAATGTTGAAATAAATAGCGACACGCGAAGAGGAACGCCTAGTTAAGGAGGAATGGCAATGTTATATCTTGATAAAGTACATTTTCGTCCTGTTTTTAATGCTCTACTATTCTTGAGAGTAGAGGACTACATAGTAGTGGATACTTTCTTGAGTTGTAGTTCAAATTGTGGGGCTTGAGGAACTGATTAAACCCTCAACTTCCAAGGTAACGATAAAGTAAATGATAACACGTGAAGATGAACGCGTAGCCAGGAGGTAATGGCGTTGTTTTGTATCTTGAAAAAGTACATTTTCGTCATTCATTTTGTTACTCTATTTTTCTTGATAGAAGAGAAGTAGTAGTGGATACTTTCTTGAGTTATAGCTCAAATTGCAGGCCTTCATGAACTGAATAATCATTTAACTTCAAAGGTAACGATTAAATAAATAGCGATACGTGAAGACGAACGCCTAGTTAAAGGGTACTGAGGACGTCGTATCTTGAAACAGTACATTTTTTGTCTTGTTTTTTTCAATACTGTACTATTCTTGAAAAAAGGGGACTAATAGTGGATACTTTCTTGAATTGTAGCTGAAATTGTAGGTCTTGAGGAACTAGTTAATCCTTGAACTTCCTGGATAACGATTAAGTAAATGGTAACACGTGAAGATGAACACCTGGTGAAGAGGCAATGACGATGTTTTGTATCATGAAAAAGTACATTTTCATCTTCTTTTTTTAATGCTGTACTATTCTTGAGAGAAGGGAAGTAGTAGTAGATACTTTTTTAAGTCATAGCTGAAATTGTAGGTCTTGACGACCTGATTAATCCTTTGACTTCCAGGGTAACGATGACACCCAACGCGAGGAAATAAATGGCGACTCGTGAAGATGAACGCCTAGTCAGGAGGTAATGACGATGTTATATCATGAAAAAATATATGTTCGTCCTCCTTTTCATGCTGTATATACTATTCTTGAGAAGAAAGAATTATAGCTGAAATTGTAAGACTCGATGAGCTGATTAATCCCTTAACTTACAACTGTTTCCTCGATGAATGTCGAATTCGTTTTTAGGCTGGTTCTCATTTAGATATCGAGTTAAAATTAATAAGATATCATTCTTGGCGGCAAATACTTTTAGCTTTAAGTAGATTTATGAGATCTACATCTGTTTTTTGGCAACCAGTGGTGCTCGTGTATGTACAAGGAATGAGGAAAGTGCTGATCCTTTGCATATATTTACGTATTTTAGAAGAATCACTGAAACGTTAATCAAGATGTACATGACACGATCAATCGTGCTACTGATTACTATCTTACTTCCCCCTGTATACGATATTTATACAACGTTTGTTTTTCACAATAAATGTGTTTATTAACACCTGTACAAAAATTAATAAATTAATTTACTCCCTCAGAGATTTGTTAGTTTACATGATACTACTCAACGTCACTTTTTCATAGTCCACAACTTCTACAAAAATACTGTATTCACACTATCCTCTCGATACATTTTAATACCTTAATGTTTGAATTATGAATTTCTAATACAACAAATTAATTACTATTCACTTTAGTTTACAGTGCATTTAGGTCAAGAAAATGGAAATGGTGCAGCACCTACTCGCAGATATTGTACAGATATACTACGAATATAGTATAATAGTCAAAAATTATAAACCTTTACTAAAAGTTAGATGTTTGGTATGTATTTATAGATGTTTCGGCAGGCGTTAAAAGCATAAGATAAAGCATTTTTCCTATAACCTCATAAGGGAAAAGAAAATTTCGAAATTTCAGCTTCAACTATTTAGACATTATTCTTAACACTGCATACCCCTCGTTATTTTCACTGCTTCAGTCACCCCATAGGTCTTTTATGCTCAAACCTACTTGTTTTATTTTCTAGGTTTCCAAAAATTTTCAAAAAATTCAGAATTTTTTCTCAGCGTCTCTACTACACGAGCCAATACTTTGTAAAGTTAAATGTTAAAATTTTTTTTGAATAACAAACTTCGTTTCGGAGATATTTGAGCGCGAAATTTCGCATGCGTCATAAAAGACCCAGGGGTCTTCAAGGGTTAAGACGATTACAGAAAATTCTCATTTTTTTGTCTTTGAGACCTCCCAGTTGGTTAAATATAACATTCCATTTTCCAGTAACTGAACCGTTCCGTTCACCAAAATTGCAATCAACGATAGCTCTCCAAGACGAAACGGGAGGTCCGTCGAGTACATACATACTTAGATTCCCCGCGAACATGAATGAACGTACGGGAAAGGGAAGTCGGATAAATCCGTTTCGTTTCAAAGGAGGATCGTTGTGCAGGCGCGCGAACGCCGATGATTTATTTGTGAATCAACACGCCGCGGCGCATAGGAGGGAGACGCGTCGAAACCGCGTAGGGACAAAGACGAAGCGAGTCGGCTCTAACGGCTCATTAATTATCTCTATTAATGACTGCAATCAGCGGCGCGAGTGTGCTCGTTGAGCGCTTAATTCTGTTCTCGATTACGAATGATCCCCGGAACGCGATGTTGACGCCTGACGACCATCGAAAGCGGCCAGGCAATCATCGGGAGCTCCGGCTATGATCTCTATATCAGTGTAACGTGGATAAGCGACACGCGGGGTTGGACGCGGAATATTCAATTCGCGCCTGTCGGTGTCAATGCACACGCATAATGTAGAGAAGTTTCTCGCCACTCACGATTCCGCTATTAATCTGTTCATTTTGTCGGAAATGAACAGCCGTATGGATGCAATTAAAAATGATTAATGACGATTTGAAATTAATTATCGCGAACTAAACGCAAGTGGGATGTAATTCACACCTGTACGGAAGTGTAGGGAGATTAAATACGGGAATTTTTTTTTATTTGTAAATTTGTTAATTTTACTTATTCGTTTACATATTTCCTAAACAACAATAGGAAACCCACTTTCAGTCAGTAGTATCATATGCAAATCTGATCATAAACATACAGAATATGTCACGAAGCGAAAGTACTCACTTGATGACCTCTTATATTTTCTTTCTGGTTCTCCTAATTCATTCAGTCGTTCGCTGTGTTTTGGTCCTTTGAGAAATTTCGAAAATGAAAACTATAGTAATTAATCCCTTAAGTGGAAATTACGAGTTTCGCACACATACATTTTCTGTGCGAAATTCGACTTTGACGGGCGACGCTCGCCGCATATTTAAATGTTTACAAACCATATAAATTTCTCCTAACTTGTAAAAAAATTATTATTATGATATGTACAGATTCGCTTGCCTTCTTTTCTATTTAAAATTATCTTATTGTAGATAACGGTACTAGGTGTTTTGTGATAGCTCCGCGCACAGAGTTGCACTAAATTAAATTGTCGACAGACGCACGTTTCTTTGAAAGTAAATGGTAGGACAAGGGGTTAATGACATCTTGTCGTATTCATCATTGTTATGCGTAGTGATTACTACGAGTCGTAATAAACACAATTAGGGTAAATGCACCAATGAATGAACACTTAAGAGATTTTGTAACTATTACAGTCGAATTTTAAATGATAATAATACTAATAAATATTTGGCACATGAAAAGTAGATTTTTGAATATCTATACTTTTTTATAACGTATAGATTTCAATTTGAAGTATTGGAAAAATGCAACTAGTTAAATTGAAAATAATATTAACCAGTAAACGAACATTTCCAACCAGTGGCACGAAAATTATTTGAGTATCAAAAAAGGTATTGAAAACATCACTATCTAATCATTTGCTTATTTGAATAACTTAATTCACTCATTTTTATATATAATGTTTATTCATTGGCACGTGTTCATTTACTGATGCATCCACCCTATAATGTAATTTACTCCACCAAGGATGTTACGATACAAACACATAATGGTTGAGATTCAAAAGATCGTATTCATATCGTCCCGCTATTTACTCAACTATATCTTACATATTCATATATATAACTGTTACACTGTGCAAATATATATGCCAATGTTACATAATCAAAATAGTAAGAAATGCAAGAATTGTTACGTAAGCAAATAAGAATTCGGAGGAATCCTAATAACCAGACAACTCCTTTTAATCTAAAATGTTCAATCTTTTAATCTAAAACAACTCCAATTATTTAAATAAAATTTCCGAAAGCATATACATACTAATAACGTTAAACTTTCTGTAACGTGTGCAGTATCAAAAACGAAACACGGTAGATCATAAAATCGAATCGAATGACGAAACGAGATTTCTTCTTTCCCTCTCTGATTTTGTTTAACGTGACACATCTGTGCGATTGAATCAATGATGGCGTAAGAGTGATGTTCGTCGTGTGACCCTTGATAAAATGGCGTTTTCAAGGGTGGGACCACCTCCCGGTATTTTTAGTACCGGCCCGGCAAGAGGATAATCTTAGGCCTCGAAGGGGCGGTGGAACGCATCGCCCCGCTTCGTGCTCCTCTCTGTTGCTTAGGAGACTCGTGTCCCTCTTCCTTCCGTCCTTCCTTCCTTTTTCTTCCTTTCCTTCCTGTCCTCAGCTGTCCGCGTTTCCCACAGTTCACCTTCGAAGGGGTGACCGTTGTTTTGGATACGGATAAATTTCGCCTCCTCTCGACCCTGAAACATTCCCACCCCTCTGCGTGGAACCATTGTCGGTTTCCACGTCGCGCAATTTATCGAGGACGAGTCGTAATAGCGCGCGTGATTGTGTCCGGTTCACGGGCACGACCGGTGCAGGCTTTCGGGGATGGATGGAACAGGCGCACCCTTCTGCGCGGAGAGCTCGTCCTCTTGATCGACCTTCGAGGCGAGTGATCTATGGCCTGATGTTGTTTCACGATGTTGGGTAGCGAGGCAGGGATTAATTAATCATTTGTTTGGCCTACGACCTACTAGAGCGAGTGTTTCACTGATTGCGGCCTTTTGACCTGTCCGGTGCTTTAGATTCTTACGCTTCAGTTGGATTCTGTGGGGGTAGTTTTTTAGAAGTCAATTGTAGATAATTGTGTCGATAAACGTGACGAAGATACATGATTATATGTATTCATATATTAGGCGTGCATGTGTACAGGGTGGCCCATAAGTGATTTTTCTAGTTAAACATTTAATAAGTGTAATAAATACAAATATTTTGTAAATACGTGTGAATAAGAAACAAAAATTGTATTAATTTTTTAACTTCCAGCTGATTATACACCCTGTGTATTACAGTTCGTAAGTGCTTGATCACTTACACTTTCACTTCAGTCACAAGTGTATCAAATTTTTCAACAGAACTAATTTTTTTTGTGACAAACACCAGTCAGGATCCTTTGTTGACAGTTCCCAAAGTAAAGTGTAAGGTGGAAGAACGTAACCATTTCTTCAATGTAATCAGTAATATACACGTATGCATGTTAGTCGTTAGTTTATATTCTGTTCGTCTATATATCATCTGTGGTTTGTTTTCAATATATGTATTTTATTAAAACACTTCAATTCATTTTAATTTAACCCTTTATAAAGGGTTAATACAACAGATTTTTCTTCATAAGTGCGGGATTGTAACAGTTTTCGCCTGTCTGCACTTACTTATTTCCTTTTATATACAGTAGTGGATAAAAAAGTTATCACTTTCCTGATTGTGTTTATTCTCATTATTTCTTAACATCAACTTAAAACTTTAATATACTGAGTTTTATACACCTTTTAATTCTCCATCAGAATACAAGTTATATAACTTGACAAGTTACAGCTTTAGTATAAGAAATAACAAAAATAAAACAAATTGAGAGAGTGGTAACTTTTCTATCCGCTACTGTACATAGGTATATTGAAACAGTAATATTATTAATCTATTCAGCTTTTCGTGATTTAAAATATACATTATTAACCTTGCCTTACGACATCGAATCAAACTCGTGTTCACGATTTCAAAATCATTTCAATAAACACGAATATGCAGTACAGAATTCCTTTCGTTTCTGGGAAACTATCGATAAGAAAGTAATTCTGGATACTTGCAGACAAAATCGTAAGGCAAGGGTTTAATAAAAACTGAAATGTCTAAAAGTGAAGAAACTACATACGTATATAAAATATTCTATGTTAAATATTCTAATTCAGTAACACAGAGTTCGCTGTTCATTTTCACCTGTAATATACAAAAAGGTTAAGCTCGTTTACTTACATCAAACGAAACAAAAACACCATAACATTTTACAATGTTTCATCCTACGAAGAAACGCGGATCGTAACAATTCCATCCGAAGGATCGAGAATTCTTTCCGGCCTCGCGGAGACCGGGTCTCGAGAAACGGGCCGGGACCACCCCGCCACACGCGTCCGGTATCAACAGGTGTTGGTTTATGACGGCGTAGTTGGAAACCGTGGGCATCGACATCGATTCCGATGCAATTTAGATAACTGGAAGCGATTCAACAACCCTGAAAACCAGAACCGCGCGCCGCGATAAAGGCACCGGCGCGGAGAGACCGCCGACGCCCGCCGTACACTCGAGGATTCGTGTGTATAAATCCCGACGCTCACTTCTCGCGTGACACGCAACTCGCGAGAGTTGAGCGCGCCGTTTCGTTGAATCACGCGACGATGAATGTATATATCCGCAGCGGTAATAAAGAGAAGCTGACGCATCCGTAGTGACAAAGACACGTAATTTAATTACAAACGGCGAGACGAAAGCTTTTAATGCTCGGTAATTTCACTATCGGTCGAGGTCTGAGACCCTTGGCTTCATCTGGTATTTCATTAACAGTAATTAACGCGCTGTGGCTCTTGTCTGCAGGATTCCCCTCTTCCCCTTTTGCGACGAAAGAAACTCGTTCCACGGGGTTCAGGCCTCGTGATTTCGTGAACGAACGTCCAGTTCTACCCGGGGCGTTTAAAAGCGTTACCACCGCCGCGAAATATGGCGAGACTGGCTCTCGGTGGGACAAGTATCACCGGGACAGGTATCACCCAGGGCGCGGGGGGGGGGCAGAGAGGGAGGGAATAACGACGTGTATCGATCGATAGTTTTAATCGAGGGTTCGGCCATCGAGGCCTATCTCTTGTATACGGGGGACGGAGTTTATGCGAACAAGAGGATCGCCAACGCAAGACGCATAAAAGAGCACGGGCATTGTCGTTCCACGGCGAACAGATATAAGGTACCCTCCCTCCCTGTCCCTCTTTATTCCTGCCGGTCCCTATTGTCAGCCGGCGCGTATATACCTCTCCCTCCTTTCTTCACCCTAACTTCTCCTTTCTTTCGTAACTTTCGATCTTCGTTGTCTTCGGATCGAGAGGGGGGAATACCGTTTGATCAGGCAGCTTTCAGCTGTGTATCTCGACATTAACCCTGTATTGTTCCTTTATTCTGTGTTCTGTGTACGAAGGAGGTCGGTGATGCGGTGATCCTAGAATCGTTCAAGAACGCGGAATATTGTCCGGGAAATACACCGTGGTTGTATTACGGAGCAATTTAATAATCATTTTTTAAAATAGATCTTGTTTTAAATTACTTCCGTGATACAACCTCGTTTTTCAAACAAATTTAATTAATCAATTTAGGTGTGTCTCATTGGTCCGAAGAATACAAATTCACCATAATATAAACACTATTCAATCTAGAAAACAGCAAATATTCTTTTAAGTCCTAACCCCGAAACTTTGAAAGTTTTTTTTTCTTAATGGTTGCATTTCCAAATACTAACAAGAATTAATATTTTTGTTGTAAATAAGACAAAATTTTGTTAAATATTGTAATAAATAGCTATTCAGTAGATGATATTGTACATGACGCCTTATAGACGCCCATTTTACGGTTATTTTAGGTACAAGGCATCTTTGAGCCGTCTTCAAGGCGTCATTGGGCGTCATATGCCATTTTGGGATTACTTTCCTGCTTTTTTAATATTAAACTTCGTAAACTTTAAACTCAGTTTTCTCAGTTTAGAAACAAGTGGAAACAGCACACTTAAGAATGAGAGTGACGAGGTAATATTCGACAACCCCCAACAATTTTTGAGTTTTCTGTGACGAATACAATGTACTGCATATCTCACGTGGCATGTATGAAAATACACATTAATAGCCTTTTCTTGCAAATGATATAATAAACAATTTAATGTAATCATTGAAAAAAAATGAATAACTAAAATTTGGTAAAAACGTTCATGTAAAGCACTGGTGGCCAACCTTTTACATACCATGCGCCAATTTTTTCACATACGAGTATAGATGCGCCATACGTGAGTATCTTAAGCCATATGCGGAAGGACCTGAAATGAACGGAAATAGAACCAAAGAGTCGACAATATGGGCTTTGGGTATTTGAGAAATTTTATGATGAAATGCGCCACTTGTAATCTTCCAATGCGCCACGTTTGGCGCATGCGCCATACGTTGGCCACCCCTGATGTAAAATATTCATTCTTGTAATATTTAACATTTATGAACGAATAATACATTTAGCTTCTGTCCCGACTTTTATTGCTTTACCTTATGAAAATTTTAGAAATATTCATTCACGTTGCGAACAATAAAAACGCGATGGAAAGATTAATTGGTAACAACAGTGAAAGTCCCACAGTTATCAATTCAAATTGCCTATGCCATGCAAATTTTTATGCACATTCACATTTTCAGAGATCAGTTCCTACCAACTAAAATGAAAAAACAGCATTTCCTCTATTAAGATTCACGTTCATTTAAAAACAATATAAAGACACAAATAAAATTGTATAAATTCTTCACTTTAATTCTTGAATTTACAATTAAAAAACAGCAGCTCCTCCATTAAAAATTACATTCATTTAAAAACAATCTAAGGGCACAAACAAGATTCTATAAAGTCTTCACTCAAAATCCCGAAAACAACTTTGAAAAACAGTATGTCCTCTATAAACAATCGCATTCATTAAAAAATAATATAAAGATACAAACAAAACTGCATAAATTTTGCACTCAAAATCTTTACAATGAAATTAGAAAACAGCATTTTCTCTATTAACAATTGATTCATTTAAAATAGAGACACAAACAGAATTGCATAAATTTTCCACTAAAAAATCTGAAAATAACTTTACAAACCGACATTTCCTCTATTACCAATCACACCCCTTCATTAACAATATGAAGACACAACAAAATTGTACAAATCCTTTACTAAAAACTCCTCACCGAAATATCCGTCGTCCGTCGTATCTATAAATACCGGGCAAAAATTCCTCGATCCTCGTTCGCCAATCGCAGAGATTCATCCGACTAAAAAGAATCCTGCCTCGTTTCTGGCAATCGGTATGATAATGTCATCCGGATGGAGCGTTTAATATTCAACGGACACGTATGTAATGTACGCTCGACCAGAGTAGGGGGACCAAGAGGGAGAAAGACAGGGGCATATACCGGCTAATTAAGAAGCCTCGATTTCACGAGTGCTCGACGCGTCGCGTCGGTTAAGGGAATCGCTTGCACGACGAGCCCGCCGCGCTGATATTTATTGCCGTTCGCGTCGTCGTCGTCGCGACTGTCGAAAGAGCGAGCAGGCTGAACCGTGACGTGTGGGTGGAACGGAAAGTCACCCACGTGCCCCACCCTCGGCACGCACGTGTAAAGCACGCACGGTTTACACATGTGCTTACCGATGTACCTGCACGCATTCGTCACCCGGACCACACGTGTAAGCGCGCCTTTATACGGTCCTCGACGCGGCCTCTATGCCAGCGTGTTGCATATTCATACGTACACCGTGGCGGCGGCGGTGGCGGCGGCCCCGCAAGAGTCGATGCTCCACTTCGCCATTCGGGAGGTGTAGGAGGACGGGCGTGCATAATTTCGCTCGAGTGCCTTGAACTCTCGACGTTAATCGATTCCGCGGAGCGAGCGTTCCGCTACCAACGACACGGAACTACTTTCTTGCGAGACTGCCTCAATGGAAGAAGTACTTTCGACCTTTCTGACTTGAACCATCGAGTGCATTTTCTTTGTTGGGATGGGAGTAAACATTCGAGAAGAAGGAAAGTATTTGTATTAGAGTAGAAGTGAGGACTTCTGTAATTGAGAGGCTCACACGGGAAGGAGTCCAACTGTATCATTTCGATTTTATCGATGTTTTGTAGGATGATGGAATACATACTTTTAATGATGTCCGTGAAATATTAGCTGTAGTTACTTGATAGTTTTGAGGTTTTAATTAATTAAAGTTACATACCTAGGTATATGTGTGTATTATGAATATAGATGTCTGTTTGCGAAATTCGCGATAGGGAAGGGACTTGTTGCAAGGCTTGTAAATTTGGAAGCTGTAAAACAAAAATTTCAATATAGGTGTCTGTTTGTGAAATTTGTTTTTATGGCTTCCAGATTTACAAGCCACGCAACAAGTCTCGTTGCTATCGCGGATTTTACAAACAGACACCTATATTCATAGTACATATATAATTAAATATGTAACTTTAATTACTTATACCTTCAAAACTATCAAGTAACTACGGCTAATATTTTAGAAATACCATTAGAAATATGTATTCTCATTCTATAAGATAAGAGATCGATAAATTCGAAGTGGTACAGTTGGGATCCTTCCCTCGTCAGTGGAAAGGGGGCACATGCAACAACTACGTCAATTTTCAGTTTCTTGTATCATCAACAAGCTTTAATCATCTACTGTGTTCATTCCATGAACTTCAAATACCGAGGCATTTGATACTAAAATCCAGGTCAATAATCCTTGTGCCCCGTAAAATTTAAAAGCTAAAAATTTAAAGTTTCACAATACCTGATTTTTACTTATCTTTAAAACATTTACGATATAAAATATTCTAATATTTGTACATACTGTACTACTATATGTAGATTAGTAATATAGAAGTTTAGGAAAAATGGCAGTGAACCCCAATATTGAGCCACACAGAGTAGCTTTGGTAGCCGCAGTTTGTCCACCGTTGGAATATCTAATAGTCTAATATTCACTATAGTAGAAAGTTTAAACAGGTTTTCTTTTCATTCCGAACCTATTAGAACCATTAACAGGGTAAATAAATTTTTTTTGCGTCCAGTTTCGAGAAATTAATCTATAAAATTCCACATTTGCATAAACAACTGCAATCTCATGATAAGTAACAAAAAGGTAATGTAAGATTTAGGTGAGTTAATGACATTGTAGACTTCGTCTGTTTATTGTTTTCTTACTTTAATAAAGTTAAGCAAAACCTTCTCAAGAGTACGATCACCTACACGAAATTAATCCAAAACGTTTGCCTAATCTATGAAGTCATTCTAAAATAATACAAATTTTCTTTGACGTTCGTGGAGGAGAAACTGGAAATCGGTATTGAAAAGTAAGCACAGAAGATGGCAAAATGTTGTAGAAAACGAGGCAAAAAATATACAGGTAGAAGATTAATAGTTTTAATTACGGTTTTGTACTTCACCTTCTACAAACATGAAAGAAAATTGACATTACTTATATGATGACCTGATTGTATCGATAATCCACACAATAAACAATACGTTCAACTGCAATAGTATCAAAATTCCATTTCTAAAAAAATGTTCCATCTTTAAACGCCTATTTCATCCCTCCAGCTAGCGAAGATCCGTCAACGAAACGAGAATGACAAATCAGAAGTGTCACTATTCGCCTGCGACCAAGATTGAAGACAGCCCGAAGGAAAGCGAGCTCGTGAACGGTCCCAAAGGTGTGTGTGAGTGTGTGTATGTGTGCAAAGGCTATTAAAATTCGACTCTCGGAGAGGGGACCCTCCTCGTACGTTCCTCCCACGCGCGTCGAGCATCGTTCCACCTCTCGAACAGCAAGAAAAAAAAAACCGACGGTGGAAAAAGGGGCGAGACGGAAAGAAAGAGAAAGGAAAGAGAGAAGGGGGCTAATCGAAAAAGTCGAGCAACCACGAGGTCCTGGCTCGCACATGCCGAGAAGCATGTAGACTCTATCGGTGGCCGCCCACGCGATGGCCACGAACCTCTAACGTGCTTGCAATAAATGCCTATAGTCCCCCCTCTCCCATCCACCCCCTCCTGGACAAGCTTATAATCTCTCAGAAATCACTCTCGTCCTTGGATGCTTGGCCTTTCCGTCCGCCTCGTACCTGTAAATTCAAGTTTTTTCTCTTGCTTCTCGCGACAGAATACTGGAATACATACGCTCGATAAGAATCCAACATTTTTCCTTGTCATTAGTTTTATTAATTGATCTCTCACGGACTAGTTCCTCACGGCGACGAAAAAATTCACAACTCGATCGTCAACGCCCCGTATCGGCAAGAGTAATATTAAAATCGAGCAGAAGAAAGAACTGTTTCGATGCATCCGTCGACTAACAGCCTGAGAGATAACGATAATTTTTCGTGATTATTTTCACAGACATTCGAGTGGAGGATACATCATGTTTATTTTGAACGATCGGAAGAGATGATAACCCCGAAGAATACCTTAATTGCGCCGATATCGCGAGCAACATCGAAGATAAAGCACCTTGGGAACCGTGGTTATCGTCGGCCTAAATCCGTTTTCATTAATTAACCTCTGGAATGGAGGAGCAAAAGTTAACCCAAATGCGTTTTTATCGTTCGACCAGATTGCCCCCCGTGCTCGTGCGTCGTTATCCTCGATTCCACCGCGGACGGTAAGAGACAGACACGCTGGTGAACCGCCAGGCGTGTTGGTTCGGCGATTCACGCGGCGCAGAGAGTCATCATCGCCGCACGGTAGTTTCGTGGCCATTGCCGGGACTGGCCACCAGCGGGGCCGTGGGCCTCGTTACCGGCCTCTGGATATAAAACTTAATTTCACTTCGCCGAAAAATAAATCCCCGGGCGAGAGAGTTGCCCTCGAGGTGGAA